>NC_089513.1:16100121-16470121 GCF_036850995.1 Saccopteryx leptura
ACTGGCAGCTATAGGGTTTATAAAATCAATTTTCTTCTTAACTTCCTAGCAAGAGAAAGAGTATAATCAGTGGTATTTTATGACAAACAAAAGAAAATGTGAATTTCCTATTACCTGAACTTATGAAGTGTTTCCCTGTCCATACCACACAACAAATTGATTTCTTGTTTTCTTCTTTCTATTGAAATCCTGGACCTCTGTCATGAAGTGTGAACTTCATGAAGCCTAAACCTTCCAAATTAGTACGCTAGAGCTGTCCAAGAATAAATATTGAATATAAACCATAATGTATTTTTTAAAAATCAGCTTCTTAGGTGAAAGTTTAATGAACTGAATCAAATAAATTTTGTGATTTCTTTCCTTTGTAGATTACAGGTCTAAATACAAATGAACCCCATTCTCAGATAAATAAAAAATTGGAAAGCATTACTTTCTAACTATGGAGAGAGGATTTGTTGTTTTGTTTTTTTGCAGAGAAAATCGGTACAGTTTATTTTAAGTGTTAGGAGTATGAGCTTCTATCCAACTGTGCCGCGTGTCAGCCCTCAGCCAGGCTGCGAACAGTATGAGGCATTACCTGGTCCACAAGAAGTACAGTTCTAGCTCTAATTTTGATTTTTATGACCACACACATCTTCTTATTCATTGAATAACAATCTTAATAAGTAATTATTTGGTTAAATTTCACATATCTAAAAATAAAGCAATTCCACAAAGATAAAATTATGGCAAATGAAATTGAAAACAAAAGTGGCAAAATTTCCTCCTAATGGTAATTCAAGATCACATCATCAGCTCTCGCCAGCATGTGCATGTGTTAAACCGTAGAGAGAAACCTATAATTATTGTAATTGCTCTTTTTGCTTTATACTAACAAGCTTCAAACCATGTTTCAAACTAGTTGTTTTGAAATAGTTATTTGTCAAGTCATCAAATCTCAGAAAGTAAATGTTAACGAGCTTCCCATGTTTATATTCTGACTGTTGGTCATATTATGCAGCTCTTCAACTCCATAAAGTTTAGAGTCGGAAATGGATGTTGATTCTTTCTGATATCAGGGTCAAAAAATAAAACATTTTCATGATTCCTGCTTAAGATGGAAAAATAAGAACATTTTAATATCAAAATTTCTCAACTGGGGATGCTTCCTTAGGAGAAAGTTTTTCTGTGAACAAGTGACAATTTCAGTCAGCTACCTAAATTTTTTAAAGCTAAAAATTAGGGTCTGAAGCATTTAGCCCTTTTTTCATATGCCACACAGGAAGTGCTAATATAAAAAGTTTAATATTTAAATAATACCGGAAATAATAATTTCCAGTACATTCTTTGCAAACCTCACAGTTGGTTTCCGGGAGCCTCATGCAGGTAGCCATGGGATTTAAAGTTTTCAATAGTGTGTCAACTGTGCAAATTGCATTTAATATTTTTAAAGATATTTCATATACTTAACTATTTTCAGAGCCATGATAAATGAAAATTACTGGTATAAATGCATTACTTTTTAAAATTATTGTTTAGCTGCTATAATAGACAAAAATTTGCTTAGGTCACAAACTAATATAAGTTTTTAATTTCCCACTGATTCAAGAAAGCAAAACATGCAGGAAAAACGTTCTTTAAGTGAGCTTACTTTTGGTATTGTTGACATCTGAAACATTTTAATTCACTCATTTTAAAATAACAATGTAATTTTTATTTTCCTTCTGTGCTTGATTGCTGGAACAAAATATGTTGATTTTGTTCTTTAGGTTAAAGCTAGTAAAAATTAACCAGACGCTTAATCTTGATATTGTGGCTACATCTTGCTCTCATGCCTCTGATTAAATTTCCAAAATCCATGCACGAGATTCACAGATGCCAGTTTGAACGTATCTCTGGGGCTAATTTCTCAGGAAAAAAATACGGATCAGTTGCATATTTAGTTAATTTTGTATAATCCCTAATTTCTAGTATGTCTCCATTTTAAATATAGTGTTGATAATTGATAAGCATCCTTACAGTGCCAGGCAATGGCATTGTTTCAAGAAGAATTAGGAAGAAGACGTTAGGACATGGGAAAGAGGGTTGAGGAGAAAAGTGGCCAGGAAAAAAGATCTAATAGCTGGTGCAGACTTTAAATACCTTTCCAAATGATCTACAGGAAATTGTGCTGAAGAATTGTTTGTTTCCTGTTCCACTATAAATGTGGTTTGCATTACACTCCCTATTTGTTTTTGTTTTCACTGAAATTCCAGTACCACCACGGAGGCTTGAGAATTAGTGATTTCTGCCTCATAACTTATTTTAAAATGGCTTTTATTATAGTTGCATTTAGACATTGTCTTGTTTCATTATTATGAATGCTGTGTGAGTGTGTTTCCAAGCCAACATGAAACTTCTGTCACTGTGAGGCCACTGAGGGGGAAAAGGCTTTAGTGTTATTTCCTTATAATCAGCATGGAGGCCACACCTATGGTCAGCAACCTGCTTCAGGAAACTCATTTAGAAAACAATCTTAATTTCTAACTCAGTGAAAATATATAGACGTTAGATATGATTGTGGCAGTTTTATAAGTTATTAGAATTCAGTTTTAACATTTTATCTTAAGAAGAAACTGCAGTGGAGACATATTTGTTCCGCATTTCAAACCTAAATATCCATGCCCTGGAACTGAGAATCTCAGGACACTCTGAAGGTTACCGTTCTTTTCCCGCCACTTTCTCCAATATTATTCGAGTTATAAAACAGCTCATTTTTCACTTAATATAATTTAAAGGTTCATTTAGATTTAAGTCTTTCAGAGTTTGTATATATTTGATTGGATTTAAATTAGTCCTTACTGTTTCTGACATATATCTAAGATGACATAGGGTCTTTATTGTGGTAAACAGTATTGATTACTAAATAATAATAATATTTGGAGCTTTGTGTATTTGTAAAATATTTATAATCTATCCAGGAAGTCATCATAGTCCTTTTAAGAAAGCACTTCTCTGTATACTAAGTAATAAATGAATAGTGACAAATGTGAGTTACTTTTATGAAGTAACTACATTTTGAAGTATGAAGGGACCTACAGAAAACTTTTATATGGCATTGTCAGAAAACTTCTGTCTGGAGAGTTCTTAACATCTTAGAATCTATGATAAACTATTTGGCATATTATCATATCATCTTATGCATATAGATATTATTGTATTTTATTAAGCAGAACAAATGTATCCTTCAGAAGAATAGTTCTTAAGGTTGAAGTTACTGCTTTGGTGCTTAAAAACCCGAACTTTGAGAGACTCTCCTTTTTGTAATGCTAAAGATTCAGGCACATACCACAGCCTTTTATTAACAGATGTTTATGTCACAATGCCATATTCTGATTAGAATTTAAAAATTCATGTTTCTGATATTTTTGTCTTTAGATTCCATGTGGCTTTAGAGCTATTCCTAGTTTTCTTCATATTCTTTTATTTCTGAAAGAAATCCGTACATACTAATCAGGGCATTTTATTGGGTCACTTAAAAGGGACACTCCACCTAGAATATTTTATGTGGGAGAGTATACTGTTTTAAAGGCAGTCCACCCCCAAATTGGGATAAAGAGGGGTTTAGAACACCTGAGACGTCGGGGGTGGGAGTAATGTGGATGTTGGTCTAATTTTATACTCCACCGAAAAAATGCAGGCATCCTCCAGAGACCCTAGAGGGCTGTGCTTTCCTAGAGACCAAATTACACTCCTCAAGAGAGGGCACATTGAGGTAATTGGTGGGACAGAGTGGGGAGAGTTGAAATCCAGCTGCTTCCATCGGAGCTGACCTGAAAATGAATAGAGGATGTAAGAGTGGAGGCTAACACTTAACTTGGCTTTCTCACCTCCACAAACCTAAGGGTGAGAATTATAGAGTACCAAACGACCGCACCAATAATGATCCTGTTCAAGTGGGAATTGCTATGTTGGGAAAAACTCTCCATTTTAAAAATAGTTGATGCATTTACCGACCACAGTCCCATTACTGTAGCCCCAATAAAGTTGATCCACAGTATGGAAACACTCCTTGTTTTTGTTAGCCCTCTAGTGAGTGTATTTTGGTGCCTCATCTCTTTGGTTAACCTTTGAAAAGGTTCCTAATGAAAGACATTAGGAAGGCCCTGGAATCTCCCAAGAAAGGAAGCAAGAAGTAGAAGTGTCTATACCTTTTCCCAGAAGGTGTGCTCTTTTTTGGTGTTGTTTTGTTTTTTAAAGGAGAATAATGCTGTATTACTCAATAGCTTTTCTAACAAATAAAACAAATTAAATTGATGTTTCATGCATATTTAAACCCTATTCAGTTAAGTACTGACGTGATTAAAATAATCAAATGTATTACTTAAAAAATTAAAAAGGATAAATTCTGTACCCCATTATTTTATTGACTTTTAAATATAAATTGCAGAAATGTTTACATTCCTAATGGCATTATTAAGCTAAACTGACAAATGAGAGGAAAAAAGTTGATTGCCCAGCACATTATTATTTCTGCACCTGTTATTCCAATTCAGAAGTGGAGGCTCAGCACACAGGAGCAGGGTGGATGCTGTTTTCTTAGGCTTCCTTTGTGTGGTGTGGGGGTTGGGATAAATGTTTAACAGGAGTAGTTTTACTTTGTAGTGTCTTTTTATGTATTTATATGATTAAAAGACTACAATGTTTTTCATGTAGCTTTGAAATTAATATGCAAATAATAGGGGAGGAGAGGGCTCCTGTACCTGCTTCACCAGGGCTTCCTAAGCAGAATGGGGGAGATCAGCTTCTTAGTAGAAGTTGTTGAGGAACAAAGAGCACCATCTTTCATTTCTACCCTGTGAATCTGTAAGGGGGAAAAATAATGGAAGAAGAAGGGCATAGCAAATTAAGTTATGTAGGATTGCTGATCTGGGATGAAAATACTGTAGTTTTTAAAGTTTCTGGTTATATATTGGCCAGGAGGTTGGTAGACTTTCAGTAAATTTTTAAAACCGTAAGTTGTGTAATGTTGTCAGTGCTTTGGTTTGAGATTGTGCTTTTTATTTTATTTTAGTTCCTCCTTGTCTTAATCATACAATATCACTTTTCAAGCACTTGAGCCCTGTTTCTTTCTGTCGCATAGGTGGCAGTGATTATTTAAGATACTTCTAGAATTTCTTGGGTGTTCACTGTCCACAGTTTCACACAGAGAAACTTAAACTTTGAGTCAGTGGAATATGTAATGCCCTATTGTTTTTTACCTTTATTTTAAAGATTTTTTAGGAATGTTATTAAATTCTTCAAAATGTAATGAAAGATTTAGATTGAGAGAGGAGAAATATATCTTTATTCTATCCCATCAAACAGGTTGAGTTTGCAAAGAAGTGGTGAAAATGCCATTATTTCCTAGTAGATGCTACTTAACACTTATTTATTCGAGTTTAGATTTTGTCCTGTGTAATAATTGAAATTCCCAGACTTTAATAACACTTAATATGTAGGATGGATCCCACTTGATCTCCCCCCTGGCTGCACAGCAAAATGTTTACATAAATGAACTCTCAATTTTGATATCAGCGATTTAATTCTGTCATTCCATAGTTAATACTATTTCCATAATGAAACATGTTCCACGGTTAGTTCGGTAGGAGCATATCTTAAAAATGATGTTCTTTTCTGTTCTTCTAAGCCATCTGTTGGCTAGGTCAGCAAAGAAATGGGAGCCTGATTTTATTTAAAGCAAATAAGTTATTACTCTACTATTGTATTAGACATTCAGCTTCAGAGAGAGTAAAAGATAAAATTCCATCATATTTTCATTTTGTTACATTTGCAGCAGATATGTGTATGCTCAAATTGGTTATTTTCAACTCATGACAGCTGTGATATTTAAAATGATCACAGCTGTTGTGACTAAAATTGATTTTCCTATTAACACCTGAGAAAAAGACCTGTGCCGTATTAAAAACTTAAATACGGTAACTGTAAAATTAGATATGTTGATATGAATCTGATAATTCTACTTTCCAGAGGTTGCAAAGTGCAGCAGACCTCTTGGGTGCTTCCAGAGAGTGAACGAAAACTGCTGGGAATAGATGCATGATTGTTAATGCCTTTACCTTCCAAAGGACTCATGTAATAGGAGATCCTCTTGGCCCAACTTTACAGTGTCCGTTTTGCTAATGAAACCTTTAGCATTCAGTTTACCCAATTATTCCCAAGACAAGATGACTTATAGGAATCGTCGTGATATCCTAAGCTCTAAACTTCTTTACCTTTCATATATGACATTGAGAAATGCAAAATCACACTAAATTGTACCTTATGGAGGAAGTTTCGGTTTTATAGATCTTTTCCTCCATCATTTTTAGATGATGAGAAAAAGAAAAACAGATGAGAAAAGGTGAAACAAACTATGCCTGAATGGTTTTAGGCTACCATTTGATTTCGGAATCTCTCATACATTCTTTAATGTTCACTTTTCACATCTATTTAACTCTACCTGTTTTCGAGTAAGAAGGTACTTCCTGCTTTAGATTGATCTCTATTTTGGTGTTGACCGTCTCATGATAATGAATGTTGTACTCTTGAATGTAGCAATATATTACCTATCTAGCAATATAACCAATCAAACAAATGTCAGTCACATTTACGTATTGTGATGGTTTTATATTCTCAGGAATGTAGAGTCTTAAATATACAGCTGACCTGATGTGGAATTATTTATGGATAATAGTGCCTTCACAGATGCTTTGTCAATGAGTGATGTAGATTCAACTCCTTAGCTGGTCCTAGGCTTTTTACCTGTGTAACTCAATCAGAATTGAAAGCATGACAGATTTTATGAAGATAAATGTATAGCTGGATCAGAGATAGTATGGATGAGTGGGTGGATAGATGGATAGATTACATAACTAGACAGTAATAGATAATGCTAATTATTTATTACTTAAAACTTGTTTATTCATCAAAAATCTACATACAATGTATTATTTTGATTCCTGCATACAATACAGAATGAGTAGATGAAAAGAGTGTAAACATTTTCCATCACATAATCATAAAAAGTGTTCCAGAGTTCCAGAATCAACACAGATGACTGATTTCAAAGTAATAGCCTAGGACTGATACAAAAATCACAAGGTCAAAATGTCACATACTAAGCAATCACGAATGTAAATGGATATCTTCTTGTTTGGTCGAAGGAAGATACTCCAAGAGATGGTCATTTGTCTCTGGCGTACTCTCAATTTGTACTTACAGTTTGGGAACTCTTGTGCCCCACTCCCACCCCAGGGAGACATCATCTGGAAATGTGTTGGTTGTCACCACTGCAGGAGCAGGGTGGGAATGGGCCTCCGGCACCCAGGGCGGAGCGGCCATGGTTGCTGCTCAGCATCCTGCAGCACTCAGATCTCCCCATTGGTGCTGAGGCTGAGCAGGTCTGCTGGAGAAGTAATAGGTCTGGACCTTCATCACTCATTCCCAGCGTGTTAGCCACCTTGTGAAAGATGGCAGCTTGCTTTTTCTTTTCCTGTCCTTTCCTCCCCATAACAATTCTCTTTCCCTCCTGCCACCCACATCTATAGGTATAGAACACTATAGTAATGGTCAGGTATTTCCACCATATGCCTGGAAAATGTGAGGTTTTATTTGAAGTGCTGTAAATGTAATACATTATTTGTGAACCAATTGGAATGGCTTTAAAGCAGCTGTTAGACTCTGTTGAGTCAACAATGCATATTTCTTCATGCCCTAAATGTATATACTTTACTTTTCAAGATATCCTGAACTCTGTTGCTTTATCAGAATCACTCTTAAAAAAAAAACCCACCATTTATTAGCATTAATTTCTTTTCTGTAGGACATAAAGAGGAAAAAGGGAAATAGCATCAGGAAATTTAATTACATTTAAGTATTTTTGACATTAAGGACATTGTTTGCATCATCTTGAACTATACCCTCTACACCAAGGAAAGATTAAAGATTAAAACCAGCATTAAAGATTCTTTTCAGCTTCCCCAGTAATGTAGCTTCTTCTCCAGCCACAACTGGGATCTCTCTTCCTGCCACTGCTGGGCTTCCCATCCGTGTTGGATAATTCTTGGCAGTATTTGGAAGTGATTTTGAAACCTCAGTTGCCTTCCCTAGCACCCCTGTGGAGGAAGGTGGCAATATCTGGTAACAGAGTCTCACATCTGCCTCTTTGTAGAACCCAGAAACACACCTCATTTCTTTAAGATGCCCAGATTTGGAGAGAGCTGTCAAGTCTGACAATCCAATGCATTAGATTGGAACCACAGTTCCAATGCATTAGAGGTGGCAGCCGGGCGCAGAAGTGGCAGTTCTGATATACAGACATGCTTTCATTTACTATTTAGCCCATTGGCTGTAATATTCCAGTTCCATCCCAAAAGTATCCTCAGAGTCTGGACTAAGTGTCTTCCTGGTTCCTTGACCAGCAGGTGCAACACAGTTCGGGTCCAATCACATTGATGCCTCTGTGTTTTACTGGGCTCATTACAGCTGCACCATATTTCAGGACTGCTCTAAATTGACACGTGTTTTTATTTGTTTTTCATGTTTAATTGTACAGGGCTCTCTGTATTCAACGTGAGCAACTAAAAAGAAAAATTGTAAATAGTTGTGTATGTGTGCCAGGCAAGTAGTCAACATTACCGTTTTTGATGATTATTTCATTGATTTGAGTATTTCTGTTTCTGGGAAATGGTAATATTTTTTTAATTGCAAATTTACTTTTAAGTCAGTGCTCTTTGAGGAAGCATTGACCTTGTTTCAGTTTCAATAGATCATTGATTATCTATAGTAGATTCTCAAGAATTTCTCTTATATTCCATATGTCCCAGTATCATACTCTGAGTCATTTTAGAATTATCACTTGCTTACACATTGTTTTTAGAATGTGCTTAAAGGAGCTTGCTTGTGTGGAATATGTCCGATATTTACAGAGCTTGAAATCAATCTTATTGTGATTTTCTGTACTTATCAGGAAAGTGGTTTATATATAAAATAAACCTTGCAGTAAATATTCTATTATAGTAATAATCAATATTCAGTGAGATTTATTTTCAAACCTCAGTTCTTTTCAAACTCCTTCTAATTTAAGTCTTCTGCAGCCCAGTAGATAGCTGGCCTGTTTCACAGTCTAGGCCTGTGCATCCCAGTGAGGTAGCCAGTAGCCACATGTGGCCATTACTGTTACAGGTAAATAATGAAAATAAAAATTTTAAAGTTATTTCCTCAGTCACACAGTGTGCTCAGGAGTCACATGTGGTTAGTGGAGAGAACAGATATACAATATCTGCATCCTTGTTTGATCGGACAGTGATTTGGGAAATGGCAGCGTTGCGGGTTCAATCACTTGCATAAGATCTTGTGGATTACAACAACTAGAGGCACTTGGGCTGTGTATTTCAATATATTGTTGAATTTTTATAGCTATACAGTCAGCATCTGAAGTATAGAGATTTTAATGCTGCCTAGCATTTTAGTGAATGCTTATCTCATCTATGTTTACCTCTTTTTTTATTAAACTTAAAGTTTTATTTAGACACACCTTTCAAAGGATACGCCCTTTGTCCACAGTGGAAACCCTGAGCCATCATTTCTGAATTAGTCACTGAGATCCTCCATTGTTCCTCAGTGCATCTTGACACACTTGTTGGCATATGTGGACAACCAGGAAATGTCTATGCAGTCAAATAAATGAATATATATCCACCGTACAGGCATACTCCTATACATGCAGTCAGGCAAGTCCCTTGAGTTGGAATGTTCCGGAAGGTCTGGGCTTGGCAGAATTGAGAGTGCAGGCCTTTGCTCTGGCTGTTCTAAGAAAGAATAGTATTTCATTAAAAAAAAATAATAAGTATTTCTTCACATCATCCAAATATCTCTTCAAAATAAATGAAAAATCTGCATACCTTTTTCTTAATGCTTTTTTAGTCCTTAATTCGATTGCATTATTTTGAAATTTTTCACATCACCTGACAAGCTTTCAAGCATTTAGAAAAACAAAGTTTACCTTCTGTTTTCCCCTTAAAGATTAGCACAATAATGTGCAAGTGGAGGTGTTCAAATAGTTTTTGTTGAATTAATAAGTATGCAAACTTTTTTTAATGTCATGTTTTTCAAGGTTACTTCTATCCAAAATAGCTTACTCTAGGACATTATTGGTAGAATGAATGAATGAACATATCCCTTTATTTTTTTTGTATCGTTGAGTTGTAGATTTTGCCTGGTGAATATTGATAGAGCTGATGACCATTTTCATTTATATGTGCACACTCAAAATTGTATCAGTTATTTTTCGGTTATAACTGTGGATGGCAGTGGATGAATTGGCCAGCCCTAAGATATTGTTAAGCACAGGGAATGAGTTGTTTGTGCTGTGTACCTGTACTAGTTTAATAGGTATGATGATGGAAAAAATTTCTCCATCATCCTCTTATTGGGAGCATCCTCGCAGATAGATGCTTTCTCCTTGGGCTTCTAATGGTATACACAAACCATCATTTCTCTGGGTAATAATTCTGCTGTTAAGTGACATTTGTGTTCTGTGTACTCTTTTAGCTTGTACCGTGTTTAGTTCCTGTTATGCAAATAGTGCTTTAAACTTAGAAATGCCAATTTGCATTAATATTTTGGTTTCATATAGCTAGCTACTGCATTTCACAAACAAGTGCATTTTAATGAGTACTGGCAGAATGTTAAAAAAATGTTATTCATTAAATTCTATTGTATAAAATTCAGTAGTTGGTTGCCAAAAATTGTTAAGACAAAATGTAATGTGTGTTGAGGCCACAAAGATATTTGTCTTAAAGATTGTTGGCCTTTATGGCATCCCATGCTATTGGGTTCATTGCTGCTCACTCAGGCATTGGAGGTCGGGCTTATTACTGTAAAACAGAAGCCAATGTACTAGTGACACTTTGGCTTATTTTAAAAATACAAACATATTTTACTTTTTGACATCTGCCATAGGGAATTTTCAATAGGGAATCCACCTCTGAGTTAATGTGAAGTACTTTAGAAGCCCTAAACACTAACTTTGAAAACCAGTGTATTCCTATGCTTACGTTTTGATATTAAATCCTGAGATGGGGTTTTGCTGTCTTATGACTTGTTTTCCTTCCTGAAATCTTTTTTTTATCAGAATTATGGTCATAACATTTTTTTGATGGGCAGAGTATAGGGAAATAAAAATTTGGCAAACAGATTTTGAGAACTAACCCGTTTTAATATGTGGACTCTGCCTGCTGCCGTCATGGTTGTCATAGCTTGTGGTCCTTAATTGTCATGAGCTTGTTTGGCGGTATTACTGCACTTGTGCTCCCCCGCCCCCAGTCTTCAACTCACTTTTCCCAGAAGGAGAGTTCCAAGCCTTTGAAAATTCTCATGATTTTGCAAATCCACTCTATTTTTGTCTAGAATACAGGGAAGTTAAAACTGTGGCTGGTATGATGCCATGTTTTGAATCCAATTTTAAAGCAACCCTTTGCAACCCAAGGAGTAAAGCTGACATCTTTGGATGTGTAATGAAGATAATTATACCTGCAAGGTGACATCACTTGCGAAGTAACAAGTGCACTTGAAAGCCGAGTCTCTGGTCTTCTCTGAATTCTGTGGACCACTTTTGGCATTTAACACTAGACTCCTCTTTCATGCTTGTCGTTTGAGAAGTTGCTTTCAGATGAACTTACTAAAGCTGACTGACACAGGGTTAAATTAATTCTTTTCTTTATTACTCAAAGTGATACAGACCTTTCTTGGACTAATGTAGCTTAATTAGTGGTCAATTAAAACTGAACATTGCTGAATTGAAGTTCTTTGATCAAACTCCCTGGCATGGGCTCTCTTTCTTTAACTAGCCACCATCTTGAATTCATTTGGAATCAGTAGTATAAACAAGTTTAAAACTGGTTCTTTTATAAGAAAGTCAGCAGGCTTGTATAGCTGTGGTTTCTTTTTTTTTTTTCCTTTTTTTTTACTTCTGTAGGCGGCAATTCAAAGGCATGCTAAATGAAAACAGTACTACACCCTGAAAAAAAGTACATTTTTAAAAGTAACACTATGTAGTCAGAAAACAGTCAATACCCCCACCTATTTATTCAAGACAGAAGATAAATTTCTCAATTTCAGTGGTTAAATATGTTGTTACATAGAATGCGAAAAATCCCCACTCTCACAAAGTCCCCAGTAATAATAAAAAATGAAACAAACAAAAACATGCTGGGTGTTGGCAGAATTGTACCATTACATGTATTCAGATGTTTAACCCAATTGCCCCTGAATTCATTCTTTATTACTCTTGGGAAAATATTTCACCTCTGTGCCTTTGGGATGGGGGTGCAATATTACTTAGTTGACTTGTTAGTTTCACCCCTTTTTTTAGAGGACATTATTGCATCAATGTGAGCACTGATGATGTACTATTTTTCATATAGATCACTAGGTCACATTGCTTTTCTTAGAATATCGGTGCCATTAAAAATAGGAAAGAAAGAAAGAAAATGGGTGTGGAGGAGCCAGAAACTGGGACATAGAGCATCACTAAATATGTGTGAGTAGGTCAGCCTCTTCCTTTTCTACAATTATATGTCTTTATATTTAAAGTGTGTATGCCAATCTTGTTGAAATTTAAATTGATACCATTCAGTAATCTGTTTTCGAAAGCCTAACAACCTAAAAATACCATAGCTGGCATTCAGTTAGTGCTTTATATTTTAAAGTATTAAGTAAAACTGGCACTTTTGTGCTGGAAATAAAAGTCATAGCTTAGGTTTAAATAAATAATTTGCTTAGTCCATAATGGCTTCTCTGAGTTCTGAAATTTTCACAGAGTTAAAAAAGGAAATTTTTGAACTCACTGTATGGCATTCCCCCCCACCATAAATGATAAAATTTTTTATAGTTTTTGTTATCTATATCCCAAAATTATAGTTATAAACAATAATTAAAATAAAAATTTTATCACTTGACAGAAAGTTATTGTTGATAGTCAGTGTGCCTTTCAGCATTCTCTCCTGCCTTCTCCCTAAAGGGCTGATTAGAATGTAATAATTGGGGATGATAGCAAGAGGAAGACGACAATTCTATTTAATTAAAGGTAATTTATTTTACTTTAAATTGGTGATGTCCCACATGAATAAGAGTAGATTTAGTAGATAGATTTATTAATGGGTACTGACATCTCAGTTGACATAAAAAGCAAACATTTTCTTTCCTCTTTGTTTTTATTGTGTCTCAGCACCTGAAACTGCTGTCACTCAGCTTCCCTTCCTGCTGTATAGAACCCAAGTCTTTTCTACAAAAATATGCAATTATTGGTTTATAAGTGAAACCGACTTGAGCCTCTACTGAATTAAACACCAGACGGGGAGTGAAAGGCTTCTAGAGCCTTAGGAGTCATGGTAGAAATGCTCTCTTCTCAGATGACATTCTCCCAACTGATCTTCAATAGATCTAGGGCGCAGATTCCAGCATTTTGAATGAAGATCTTAAGATGTCCTTTGATCTTGGGCATGGCACTAGCAAAGTACTCCTTCAAGAGGACAGGTATTTTGAATGTCACGGTAATGAAAAGCGCCACAAAAATATCGTTTGCACTGCTTAGACTCATTTCTCACAAGCAATCATGGAAGGCCCTTGTGTAGTCTTTTTATTGTCTTGTGCAATTGCAAACAGATCCTGGAAATTAGGGAAATTTTTTAAAGTTAGAAAGTGGGTTCAAAAATGCGCAAAATTCTTTTCACATCATCTTCTCCGCCTATGATTGTTTTTCGAATGCTGTTATCTGTGGCAAAGTTTATATATCTACCAATCCTAAGACCCTTTCTTATGTTTTTTACTATAATGGCATTGTGTCTTCTGGTTTCTATTTGATATCTCATGTTATCTTCATCACTCTTGCCCTCATATCACATGACTGTATTTTTACTCATGTTTTCTCTCGTTCAGTTATTTCTGTGTACTTCCTAGTGTGTTTCATTCACATATTTTTCTTCTCTGAATGAAATGCATACGCTCTGGGCACCTCTTTCTCCCTGGGTTTCTCCTGCCCAGAACTTCCTTCGTTCACATCAACCCTCTAGTTTGACTTCCATCCATTTCTCTTCCGGCTTTGTTGTTCTCATTTTCATGTAAAATTCCTTTATGCAAATCCACTTTCTTTGTCTCTTTGGATTTCAGTGATGTGTCTTTCTAGATTTATTTTAAAAAATAGTTCTAGGCCTGACCTGTGGTGGCGCAGTGGATAAAGTGTCGACCTGGAAATGCTGAGGTCGCCGGTTCGAAACCCTGGGCTTGCCTGGTCAAGGCACATATGGGATTGATGCTTCCAGCTCCTCCTCCCCTTCTCTCTCTCTCTCTCTCTCTCTCTCCTCTCTCTCTGTCTCTCCCTCTCCTCTCTAAAATGAATAAATAAATAATTTTAATAAAAAAATAGTTCTATATAACTAGTGTTTTTGAATGAAGGGAGGAAATGAGATTCTTCTTTCTGTCCTTTATTGAGGGTTAAGATTATGGTGGAATTATTTTATTTTTAGCCAGATAGATTTGTTTTAGCCTGTTCTGCCATTTTACTATTCTGATTGTTGTCAGATCAGTGATGGTATTTTTCAAGGATTAATTTTTATTAAGTTTTGATTTCCATGTTGTGTTAACCTTTTCCTTCCCCTCAGCCAAAGCATCTTATTCCTTTTTGTGTTTATTTAACTGGTTAGTTATAATCACCTGATCTCTCAGGACCTTATTTTATCCTCTGCTTCCTGCCCTTTTATTCATCATGTTTTGATTGTTCTATTATCCTCATTTTACCATATCTTTTCTTCTTCTGTATTTAATAGTGACTGCATGATACCTTCCCCAAAATTCTGCTACCAAATAATGCTGGGAAAAGGAAATTTCCAAGTAATGTCATTTACTGAGCATTGAGGAATTCTGCTTGGATTTTAAAATTCTGCAGTCATGATTCTGGGTAGTGGGGACATGAAGGCAAGTGCTCAAACTGGTCCTTAATTGGAGGTGAAAACCCTACGTATAAATTTTTATAAGGGAAAGTGATTCTGCATTTGTAGCAGATAAATTCAGTTGTATGGGGGGTGGTGTGTGTGTATACACACTGGGGGAGTAAGATGGGGTTTGGCGGGAGACCCACTACCCTCTGTCTCGCTCAGTGGCTCCTGCTGGCCAGGATGGAAGCAAGCACTCCGGTCAGAACGAAGACATGTCCTGTAACTCAGTAGTGGTGGTTCCTCTCTCCTTTTCCATTTTCAAGTTATTTTCCTTCTCTCTTCTCTGTTCCATTATTTCTCCAGTAATGCCACTCGCTGTTTCCAAACACCTCAACCTTTGTCCTTTTCTCTTCCTCTTTGCTTTGCTGTTGTTAAATAGTTAAAGAATTCCATTTAATGGGATATTCCACAGCAAAAAAAGCAGCATGGGATGCTTATGTCAACTAGCCTGTCTTTAGTAGCTTCTGTATCCTCTGGAAAAACGAGAGGACGACTACAGTATCCCAAACCGGAAACACCACCACTTTTATTTTGTGAAGAGGGAATTCCCGAGGTAAGAGGATCTGGGAGTGGCAAGGGGAAGATATTAAACATGGTCCAGATGAAGCTCTATCTAGGGGGAAACCTCGTGCTTGGTCACTTGGGTGGCTGGGCTTGTCCCACCTCCCCGTTTCCATGCCCTCCCCCCAGCCTCATCCTAGGCCCTCCCACCCCAGGCAATCCCCAGGCCGTGCTGAGACATCTGTGGGTCTGAGTTTCATATATCCAGCATGAAGCTCCCTCTCTCCCTCCTATTATGAATTCCGTGCTGTGGTCCTGCTTGCTCCTTGTCTGTCAGAATCCAGTCCTGATGCTGTCAGCCATGTCTGACCAATCAGCAAGCAACACCACAGGATGAAATTTAAACAATGCAGATGCTCAGACACAGGGTTATGTTGACTGGACCACGAAGGGAAAGCAGAGGTAAGGTCAGAGTCTCCCAAGTGGCTCCCGAGCTGCCTGCTCTGACACCCTTTGAGCCTCGCTGTGCTGCTTTGGCTTGTGTGCTGCCCATGTGCTTTGCCCTACCTCTTTCTTCCCCTGCCATTCACCAGAAACTTTCATGTTCAGTCGCTGCCCTTGTTACTTTATCCCTTCATTTATTCACTTCCTTTTCTCTTGGATCGGTGCTGAGTGTCATTATGAATGTTCCTGGATTGCCTTGAGGCTGAGGATCCTTGGAAAATGCCACTTGTTCAGGGTTTTTGTGGCTACACTTTAAGCAAGACAACTTCTGAGAATCTGGGCAAACGAATGGAATGGACAGACCTTATTTATTTTCCCTCTGGGATGATGGAATTTTCATTCGGTTACAACCATGGTTTTTCTTTCTTACCATTGAGATGTATTGCGTTGTAAATTGAGCTTAAATCATCTTTTTTTTGGGGGGTGCTTTAATTAGAAAAGATATTAATAGGACCTAAATGAGGATGAATCAGTCAGTTCTTGAGAATTTGGGAGGAGAAAGAGTTGTTATCTGTCCCTCTGTATATAGTTTGCAGAGTTAGCTCACAAAGTTACTGCTCACAAAAGAAGAATGCTGTATCATATCAGCTTCCTTTTCTGTTTTAAGTATTTAGTTGGTCCTTTTTATAACTTAGCATGTTTACAGGGCTCTGTACTACTTGGTCCCATCTGGAAAATATTTAAACTTCATAAGATGTATAAGACTAAAATATCACATATAATGGGACAGGCAGAAGGAAGAAAAATTAGATGTGGTGCGTGTGTTTAGAGTAAGTTAGCTGTTTGTTCAGAAGCGGCTGCTGGAGAAATTGGAACAAATAGCTATAGCTGGGTGCCGCGAACAGTGGGGTCCAGGGCCGTACATTTCACCACAGAAGGAGCCTTGGTTTGGAAAACTGACATTCTGTTGTGACTTCTAAATCCAAACAAGTCTCTGCAATTTCTGCCTGATCGAGTTAATAAGAAAATATATACATGCAGAGGCGAGATCTGGGTGCTACTTGTAGTTCTGTCAGTGCCGTTGGGAACGAGAGTCGGGTTTTACCTACTGCGTTGATCGCATCCATGCAGCCCGCAACTGCCAGGACCTCCAGCTCAGCAGGTTTTCTTGATTTTTTTTCTTCTCTGAGAACAATGGGATGCAAAGGGAGCTTCAGAAAAGCAGAGCGGCAGATACGGGGTTGGACTCTTTTCTTCTAATTGCCTTGTAATTGGGAGTGGTTTCCACTTTCCCACTGTCGCACTTGCGGGAGGAGAGAAGGCAGATGTGGCTGAGCGGGAAGGCTTTCTCCAGGCCGGATGTGCCAGGCCGGGAGGTCGTTCCCGCGCGCAGGCCTGTGATCTGCTTCACACCTGTGCTCATTTCTCCCCGTGATCGATGACCTTGTATTAACCCGCAGCGACCTTTCACCCCCGCCTCTTCCCTGGGACTGGTTCCTGGCTAGTGGACCCTCCTTTCTCTCTGATTTACAGGTGGTTCCTGGAGCCGCATACACTTGTTTTTCATGGTGCACAGTGCACTTAGCGGCCGGCAAGACCTGCAATTTCATCCCTCTCTAGGGGCCCAGACGGGGATGGGGCGGTGGGGGCGCAGCCAGCGAGTTGCTGTTTGCATGTGCTTTTCTATTTTGTGGCTCATATGGTATCAATTACCATTTGATGGCAACACCAGGCCTGAGGCCCTCTGCATGTTTGTCCTGTGAGAAAGATCTGGAAGAACCGACATATGGTTTTGATTGCAGCAATTGCAGGTTGATAGAATGAACGCTGGGGTGAGGTGGGTGGGTTTTCCTTCCGGCCCTTTCCACTCTGGGTTGCTAATGTGCTTCGCTTGTGGAACTGGTCTTTTCATCATGCACCCCTCCCCCCCTCCCCGCTTCCCGAGTCCCTGCCACTCTGCGTTCCCTGCCCTGCCTCCTTTGCACTTCCAAATCACCGCCAGAAACATGTGGCCCACATTAAGGACCTTCAATTAAAACAAACAAAAAAATTGTCCACTCCTCTGTTAAAATCCCAGAGCAGGTCAAAGGACAAAAAAAAATCCTCATGGACACAGACAACAGTGTGGTGATTGCTGGGCAGGGGAGGTAGAGGGGGTCTGGGGCATCAATGCTGATGGACGGAGACTTGACTTGGGGGTGGACACATAATACAGTGTACAGAGATGTATTGCAGAACCGGGCTCCTGAAACCTGTGTAGTTGTGTTAACTAGTGTCCCCTTAATAAATCCAAATAAAAAAATAAAGATGATCAGAATTGTGGTAAAGTTAAAAAACAAATGGGTGGTGGGGAGTGGGTTCCCTCCAGACGCTCGGGACATGTTTTAAAATGGCTATTAGTTCAGGTTGTTAAACACTGAAATGACGCTGAAAAATGGCAGTGGTCGGATTAATAGAGTTGGGCACGTGTTTCATCTAGGACACCTCTTTGAATTTGTTTCGACATATGCGGCCAAGGTGCAGGAGCTCTTTGAGGTTCTATCTTCCTGTACATCTCAGGCCATAAAATGGGTACGTGTGGCATGTATGTTTGTGTGTAGTGGAAGCAAGATGGTGGAGACCCACCTCTCTCAAACCCAGTGCCTGCTGTCTTCCTGAATTTGTGGCAGTGGGGGGTACCCAGGGAGAGGCTCCTCATTACTGCTGCTCAGCAGGGATGGCATCTGTAAGTTTGCCAAGGAAAGGTCTGGTATTGGGGAACAGAGAGGCAAAGAGAGGAAAAGAACATTATAGACAGTTTTAATGCTACCCATGAAAATGTTTTCTTTCCAAGTAACATTTTTCTATAATGCTCTCAAATTCACGTCTTGTAATCTGTTCTACAGATGGGTAGCCCGCGAGTCTGACTTTTTCACTTCAGCTATTGCGTTTCAAAATATTACTCACAATTAGGACTTTATATATATGAAGTTTCGAAAGATATGTGGTATCACATGAGTGAATGGTTCTATTAACATCCTTCTTCTTTTAAACTGAAAATCAACAAGCCAGGACCAAAAGGAAAAATATGTCCCCCAAAAAGGTTTTTAAAATGTGAGATGAATTATTAGTTGTGAAGGCCAGCTGTTGAAACCTGATCTTAATACTGACATACAACTTCTTCATGATTTTTATTGAAAGGTAGTAAAAACTAAAAAATTAAATTGTTGACTTAAATTGTAGAGATATGTCCATATGATGGACTCTGTAGAGAAAACTGACCATATTTTTACAGTGATTATTGACTCTATCTCAAGATATTTGCCTAAAGCTACATTTTTCTTTGCCCAAGCTTTCTTTTAATACACAGATTGGTTTGCTACATGGTTGTGCTCTTTAAAAAAAAATCTTGGTAAGATTATATTTTGGTGTTTGGTAATCTTCCTACAATTTAATAAGATTTTGTCCTCTGAGATGTTTGAATTCATAGCAACTAGGAATTAATTGACTTGCTCTAGTAACATATATTAATAGTGGCTGTGTAGTCATATGACTGGTATTTAATGGGCATATTATAACCTTATATCACCCTTCAATTTGACAGCTTAAGACATAACATTTCTATTTGCTGCTATGCTAGATTAGCTGCTTTTAAAGAGTGGTATATTGAGAAGTCCAACGTGGTGATTTTTAAAATATATATATTGCTTTACTGAAATATATAGTGTTGGGAACTCAGAGCAAAATAAAATAGTGTATAGGCTGTTAGGCTGTCTTGGAACACCTGGGGTCACTTACAGCATCTGTGCTGGAGAGATACTTGATTTGAGAAGACTGTTGGAATCTTCTGAGCCCTGACACCATTCTGGTTTTGAAATGGGAAAATGGCAAAGAGTTGTAGGGGAGATAGCCATCTCAGTCCTGAAAGGTGGTGGAGGTGGGAATCTTTCAGTTGCTGCTCAGATTCACCAGCATTTCTAACCTGTCCCCACAACAGAGGACAAAGAGTCATGGGAAATCTGGATTTATATTTTAGACACACACTACAGAGGGATGAGATAGTGTTAGATATTAACTGTATGCTTTTTGCCAAACATTAATTTAGTTTTTGGACTGAAATTTAGGAAAATTTGCAGAGGAGGAAAACTTTGTTACGTATAATTTTTTAAAACTGCCCTACTATTAAAATCTAGTTTGGTCTTCCCAAAGTATTACAGCATTCGATCAAATCTTTTGAAATTATCGAATTTCTATAGACACCAATGATGGTAAAAGAAGCAAAGTCCCCCTATTGTGTTTACTATATGGTGTCTTAATCCTTTTTAAAGAAAGAGAAAACTTGCTTTGTTAAAAGTCTGTGTATAGGGATCCTCAAACTAACTCTGTCCTTGGAAGTCCTGAAAATTTCTAGTGCTCTTTTTTTAGTTTGTAGTTACTTACAAGTAGAGAAATATTTTTTTTAATTATGTTACGATTTTTTTTTTTAATGTGGGCAAACAACTACAAGATCACACTTGAATCGAAGGTACTTTTAGAAACTTGAAAGAGAATGCCCGCAAGATTTCTAGGGATTAAAAACTGTGCTGGCTTTCTCAGGACTGTGCCCTGGAAAGGTGGTGACTGCCTTCCCTCCTGGATACTGAGACCTCCCCCAGCCCCTAGGTACCGTGTTACAGAATCCATTCACCTCGTCTTTGAAGAGCTCATCGCCTCCCTTCAGAATCTGTTCTTGTTCATGCCCTGTTAAATATGCACTTTTATGTCCACAAGGAAGACATTACTGACATCAAGAAGGGCAATGTCAGGAACAGGAAAATGCAGTCTGCCAACTGTAGACTCGTGCTCAGACTTTACGACATCTACCTTTTGAACAAAATTTAAACCTTTGAGGAAAAAAGTACTGGGGGTTCTTGAGAAAAAAATGGGAACTTTTTTTTTCTTTTTACTATTTGCAAATCATGGCTTCCTGATCCTAAGGGGGGGGGGGGGCTCAAAGGAAAGGCTCAACAGGCTTCCTGGACATCAAATAGTTCGTACAAAACAACATTCTGATGACTTGCATGTAAATAAATCAGAAACATATGAATTAAACGCCTCTCGAAGTGCATATGGGCTGAAAAATAGAGAGAAGTGCTGAGAAAATGTGTTTTGGGTTTTGCTGAGCTCATGACATTTAAAAAATAGCATGAGACATTGAGTGAACACACAGCACAGCTTGGTGTAGCTACTCCTAATGTTAGCCTCCCGGTCCAATGGCAGGTCAGTTGACCATGTGCCTAGACACCAACCACTCTTGGTTGCTCCCCCATACTTAATTACTTGCAATTAAAAAGATTTTTTTTCTCTATCAGGAGCTCAAAAATAGCATCACATTTTAAAGAAATGCAGGTCTTAGCATTTTTCTCACCCAGTTGGTTCACGGCATACTATTTTAGAAAATAGCACAGATCATGTCACCTGAGGAACAGTCATACTGGTCTGGCCCTCTGGGATGGGGTGTGTCTGCAGCATTAGAAAAGCATTATTATTAAGAAACTGGCCCTGAAGTTGCTGCTGCGTATTAAATCGAAGTGATTTACCACCACAGGTAAAAGCCTCATGAGGATGAAATGTACCTTCTTCTGACATGATGGCGGGGTCCAGCCATGCACCACCAAGCCTAGAGCAGGACTTCAGAGCCCCTGCTCTCTATCACTGTGAGCTCTGTGGCCTTGGATGCAGTGGAAGTTTGCTTTCTCTTTTCTGTGTTGCACTCAAGAGAGCTAATATTAGAGATTTTTAGTCCTGGGACAATTGCAGGGTACTGAGAGCCTCTGGAACCCTTTCTCTGGGATATCTTGTTCCTGGGCATCTGACTCAAAGTATAGGAGCAGAACTTAGGGGATGTTAGGGACCAAAAACGGAGCTTTCAGCTTCCCACGCTGAATGTAAGTCATAGCTGTACACTTGTACAACACCCTATATCTATCTGTTCTTTGGGCTAAGGCCATTACCTGACCTTAATAATTTGAAGTTGTAGGAAGCTATAGATTATATCTTCCCTATTCAGGGAAGAGTTATGGTTGTATAAAAAACACTTTTGTCGTACTTTCTTAACTCCTTTAATCAAATAGTACTATAGTAAGAAGTTTGAATGTTTAGCATGAGTCAGATACTAAAATACGTCTCTGAACAAGGCAGACATGAGGCAGATAGCTACATTTAGTCTGATAATGCACCCACAGGGAGTACCACTGCTTAAAGGTAGACACGGGAGGTGTACCTATCCCACACTTGGCCTGGAGGAAGCGATGAATGAAATTAAACAGACAAAATGCAAGGGTAATAACTGGATCAAGGAAGAGAATGACATATGTCATTATCCAGAGGTAGTTTAGAGTGGCTAGAGGTCCTAGCACATAAGGATAATAGTAAGAGATCAAACTGAAAAGATAAACAGTGGCTAGAACATAAAGTGCCTTGTGCACCCACTTAAGGGGTTTAGATTTTATCATGAATGTAATGAGGAGCCCTTCAAATGGGTACACCCAAGAGATAATTGAATTTAAAAGTCCAGAGGGATAGAAGGAACATCAGGAAGACGTAGTCACAGAAGCCAAGGAAAGGACATCTGACTAGAAGGAGGAAATAGTCAACAGTGTCAGATGGTACTGAGAGATAAAAGTGACATTTGGCTGCAGTATCCAGAGCTCTTGAGCAGTTTCATTGGGGTGGTGGGTGTGGAAGGAAAGGGAAGAAGTGGAGAAAGGGCCTGACAAGATGCTTTTCCATCATCATTGTCATCATTACCATCATCACTGGAAAATGAGCATCAAGCATCTTATCTACCAGACAGAGCGAGCGATGGAAAGAATGAGACACCTCCCCCAGGGGATTGGAACGTATTTGGGAAAGTAGACCATAAATATAAAACAGAAGACAACACAAGTTAGAAGACATGCAAAGGGCAAAATGAGCTGTACAGACCAATCAGATGAAGTGGGACCCGAACAGATCCAGGAAGGAAAAGAAGGAATTAGATGGCAGATGAAAAAGAAGAGTTTTTTCAGGTGGTGAGTGCAGCTTGAGTTTTGTATTCTGTGTTATGTGTCCTTATTACAGTCCAGTCTGTTTTTGAGTTCCCATCAAATGGAAATAGAAAACATCATGAAGGGTGATGTGTGGTCTTAACCTGCCTGTGTCTTCTGTTTAAATTTCTCAGTCTTTTGGGGGGAAAATTCAAGTCGCAAACTGACTGTCAGAGTTTCAGGCAATCTTTATTTTTAATATCTGGACACAGAAACTAAGGAACAGATATCAGAAATATAGCAAGTCCAAAATAGCCGTAAATTCTCTATGGATGAGTTTCCTGGGAAGCTTTGCACATTCAGGCTGGCGTCTGTGGAATCACAGCACAGTATCTTTTACATCTGTGTTAATTCCAAATGACATCTTTTTTCTGGAATCAGACAGAGGTTCACCCTCATGGTAATACCTCGAAGAAGTCATTGGTGATTCTGACTGCACAAAGATTGCTAAAAGTCTAGTTCTGTAGGGCACTTCAATACGTAAAAACCTGCTGTGTGAACTTTGGAAGCAAAGGAAGAGATGGGTCCTCTTTTACTTTGGTTGTTTCCCTTGTCTGTTTAGTCAGTATTTGGGGGGCACCTACTATGGGCAAGAAAATTGCATTGAATGTATTCTAAGTCACTGCCCTTAAGGAGCCCATAGTATCTTATGGGAGATAAAAGTTGTGTAATTCATGAAAGTTACAAATTTCTAATGTATAGAGATGGGAAAGGTTAGAATATTAAATATGTTCAATTAAAACTTTTTGTACTCATTCTCTCTCAGAAGTGTTTTGATCCATAATTCTATCTGTGTTTCACCGCTAGGACACGCTGGAATTTGTTCTTGTTTGAGAAAAGAGCTGAATAGGTTGTCCACATATCAAGAAGTTTTCTGTTAAGGAAATATATTTTACTTATGACTATTCTGATCAGATGCTAACATATGGTGCTGAACATACTATAGAAATTAGCTATCTTGAGGTCTACACTCAAGTGTGTTTGCTCAGTGTATGGTCTTGTTTTATTTGCACTGAATTTCTATGTATGAAGCAGCAGAAGTTACGATCTATATTTTCCAAATGAGTAGCATAAAGTTGAGAGAGGTTAAATGACCAACATAATTAGTGATGGAATCAGAACTTGAAATATGGTCTCCTGCTCCTTCAAGGACATTAGAGACTTTTCTATAGCTGGTTAGCTTACTTAACAGTGAGGCTCTCTCTCTCTGGACAATTTTGACAGCGAGAAAGAATCGTAAGTTCATTTACTTGGTAGAATGAAGAACATTAAATTTGCTAACAGAGATCATGAGTGACAACTTCGAGGAGAGCAGTTTTCATTTAGTGGAAGGGCAGCCTCTCACATATTAATGGCTATGTTATTTATCTAACCTTCCCATCTGGAGCTGATGATGGGGCTACTTCTTAATAACACAGCCCATCATTGGTCCTCTCTGCTGCTAGGATACCATTACTCTTCAGATGTGTCCTCACTAATATTTTTTGTGAAGACCAACACATGTAGGCCTGCTACAATGTTCTGTTCTGTTTTAATTGAAGTGAAAATTGCATATCATCATGTAAACTTTTTTAAAGTGAAAGATTCAGCGATATTTGGTGCATCACAATGTTGGGCAACCAGCACACCTGTCTAGTTCCAAACATTTCCATCACCCCTAAGGGAAACCTAATACCCCATTAGGTAGCTCATTCCCATCTCCCTGCTGCTATGTTTTATAAACCTTTAATTTTATCATATACACAAACATGCATACACTCACACACTACGCATATCTATCTATCAAGGATTAGGAGAAAAATCCAGATCATTCTAGAGATTGAAATGTTCTAGACAGAGGACCTAATGTGCCCTAATTATGTAAGCAAAGAACTATAAACAGAAGTGGGGAAGAGTAGTAGGTTTACAGTTGTAGTACAAATAATAAAATAATTAATAAATAATACAAGAATAAACTTGGTGTTTCACATACTCACAACTGAAAACCTACTTTTACCCCACCCTGCATTTAATGGCTGTTTCTCCACCAGGAAAAAGAAAAAAAGGAAATATTTCTTGTGTCTTTTAAACCTTTCTGTATATTTCTCATACTAATATCACTAAATACTAATTTATCAAGGAATAAAAAGAAGACAGTAACAGTGGAGGCTTCTATTATGTAAAACAGCTTTATTCCTCTTGTAAAAACATTTTCTCATTAATTTCATCAACATTGGGAATTTAAACTATTGATACTTCCCATATCTCTTTTTAGGGATTTTATTTATTTATTTGACTTTTTTAAAAAAAAGAAAGAGAAACCGAAGAAGGGCTAGAGAGAGAGAGAAAGAGAAGCATTTATCTATTGTTCTACTTAATTATGTGTTCATTTGTCGTTTCCCATATGACCAGGGATGGAACCCTCCACCTTGGTGTTTGGGAGGACACACTGACTACC
This sequence comes from Saccopteryx leptura, assembly GCF_036850995.1. NCBI lineage: Eukaryota > Metazoa > Chordata > Mammalia > Chiroptera > Emballonuridae > Saccopteryx > Saccopteryx leptura. The sequence continues at coordinate 16,125,543 of NC_089513.1, forward strand.
AGAGCTAACTGACCAGGGCCGCTGCTTCCCTTATCTTAATGTTAAGCAGTCATCTGGATTTTACATTTCTAATTTAAACATTTAAAATTAATGAACAAAGTAATTTAGTTCTCAGAGATTTCATTTCTTGGAAAGAGAATCAAAGGGGAATTCTTACTGTAGTTTTTATGGTTAAATCACTGTTGTTTATACTTACTTATACCCTTGTTATTCAGGAACAGTATTTGAGGTGGCCAGCAGCAGATCTTTAAACTGTATATCTTTAAAATTAAGAAAAATTAGATCAAGTGAAAAATGTCTGCAATTTAAATATTAAAGTCAACAATTATATTTTAAATGTGTTTGAAGATGTGAGTGATTTATTTGTTAGCAACTTCTATTAGGAAATTATTGCTGTTATTATTTCCTCAGCTCTTTTAAGTTTTCTTTAAATAACTCTGTTCTAATGGGTATTTCTTTTGCATAAAGAAAAGTTTACATTTCTTTTGCATAAACATATGAAATATTACTTCCATACATTTTCTAGTTGCTTATTATACATCTGAAATCTTTTAACTAGCTTCTAATGAAAATCCTAGCCTCTTAAATTTTTTAAAACATACCAAAGCAGCTAGCCTCATGCTAGAAGCTCTGCTGTGAGTTAAATCAGTGAAGTATCAATGGCTGAATTTACCTGAAAGTTTGCCCCAAACATAGGGGCGAGACAGGTATTCGAGTGGAAAATAGATAGAGAGGTGGCTGATTGGACATAGATGTTGACAATTTGCATACTTCTTTTTTTTTCCACTTCAATCTGTGTTAGGGAGTCATACATTTGGTAATTATTTCATGCTTTTGTTTTTAGTTGAAAGTAGTTAGGGCCATATGTTTTGACAGAAAAAGAAATAATTTGAACTTTTTTTGGCTTTATGAAAGGGAGGATGGGTAATAATTTTACACTGTACCATGGCAATGATTCCTGTTCAAAACTTTACCAGATTGGAAACGTACTGTTCCTAACAATCCTCTTGGTAAGCAGAAGATGAAGGCATCTGTTTGAAACTCCCAGAATTCAGTTTGATGCTTCAGATTGCAGCATGGCATTCCTCTATCACTGCACTTAGCATTTGTACATATTATTTACTAACAGGAAAACGTGATCTTCAGATTCCTTAGCCTAAAGGTGATTTGGGAGGGTATTCTGATCAGATGCTAACAATCTGACCTTGGATTTGGAGTGAAAAGGCCTAGATTCTGACCCACTCCTGCCCTCCTAGAGTCGTGTGACTCCCGGGAAGGGAGGCCTTCCCTCCTCAGCCTCCGTTTCTAATGTATAGCATTGGTGAGATGATTGATCGCCTGGATAGGTAATCTTTCTCAAAGTGATTATTACATAAGGTAAGGATGCTGAAATAATTTGTAATTTAAAATACTGTGAAGATAGGAACGTTTTAATAATTCTTAATTAGAGAATTTTACCAAATTTCTTTTCATACAATTAAGTTCAGAGCCAAAGAAGGTATCTAGAGAAGTACATATATTCTTTTGCAGATAATTTCTTTGAATATTCCTCCTGTCTTTTCAATATCTATTAGTATCTTGATCTCACAATCTTTTCATTCTTGCTGAGTCTCTACTCTTCAGACTCTAAAGTAATCAGCAGTTTCGTTTGGAGCTTTCTTCTTGTAAAATCCTCTCTGTTTCCTCCCCCTTTCTCTATTTTCCTCTCATTCTTCAAAATGAATTCCTGAGAAAATATCTGAGACTTCACCACTTCTAAGTGTAGTAAGTGCTAACAAACTATAACAATATTTTCCCAAGACAGTGGATGATCAGAGATGTGTTGAAAAGTGAGTTTTGTAGCCATGGATTTTTTCCCAGGGATATAGGTTTTTACCCCATATAGTACTGTACATAAACCAAGGTCTGCAATAATTTATTTATTTCAGTGGTGCCCAAACTTACTTGAGTTTAGATTTCTTTTTAAAAGACACCTGTTAAGATACAGTGAATCACCGGTGTAGCACTAGACTTCAGGTATCGTGTCAACCTCTGGACTTGGGTTCAAAGAGAAAAGGGTGGGGAATGGTACTCTTAGAACTCTAAAATATGGACCTTTATAGGTAATTGCCTTCACCTTCTAAGGAAAGCTCAGCCTTAAAACACATCGAGAAGTGAAATGCACTAAAATCTATTTTTTCAGAAACAATGATTGTTTATCTTTATTATGTTATTCTTAGTTTAATGTGTATCTTGTGTGTGATGTGTTTATTCATTCTGTGTGAACTTAGAACAACTTGAACCTATGTTGTGCCAGGTGCCACACACACAGCACACCTGCACTTTTTTTTTTTATCATAATTTTTTAACTTATTGTATCTTCAGTTGACTCTCCTCACCAGGCCTTCTGAAGCATTGAATTGGGTACAGAAGAAACAGTGATACTCAACACTGGATTAAACCTAAAATTAATTCTCTCTTTATTGTAACATCTTAGAATTTGTTGTCATCTGAAAGATGCACGGCCCTAATTTAATTAATGCAACAGTGTCTGCAGAGGTCACACCAGCACTGTGTTGATGTTCTGACACTTCCTAATATGCAGTAGTTGTCATCTTTAAAAAAAGCAAACAGTTGGTAGCCAAAGAGGGGAAAATAAATGTGTTTCAATGAGAGATGATCCATTAGAAAAAAATGACAATCATTAAGTTGATGTGTCAGCATGGCCGGATTGCTCGGTTGATTAGAGCATCATCGCAAAACTCAGAGGTTGCCAGTTCGATCCCCAGTCAGGGCATATATGGGAACAAATACATGTTCTTCTTTCTCTCTCACTCTCTCTCCCCCTCCCCCCCATCTTCTCTCTGTAAAATTAATCAATAAATAAAAGAACTAAAAAAAAGTTAATGTGTAGCTGTAAATAGATAAAATTTATTATGTTTACAATTTAAGATAACTAATAATAATAGAAATAAAGAGTTGTGTTCTTAATATTACTTTTAATTTTAGTAGACATTTAATAAATAAAAGCTTGGAAATAACTTAGGTGTTTCGAACATATTAAAGAGTTGTGATATGTTTAATATCCACACTTTTATCTGTGCCAGTCCTGAGCCTGGTGATGAAGCCAGTTCTCACGTGAATAAGTAACAAAAGGAGTGTAACCAGGAAGAAGTCAGGTTTCACCTGGACCAAATTTTATGCAATTAAGTATTTCAAGAGTTCTTGAGCCAGGTGTAATTTCGTCAGTGTCTGTAAAGCATCCGCAGCTAGGTCAGGATACTCATAATATTAGCAGTGGACATTGCTGTGATACACCACATTGAAAGTAATAGCAAACAGACAGTGTCTGCTCAGCTGGTGTTACGTGCAAGAGAAATGCAGGGGTAAGAATAAAAGGAAGTATTTGTAGCCAGAGGCTACTACACATTAGACAGGACTGGATTCACACTTCACTTGAATGCTTTAAATAATGTGCTTTTTTTTATCAATTTAGTGTTCTTGTATTTTGCCACTAAACCCCAGTGTAACTCTCAACAGATTACTCATACTCAGCCTCTGTCTTTAGTGCTGTTAAACAGGAGTATTAATACCTGCTGATTCTTTGCTCCACTTCCTGTCTGATGGACAGATGAAAGGGCCTCCTTGTCGCAGCACACATGAGACGCTCCTTTTTACCTTGCTGATTGGGATCACCTAGCGGCCTTCCTTTCTGGGAAAGCAGCACTCTTAGGCCCTCGGCCGCCAAAAGGCTCAGGAGTGTAGGGGCCAGGATTCTACAAAGCTGGGTTTGGTAGGAGTCCGTGGTCACTCTGAAGAGAAGCGTTAGCTATCAAGAGATAATGCTGTAGAGGAGTGACTGAAAGCTCAAACTGTGACACAGACTACGTGACTTTGAGTTCCAGTCTTTCCAGTTAACTCGCTCTGTGACTTTGAGCAAGTTAACTTCTACTGTGCCTCAGCTTTCTTATCTGTAAATTTGATATGATAATAAAAGGATTAGTGTAAAGACAAAAAGGATGATATGCACAGTTTTACTGGAACAGTGTCTAGCATATCATAAGTAAACTGTTAGTATTTTTATCATTGTCATCATTTTGTCATGCCCACTGTGACGAGAGCTTGGGGCTGGCAGGCATTGGGACTAGGTCCTTTTCCAGTTCTGGGGAGTGTTCAGCTATCATTCCGTAACAGATTACTTTTCTCTTTGTTTCTAATTGGTAGCTTCTTGCATACATTACTGAGGTGGTTGTAGAATAATGTGTGAAAAAAACTTAAAAATCTCAAATGTTCTGTATCGGTGATAATCATAGCAAGGTGGGTGGGCCTACTCCTCCTTCTCCTGGCATTTTTCTGCGGCAGGTTTGCAAATGATAACACATCGACAATAATTCTAAAATAACAGCATGCTATGTAGCTTTAAATAACAGTATTATTGTTACATAATTATTAGTGATTCTATCATTTGTTAAATGAAGCAGGATTCTTTCTCCCCTGTATATTTCTATAATTGACAAAGGCTACATGGACTCATTTTTCTTTTAGAGTTTGAAATCTGATTTAGATATTTGACAAATATACTACAGCTAGCCATAATTTAAAAAATAACGGTTTCTTCACCTTTTTATTTAAAAAAAGAAAGAAAGAACAAGGTAGAGCTTCCTGGCCATAATGAACACCAGGTTTTTGGAACGCCCGCGGCCCTTGGCACACCGGGGGCACACACGGAAACGTGGCTCTGGCTCACCCTGTTACAACATCGGTACCCAGCCTGCTGCAAGCTGGGTGCGCAGGGGGCGGAGCCCGGGGCGGTCCACCCATCTCAGTGCGCCTTCGCAGCTCCGATCTGTGGCTCAAGCCAGTCCCGCCGCTTCTACCTATTGCTTTCTGTTGGGTCTTTTTGGTATCTTTCAGTTTATGTAATTTGATTACTAAAGATACGAACAAAGAAAAAAAATTGAAATGTCTTACAATTTTTACAACTTCTTAACACAGAAAAGGAAATTTAATGGCTGAGAAGGATAAAGCTTTTGGCTGTAATTCATTTATTGGATTTAGCTTCAGATTTAATTTACTCATGATCAGATCATCAAAACTGAGCTGATACGAGTAGAAAAGAGTAGCTGAGAAGAGTAGAAAAATTACGTGCGACCTTTGTGATGGGGGATACAGATGCATGTTCAAAGCGATTTGTGTTCTAGAATATAGTACATATTCAAGGAATTTCTTTAAATTATGGAGATTATATGCATATTCTCTTTATTTTTGTAATGCAACATATTAGGTCATTACTTGTTAGCAGAAATAAAATATGAGTATCATATGCATGAATGGTACATTTACACATTTTTGATAACTGTGAAAAAAAAAATTTCTAGGCTACCAGTAAAGAAACATGGGTCTGGCTCACCCTGTTACAGCATCAGTACCCAGGAGGAGTAAAACTCTCTTCTTAGTGGGAGTTATTTTAGGATACCTTAGAACTATTTAGTTATTTCCTATGAAAGATTCAACTGATTTAAATGGAAATTAAAACCTCACAATTCAACAGCTTATACCCCAAAATTTTCCATTTATAATTAAATATCCATGTATCTGTCAATATACTGCAGACATGTATGTGTTACCCTAAACAGATTTCCTATTTATGTGACAGTAATTGGACTGGACTTGACCCATCACTTGGAAATGAACTAGAATCTCTATTAGTGAATGTTCTTGACTTGGTAATAATACTGAGACTATCTTAGGTGAATAACTTTTATTCCTATTGTTTGCTTTTTTTTTTTTTTGGCACTGTTAGGTTGTTTGCTGTCTCCTGCTTATATACCCGTTAGGATAGTCACTTTGCCTTCACCTTATAATAGCTTACTCAACTCTGTTACTTGAATCTGCATATTAACCTTTCATGCCATTTTACTGCTCATTAAAATACTTAAATTATAAAATTAAAAAAGACTTTAGAAAGGAGAGTGTCAAGAGGGCTGGAAAAGAAATCTGGAACCCTGGGCTCTGTCCAGGCTCTTGGGTAAGTCCTGTAATTTTTTCTTTTTGATTATTTGTAAAATGAAGTTGAACTCATTTCAGCCAATGGGCAGCAGGTGGAAAGAGAAGGAACAACTGTAAAGAAGTGATACAAGAAGATTTAAGAAGAAAAAGAGTATAAAAAGAGGGACTAGAATGAAGGGACCCAAATGCCAATAACGTGAAAACACAAAATAAAAAAAAAGTTAGAAATCTGTTCAATCCTTATTGTCTAAAAAAGGTAATTATGCCATGTCTAAACAAAACTTTAGAGGCCAGGGACAAAATAGCAGTTTTCTGACTTTCATTTCCTACACACCCAGAAAGCTAGGGTCACTGATACTCTCCCTTAGTATTCCACCAGGTACAAGATGCAAGAATTTTGGCAGATGGTTATAAAAACGATTTTAAGAAGTGCGTAATAGTACAAAGGATTCTAAAAGTAGTAAATAAAAAATCTAAATTCCCTGTTGTTTAATAGTGTCAACATTTATTAAACACCAGTTATATGCTAGGTACTGGGGATCATAGAAATGTGACTCTCCTTCTAGTCCACCAGAAGAGGTGTTGCTTTTGTAGCCTAGAGGGAAAAACATCAGTCTTTAATGATCTGATGTTGTTGCAATAGCTACTGTAATCAAGGGCGACACACATGGCTCGGTAGAACTCTTCACAGACAAGCATGTCTCTAGACCAGCACTTCAGTAGAACTTTCTGCCGTGAGGGAGAAGCTCTTTGGTGGTGATGTCCAGTATGATAGCCAGTGGGCCGTGTGCGGCTATTGAGCACTTGAAATGTGGCCACTACGACTGAGGGAATGAATATTTCACTTTATTTCATTTTAAATAAGCTTAATTCAAATAACCACATATTACTACTGGCTACCATAGTGGACAGCACCATTCTAAACACATTGAAATGAACTATAAGAAATAAGTAGCACTTCCAACAAGATAGAAATAATAGTATCATTTATTGCGTGACTGCAACAGAAGAGGAATTATTCTTAATAGGTACTCTCTCTAATCCTCACAAGAAGAATAACCTCGTTAGACAAAGGAAACTGAGGATCTGAACGATAAGTTGCTTTGTTATGTTCTCACAACTAGTTGAGAGAGCTAGAATTTGTAGAGCTGGGTAATATCTACTATCCTACCAAACCTGTTTTTGTATTATCTGGAGACTGTCTCTTTTCAGTACATCTTCCTCTTGTTTTTTTTTTTTTTTTTTTTTTTTTTTTACAGAGGCAGAGATAGACAGGGACAGACAGACAGGAACGGGGAGAGATGAGAAGCATCAATCATCAGTTTCTCGTTGCGCGTTGCGACTTCTTAGTTGTTCATTGATTGCTTTCTCACATGTGCCTTGACCGCGGGCCTTCAGCAGACTGAGTAACCCCCTGCTGGAGCCAGCGACCTTGGGTCTAAGCTGGTGAGCTCTTTGCTCAAGCCAGATGAGCCCGCGCTCAAGCTGGCGACCTCGGGGTCTCGAACCTGGGTCCTTCCGCATCCCAGTCCGACGCTCTATCCACTGCGCCACCACCTGGTCAGGCTTTCTCTTGTTTTATTGATCAGTTAGCAATATACCTTTAACTTGGTCATGTAGAACAATTACAGTGCCCATTTTAACTCTTTTAAATGTGGAGGTACCACTGCCCCTGGCCATTCTTTTCTCTTATTGTGATCTATGTCTTTCAAACAATTCTCTAAGAGTTGAGGGTCCAACCCAGTGAGTTGCCTGAGTAGTGTGAGCTGATCACCCACAAATACCTTTCCCCATTAGATGCTGGGAACACCAAAGCATATGACTAGGTCTGCAGACATCAGGGGCACACCACTCTTGGTGTTTGGTGTTTAACTATCATACTTTAGAATGGATGTGAAATATCTCAAAGTCTGAGCTCTTAAGCGAGCCTTGCTGGCACTTGGGAACCTGAAGCATAATTCTGCTTTGCTATTTTTTACTCATCATGGAGCATACAGCAGCTCTCTCTAAGCATCTGAAAGTCTCAATTTCAAGACTTAGCTGTAGTTATTCTGAACTGACTCTCTTTGGAAATTATATGTTCAGATGATACTTGCAGAATCGCAAAGGGGTAGGAGTGCTAAGGAATGTTAAAGGTTTACTGTGTAATCCAGTGTCTGTCACCCCACCCCACTCAGTGACACATTTATGACACATGAGCTGAAGCCACTTCACTTGTCTCCTCAGTTTAGCTTCCCACTTCAGGAAGCAGTAACATGAACATATATTGGTTTCATTCTGAACATGCCTTAGCACATTTTTTTTTCTTAATAAGTAATTATGAGACCCCCACAAGAATATTTCTATAAACTATGGCCACCAGACACAGCCTTGTGTGGATAATTAGGAATACATTTTATTTTTGACCTTTAAGAGAAGGGAATTTTTTTTTAATGGAAAAAACAGACTTTGAAAACTTGTTTAAATCCTTTCTTGATGACTTATTAAAATTTTTAACATGGAAAGGTGGCTTACCTTTCCTGAGACACATTGGTCCACTTAATAAAAATAATAGCAGTATAACATCACCGCTACTGTCTGAGGTTTTTGCATGCTTATTAACATGTGCCAAATATTATTCTAGTTGCTTTACACACATTATACATTATTTAATTTTTACAAGAACTTTGCATAGCAGGTACTGTCATTCCCATTTTACAGGTAGAAATCTGAAGACCACAGAGGCTAACTAAGCAAGGTTGCTTAACTAATAAGTAGTGGAGCTGGAAGTTGGATTCAGGGCTGTTTGGGCCAATACATTTGACCTCTCCACCATACTTCAACCCTGTGAAACAGTAATGACACTATTAATAATATCCATCTCATATGATCATTAAGAATATTAGAAATAATATACACCGTGGACCTCAGCACTAAAGCTGTTCTGCAAGAGGCCCTAAACAAACAGTATAATTGTTATTTTTTAAATCTCCATACATGAAACTGATAAGCCAAGGCAGGTAGAAAGGATCACATCCAGGGGAAAAAGTAGGGTATGCATTCTATACTTATTTATTGAGGTGACACTGGCCAACAACATGGCACAGGTTTCGGGTGCCCAGCTCCACACACATCATCTGTGCCCTTACGTTGTGTGTTCACCACCCAAGTCCAGTCTTTCTATCACCATTCAGCCCCTCTGTACCTCCTCCCCCTCACCACCCCGTGTTGTTCGTGTCCATGAGTTCTTTATCTCTTTTTTTTTTAGTGTTTATCTCTCATTTTTGCTTAGTGTTTTTCTTTTCTAAATGGCCAGAAGTTCTAGTTCAAAGAATGTATCATATTATTGTTTCCTTCATAACTGCACAAAAGATAATGACCATTGGATGGGTCAATATGCAATAGTAATAGTTCTCTCATCACAACAAAAAATAAATATGTAAATGAAAACATTTTTTATTTCTATCAGTTCAGGGTTTAATGTTATCTAGAGAGCTTTGTTAAACTCAGAATTCATATATTTGTGATTTTGTTTTAAATTCAGTACTGTAAGAGAAAAGATGTAGTGTGTACTTTGAATATTAACTATACTTAGCTCTTAGTTTCCCATGAAGATTTTATTTAACAAATAGCACACTAAAAAGGCTGTCACCAATGAGCTTTGGCCAAATTTTTCCATTTCAGACTTTATAACAAAAATTTCTCACTTCTTCAGTTATTCTTATGCGGAGACTTGGAATGCCCAGATCATCTTGATTGAAGCTACCTTATCAGAGGGGCCAAATGCTGTGTTTCCCTTTAGACTTGGCTCACATTTCTTTGGTGGAATCACTTCAATACATTGAACTAGAGTTTGGGATTTTTCTTTTATTTTCCGTTGGACTGATTTTCTGGTGTTAGCCCTTAAAAATGATTCTAACTACTTGAAGATATCTGGCATGTTTGTTACTGTTTTCTTAAATAAAAAGCTATTTTATTTAACAAATGTGTAAGTCATTTTTCCATTTACCTAGAATACTAATAATTAAAATTAAATATTGTAGGTTTTTCTTATTGGACTTAGTATCTCGGTTAAAAACTCTATTGAAACCTGTGCTTTGATTGACAAATTGGCCAAATAGTTGACCTAAAAATAATGAAGCAGCTCACTGGTCATCTAGGTGATTAAAGATGAAAATATGAAGGATAACTGAAGTATGAGTATTATGATCACTCTGTTTTCATAAATATCCTATACCTTCACCTCCATTTTTAAAGAAAGTAACCTTTAAATATATTATAGTAGAAAATAAAGAGCAGATGATAGTTGTATAGCTTGATCAGGTTGCATATTTTAGCAGTTGCTTTGACCTTTCCTTTATTGAATTTTCTTGTAGTTAAAATGTGGGGGGTTGAACCAGATAAACTCTTTGATTTCTTTTACTTTTAAAAGTATAATAGTCCTAGGCCCTGGCCGGTTGGCTCAGCGGTAGAGCGTCGGCCTGGTGTGCGGGGGACCCAGGTTCGATTTCCGGCCAGGGCACATAGGAGAGGCGCCCGTTTGCTTCTCCACCCCCCCCCCTCCTTCCTCTCTGTCTCTCTCTTCCCCTCCCGCAGCCAAGGCTCCATTGGAGCAAAGATGGCCCGGGCGCTGGGGATGGCTCCTTGGCCTCTGCCCCAGGCGCTGGAGTGGCTCTGGCCGTGGCAAGGCGACGCCCCGGAGGGGCAGAGCGTTGCCCCATGGTGGGCGTGCCGGGTGGATCCCGGTCGGGCGCATGCGGGAGTCTGACTGTCTCTCCCCGTTTCCAGCTTCAGAAAAATACAAAAAAAAAAAAAAAGTATAATAGTCCTATGTGATTTTTATTTATATAAACAAATGTGTAGAGCACTTACCTTAAAAATAATTTCTGCAGTGACAAAGATAAAGTGTATAAATAACATTATACCTGATCTTTAAATTATGATATAAAATAATTTATAAAATATGCTGAAATCGCCTTTTAAAAAAGCTGTTGCACAATAATCCATTTCTTGTTAACAAAGACTATATCTTGTCTAAAGGGTCTTCATTTGGCTACAATAGTATAAGATATACTAAGAACTTTTAATCCCATAGATACTTTTTCATTCAGGCAGCACTTATGAATTTGAAGTTAGTGATCTTACCCACAGATCTTTGAGCTTGATCATAATTCATGTGAGCAAAATTACCAGAGATTTTTCCTTATCTTACAGAAGAAATACCAAATAATTCTACCCAAATTGGGGGAATAAATTAACCTTCTTAAGAACCATCAAATGGTGTTGATATAATAATATACATGTTTAAGAATATTGTAGTAGAATATATAATTAAAATTAAACTATTTTCCTAAGGTGATTTGTTTCAGTTGTTTTAAAATACGAGTCAGAGTTTATTTTCAGCTTTATAATAAATGTATTGATTTCTGAAATTTGGCAGTGACACATAGTATGCTTAGCTTATATTAATACTGACTGGCCAACTAGCTGTCAGGCTAAGAGCTGGCAGGTACATTATAGTCATGTATAGTATGATTTTCAGTCTGTCCTTAGAATTTTCTATTTCCCCTTTTTCTAGAAGGTAATGTTTTCTTTCATCATTTTAGCCTACTTTCAAGACCTTCTTCAAATACATTTAAGATATTTCTAAAACTGTTTGTTAGTTGTATAGTTCTCAAGAAAAGACTGGGTTTTACTTGGCAGAAGTTAGAGTATTTATTTGTTTGGGGGGGGGGGTTCCTGGCTTATGTTTTATTTTTTGTCCCTTAAAGATACTTGAAAAAAATTTCCCCTTATTGCAAACCCTTTGGAAATAGAAGCCAATAGCTGTTTATACATTTAAAATATAAAGAGCATTTAAAACTAAAATGAAGTAAGTCCAAGAAATAAAAATCTCCTATCTGTCCATGGATTAGGAAAAATTCTTGTTTTCTAAACTGCACATGGGTTTTTCTGGTTCATTTTTGTTTTTTTCAACCTTCAGGACCTCCCAATTTTCAAGGGCACTGTGGGGCATATGTAGCATTTATTTGATGTATGTATGTGTATGCGTATTTTTCCACATCTGTCTCTGTGGACCTATCCTTTGTGAAATTCTAAACCTTATATTAATGCTTAGTTTGTGATTCATGGTGTTCTGAGAGCAATTATATAATTTTTCTTAGGGTGTTTATTTGATGTGTGCTGTAAAAAAAAAAATTGGTAGGTATTTTTTGCTAACCCTGCTGTTGCCTTTTTATTGGTGAATTTCTCTTTCTTTTACTGTGACCTGTGAATATCACTGTAGGCTCACTGCCAATTTTGTGAGCCGCTGCCTGCTTCAAAATGGAGGCAGGAAGGTATCCATTTTCATCAGGAGGATGACAGTGTTTCAGTCTCTCCGACCATCTGGAGAGAGGAACTTTTGGAGCAAAAGAAAATGGGGGCTAAAAAAAACTATATTTAGCAAAAAAGGCAAGGGAAAAACAATAATAGTTAAACTATACGTTACGAGTCTATGCTTTTCCAGTATGCTGTCATCTGTAAGGGAAACACAAACAAGAAAACTTACAGGGTATTTTTATCAGGTTCTGGTTCCCCAAGTCTCATGAGTATTAGTAAACAAATTTAAGTAAATTAGGATATTGGCACACTTTTATGTTTCTTGCACACACACAAATATAATAAGAACTATAAACTCCTCTCCCCCCTCACCGTATGCACATTGATTGTTAGTGGTCTGTATAGATCCTGGCTTTAGCTTTAGTGACCTTTTTCATGCATCTCTGAAAAAGCTGACACTACAGGAATTAAATATTTCAAGATATATCTGTCATTTCTGTGGTTTGAATAGTGTATTTATTTTCTCTGTTTCTTTCAAAAGTGAAAATTTTAATTGAAAGGTAGAGTAAAAAGGGAGAGGCTTCGTAATTATACAAATGTCTAACCTACTCTTCTGTACACCTGAAGCTAATAAAATATTGGATGTTAACTGCAATTGACAAACAAAAATAAAAATTTAAAAGTAAAGGCTTGAAGCATGTCTTTCCATTTTTACCTTTCATGTATGTGCTCTTGACGATCTATGCCTTTAAAAGTAAAATAAATAAATAAATAAAAAAGATATTTAAATCCCAGAACCACCCTGTTGGTATTATATGATATATTTATAACTAGGCATAGCTTGCAATATTCTTGCCTGTGACTTGAAAATATCACAACTGGTTGCCCATTCATAAAAATATACTGAGCATTTTGGGAGTAGGGGTTATTTTGTTGTTGTTGTTCTGAAAGGAGCAAGGTTTGTAGGCTTTCATCATTTAGAAAGCACATGGTAGAAATTTAGCATTTTGTGCCTGCTTCCTATAAAGTAATGGACCTTGAGATACTTTGGTCAGCGCAGCCCGAGAACTAAACCCCCTCTCCTTCCGCAGGTATATGCGCCATCAGCAAGCACTGCCGACTACAACAGGGACTCGCCCGGCTACCCTTCCTCGAAACCAGCGGCCAGCACTTTCCCCAGCTCCTTCTTCATGCAAGGTAAGCTGTCGCCTCTCCTCACCGGAAGCCACTGGACGGTGCCTTCCCTCAGTCTTCTCGTGTCATATGTGGCACAAATGACTGCTGAGTTGATACCCAAGAAATAGAATACTAGGCAAGCCTAGAATACTGACGGTCATACACTTCTTAAAAATGGAATTTATTATAAATAAATACATTAATTAAAGCTTTACTAAGACTTATCTTTTAAATGAAAGCCCCTCGAGCAATAATGAGTTAAGGTTTGATTGGTTTACTTTACTAAGAACTGATACTTCTTGGAGGATGGTCTTCCATGACTGATCATATTAGCATCTTTGCTCCCCGCCCCTAAGAAAAAGAGTATATAGATACGTTTTGAAGTGTTTTGGCTCAGTGTGTATTTTGAACATCTCCGATTTAGCCACCTGGGGATAATTTGTCATTATGAATAACTTCATAAAACACTTTTATCCACTTATTTCATAGGTAAGAACAAGAGTCTCATTTGGATAGATGAAGTGCGCTGTCTAAAGATGGGAATATTATTTTATTACACAGCAAAACTTATCCCAGCATGCTAACTGATGTAGGCTGAAAGACCCGGCTCTTATTTTTCCAGACAAATACAGAAAATTAGGGCTTCAAGGCAGACAAAGTATATTTATTCTCCTAACTGGCCAGTGTATTTGATTAAGTGCACATAGATGTGTGGTCCCTGAGCTCCTAGTCTTGTCCCTGATAGCACAGCTCCCTTCCACTGCTTGAGCAAAGACCAGGATGGCTGAAGTGACAGCAGCTGCTTGTAAGAACAGAGTTTGGAGGATGCAGTTAGGGCTCCATCCCTGGTGTGTCTGTGACACTTACTGTCAAAATGCGATGATCATATTACCAAGTTAATACTCTGAAATTTTGATATGGAATGGACCAAGAACCTCTGTATGCAGAACTTGAACTCTTTCTGCCTGGTATGGAAATCTTGTTTGAGTGTACCCTTGGCAAAATGCCATGGGGTTTCCTTCTTCATGCGACTCTAGGAAGGACCATGTCGTGAGAAGAACAGTGTACTTCAGGCAGGAGGTACCAGGGGATCAGCCTGGTGTCTCTGTTAGATTACAGTGGACACACTCAAAAATCATTCTGATTAAAATGGATTTATTTTCTTTCCCTTCAGAGTGTTAGCTCTTGTAGTTTATTAGCTCACATGTGAAATCCCATGGAAAATCTGTAAAATTGAATCAAACATCCCTCAGGAGCAGAGAGAATCTGTTTCATACACAACGAGGCTCATGTTCACAGGGATCCTTTATCTTTGTGACCTGTCCTAGGTGTAACTCAAAGAAACACAGCAGGGTATGTCACTTGGGTGTGTTTTGTGCCATTACTAAAGGCTTGTCCCCATCAACAATGAACAGCAGCCACTTCGGCATCAGCTTCCCCTTTTGTGACCCGTTGCAGAAACTTGTTACCAGTGCTCATAAAGCTGGTCAACTCAAGGATTCAACACTCAAAGCAGGTTTTTCTGTTTGATTTTTTTTTTTTTAATTTTTCTTAAGTGAGAAGCAGGGAGGCAAAGAGACAGATTCCCACATGTACCCAGACCGGGATCCACCCGGCAAGCCCACTGTAGTGTGATGATCTCCCCATCTGGGGCCATTGCTCCATTGCTCGGCAACTAAGCTATTTTAGCACTTGAGACAGAAGCCATGGAGCCATCCTCAGCATCCAGGGCCAACTAGCTCCAACTGAGCAAAGGCTGTGGGAAGAGAAGATAGAGAGAGAGAGAGAAGGGAGAGGAGGAGAGGTGGAGAAGCAGATGGTCGCTTCTTCTGTGTGCCCCAACTGGGAATCAAAAGTGAGACATCCAGGCCCTAGCCAGTTGGCTCAGTGGTGGAGCGTTGGCCTGGTGTGTAGAAGACCCGGGTTCGATTCCCGGCCAGGGCACACAGGAGAAGTGCCCATTTGCTTCTCCACCCCTCCCCCTCTCCTTCCTCTCTGTCTCTCTCTTCCCCTCCTGCAGCCAAGGCTCCATTGGAGCAAAGATGGCCCGGGCGCTGGGGATGGCTCCTTGGCCTCTGCCCCAGGTGCTAGAGTGGCTCTGGTCGCGGCAGAGCGACGCCTGGAGGGGCAGAGCATCGCCCCCTGGTGGGCGTGCCGGGTGGATCCCGGTCGGGCGCATGCGGGTGTCTGTCTGACTGTCTCTCCCCTGTTTCCAGCTTCAGAAAAAAAAAAAAAGTGAGACATCCACATGCTGGGCTGACGTTCTGCCACTGGGCCAACTGGCCAGGGCCTCAAAGCAGATTTTCATTGAGAAAATTGACAGAGGGTAGATTTCCTCTATCTGCCTTCAGGAAGGTGGCTTGCTTAAATTGTGCATACTGTAGAAAAAATCAGGTAGATTAAAACAATAGGTGCTTCTTGGAACAAATTTTTTCTGTATATGAATACCCACAATGCAAAAAATTAAAATATTTTTGAGTTGAAATTTATGATGAGCACAATTAATTCTATACTTTCAAAACAGTATTATGCAAAGATCATGGGATGTGATAAATATTAATTTACTGTAAAAAGCATAATTTATGTAAAATATGTATTTTTATAAGTCTACATTGAGTTGAGTGTTCTGAGTTAACAAATCCTAAATGTATTTCTATATAGTATCTCATGTTGTCTAAATGTTTCAAGAGACTCCTGTTCAGTGATACATATTCTGCATTTATTTTTCGGATATGCCATCTAATTGATATGTTTGTGATCTTGAACTTGATATTTGAATTTAAGGTAACATTTTAACCTCCTCAGTCTCAGGGCTGACTGTAAAGAAGATGAGCAATAATTTTTGAAAGTCTTACGTTTTTACATTATTACCTCGGAAGCAGAGCATCGTGTTCCCAGTCTGCATCCGCTTCCTTCAGTGACAGGGACGTGGTGCCCTGAGAACGCAGGCCTTGAAGAAACCTGCCGATTGGGGAAGGAGAGTCAGAGACCGTCTGGGGCATGTTTTAAACCTCCTGTTATGTGGCCTCTTATTTTTAACTTTGATTTCCATCTTCTAGTTACAACTCTTAAATTATCAAAGTCCCAGACATGATTTTGCTTGCATATTTCTTGAGAAATTTATAGGTTACTCCTCACTGTCCTGAAACTATTCCAGTTTTCTGAATTCTAACTTCTGAGGTTCAAATCTGAAGAAAATAAAAAAGCCTCATGAAGTATAGTGTACAATTTAACTTGCTTATTGCCTAAATTTTCAAAGGCCTTTCTTAAATAAAATGCATGGTGAAATAAGCTTATTTTTACACAGCAATACCTGCTATACACTTAACACCTAGCTGGTGGCCTGGTGTAAATCTGGCACTCAATAATTTTTGTTAAACTATCGACAGAAGGAAAACTTCAGCGAGCCCAGCAGTAACATAGATCTTTCCCCTCCCTACTACTCCTTTAATTTGAGAACCCTAAAGCAAACAGTACAGTCTCCCACACTGAATTTAGGCCAACAGGACCATAGAATGAAAAGACTCTGTAGGAACGTTTTCGATATTGTATTAACAAAAGATTAACTTGATATTAAAAGATACTTTATATAATTTTCACATCATTTTAAACCTCTTTAAAACTCATAGTTTTACAAAATTCAAAGACTCTCAAACTTGACTGTAGTATAATATCCACCTTTCAATCTGTGTGTATTTTTTAATTTGCTACTGAAGGCTTGAGATGACAATGTAGCTATATACCAAAGCATGAAAAAGAGGAAAGGAAATAAAGAAGAATGCTATACTTGAGACTCCTCTTCCCTATGTGTCATAATGTAATTCCAACATTAATTCTATCTCCTGTGTGTTATAAAAATGAAATTCAGTCTTTTAAATACGAGATGCTCTTCCTCATTATGACTTGGTTTTTTAGATGCTTTTTAAACTTGCCAACTGTGTAATGTCTCAAGTATTTTATTTTCACCCCAAAATTTAGGAACAATTAACTTTTTAGTTCGTTTTCATAGAAAAATAGATCAGAGTACTTCTAAGAAATACTTTCTTTAGCATTAGATCACCCTACTGACTTGGCATAATTCTATGTAAAAATGCTTTCTGTGTTTCTCTTACACTTAAGTTTTTACTAAGAAGACTTTACTGTGTTAAATATTTATATTTGTTTGGCAATATAGAGTCATCTTGAAAATAATGATGATGACCGTCTTCTGATGTAACCAGCTAACCCACACAAAGGTGAATGCACAAGGACGGCCACGTTGAAGTAGATGAAAACACTCCATTCTATAAAGCAAAGCTGACTGCCTCGGAACAGTCATGGTTTCCTTTGTCCTTTGCAGATGGTCATCACAGCAGTGACCCTTGGAGCTCCTCCAGTGGGATGAATCAGCCCGGCTACGGAGGAATGTTGGGCAATTCTTCTCATATTCCGCAGTCTAGCAGCTACTGTAGCCTGCATCCACACGAGCGTTTGGTAAGGCAGCCCTGTGTGCTAATGGGGATCAAATAGCTAGTATATTAACCTCACTCTCTGTCCGTGCATGTACACAAGGACTCTATAAATGAAAGCAGAATGGGTACACACCCATTATCCTTACAGTTGTATTATTCTTGTGATCAAAAGTGCAACTGAATCAGATCACCTTTGAAAGCCCTTTCAGATTCTCTGTGTCAATTGTTCTTCCATTTAATATGTTTTTCTTCTGTGCTTTCTTTACCACACTGTCAGCTTTACCGAAATGCACGCTGTGTTTGAGTTGCCGAGTTCAGCTCTGGCGGTTCCTTCTTCTTTTGCTGTCTGTGGTTTTGAAGGATATACTGCAGGGGGGGCAGTGTGGCCATCAGTAGAATTGAGGGTGGAGGATGTGCCTCACCCATGGGCATTTCCATTTCTCCTTGACTGGCTTCTGTCCCTGGTGGCAGCTTTAACCTGTTGTGCCACACTGGGTGGAGAGAGGTCATTTTTCAATACACCCCCTTCAGTAGCAACAACCACAGGATATCTGTGGAGAGCACATTCCAAATTTTCTGTAGTTTAGCTTTAATTCCACTCCCCCAATCTCCCACTGCTACTGTCCTGCCTCACTCCAGTTGAGAACTGTGGTAGAATGTTACCCTTTTTTCTTTTTTTATTAAAGTTTCCACTCTGTCCATCACCTCACTCATCCATGCTAGCATTGCTCTTCCCGAAGGAAGCAACTCTGCTGCTGTTTTTCTAGCCTCAAAGCAACCATTGCCAAGAGTCCACTTAGGAATGTAAGTAAGTCTGTCATTAGTGAAGGAAAGACTACTTCTACGTCATGAGTGAAAATGGGATTGAGTCCCCTGTGCATAATACAGCTTGAGAAATGTGGGGACATCTAACCCTGCAAATGTAAAGGGTATGACACGTGCACTCATCGTTAGCAGAATTTATATCATTTCTCTTCATCTTGCAAGTTGTTTCTTTTTTCTAATGCCCACACTTATGTTTTTTTCTCTGTTGTGATATAGGACACGGTACCCTCTAGATTTCTCTGGTTTCTCCTCTCTTTCACTCAGCCACTAGAGAAAAGAAAAGGTGGCTTTGTCCTATTCTACCAACCTAAAATGTCCCAGAAGTTAAGATTTCTGAAATTGTTGAAATGCTTACTTACTTAGTCCTAGTGGCAGACAGAGTCCTACGTGGTCAGTTAACATCTCTATTTATGAGAGACAAATGATGAAGATGGGGTTGGCCTTGTAATATCATCTCCCAAGTTTGAATATGTAAATCATAAACTCTCAAATTTCACCACATTTTCAGTAAGTAGCAGATGATTTATTTTCAAATTTTCTCTTCTTCTACCTTCTACTTTGAGGTATTGGAGTGGAAGCTTAGAGAAATATCAACTATTATTATACTATAATTTCTTCTTGGCTAACATTTCTCTATCATCATTTTCCACTTCTCTAAGGAACTCATGATCAAATCTACATGTGTCCTAAGAGCAAGGAATGTTTTGATGACACAGCAAAGATTTTGGCACTATACTAACATGTTGGAATTTCAATCCTTTTAAGAGTTATCCAACTGACATTTATTTTTCTTTCCTTCTACATATCTTTTTTTTCCCTGTCATGGCCTAGAATTTTGATTTATTAGGTGGTTTGATTTTATCCTAAATCTACTGCATGGGGAATGTATAATTAAAATAGACTCAAATACACAAAAGTGTAACTTTATAAAGGAAACCAACATTTAAAAAAAATTTTTGCTGAACCAAAACAACATTGGCAAGCAAGACTAAAGAGTATTTGGAAGAAGTCACCCAATAAATTGCATCAGATGATCAGATGCTATATTTGTAATGTCATCCATCACAAAGTACAGGTTTTTATTCTTTGTCTTATTGATTGATTGTAGAGAGACAGAATGAGGGAGACAGAGAGGTGGAGAGAGACTAGAGAGAGGGAAGCATTGCCTGTTGCTCCACTCAGCTGTGCCCTCATTGGTCGCCCCCTGTATATTTCCTGACCAAGGATCAAATCCCCATCCTTGGTGTCTCAGAGCAACGCTCTCCAGGGGTCCCCAAACTTTTTACACAGGGGGCCAGTTCAGACTGTTGGAGGGCTGCCACATACAGTGCTCCTCTCACTGACCACCAATGAAAGAGGTGCCCCTTCCGGAAGTGCGGCGGGGGCTGGATAAATGGCCTCAGGGCGCCTCATGGGGCCCACAGGCCATAGTTTGGGGATGCCTGCTCTAAGCTATTATGCCAACCAACCAGGGTACAGGTTTCATTCTTAACGTGATCACTTAGCAGATTTTAGAGATGAAGAATATAGTTTTTTAAAAGGCTAAATGACTTTGGTTTCTGGCAGTGTATCCTAGTGAATTTTCTCACTGATCAGGAAACTGTTGGATTATGTTGAGTAATCATTGTAAACTCACTAACCATTCAGACATATTTTGAAATGATATTAAAAAATCTGACACTGGTTGAGTATAATCTGAGTATATAGTAGGCAGTTAGTGTCCTCTCACTTGGAAGCAATGGTAGTTTCTCATAGTGTTCATTTGTAGCTTGTGGCCAGTGCTATACAGAACAAAGAACAATATTTTGAGAAAAAGAAGAAAGCTTTTCTTGTATTAATTTGGTTATATATGGCCAAATTCGTATTGTCTCTAAAGGTAAAACATTTTGGAAACATTATAGAGCTCAAAGTTCACAAATTTTAGTAGCAGCTGTCAGGTCGCCATTTTGATTCTCAGATTTCTTTTACAGCCTCAGCTTGTGCAGGACTGCCCCATGTTGTTACTGCTGGGTCTTGAGTATACGAACAGTCACTCAGGAGAGTGGAGCCTTGTGCTTAAACGCTTTGGAATGGTTCTTGTAGAAGATTTAAATTTGGATTAACTTGGCAGAGTTCTTTTTAAAAATAGGATAGAATCCTTGCTGTCTGGTGTGGTTTAGTTGTGATCTTTGTAGTACTGAGTAAAATAGTCCTAGGAGTATGAGATTTTAATACAAAGGAAGTTCTGGTGTCTTTTATTTTTGTAATATACCTTACCCCAGTAATTCTCACCCGGGTACGATCTTGCCCCTCAAGGAACATTTGGAAATGTTTGAGGGCATTTGCAATCGGAACTTAGTGTATAGAGGCCACAGGTGCTGGTAAAAAACCCTGCAAATCGAAGGGGAGCCCCCATAGGAAAGAATTATCTGGTGCAGAAGCTCAGTAATCGCGGGTGTGAAACCAAGCCTTACCCTAAAGCCTGATTTTATTCTCAGTATGTGCTACCAGCTATTACAGTCTCTAATCCTTAAATTATCAACCCATAGGTTGATGAAAACATCACTAATAGAAACATCTTTAACACTTACTCTGCCAAATAGGTTCCAAATATGCTATCATAGACTAGGTAAAAATAAATAAATAGTGGGCATGAATGGCCATAACACTTGATCATACTTCCCCATACTTCCCCTTTCACTTTGTAGTAAGCAGGGCAGACAGTATTAATAGTTGGACTAAGAGACTACAAGGACCTTTCATAACTGATCCCTGAATATTATAAAAGAGACAGAACTCACATCTCACTAATATTCTCTGTAGTGTAGTTATTACAAATTTGAGTAAGAGTAGTTTTTAAGATACTTTTCCTTGTAAAATAATCCAGTTATAAATCTCATTCATTGCTTTCAGGACCTCATTTTCTATTAGTCTGTAAAAATAACTAATTCAGGCAGATTGTATTGGTTTCCCCATTAAAATCTGTGAGAAAGAACTTTCCATTTTAGTCTCAGGACTCAGTATTAACCCTTTGTCACATTCTGAATCCGGCGTATTTTATACCAAGTTTAAGGGGTTTAAAAATTCTCACTGATGCAGTAATCTTTTTCCTGTCTCATTCTGTAATTATTAATAATTTTTAAAATCGTTTTTATAATTGATTTCTTCTGTCCTGGTGTTTGCGTAGTTGGGATTGATTTCTGAAGTTGCTCTGTTCTTCAGAAACGGCCTGGAACAGAACTGAAACATCTCTTTTTCTTTTAGTTTTCTTTTATCCTTATTCTGTTTCTGTTTCTCCACTTCATTATAGTCTTTAGCTCTCAAGCAGAAATAACTCTTCTAAGTTTGGTGCTTTGTGGCTTACAGAGTTTCAGATTAGCTGTACTATGGAATGGCCCCTTGCTGTCATTCTTTGGAAGAAATTTCATGGGCTACTTTGGGTACCCTGTGAGTAGCAAGTAGAAATGAGCTTAACAAGTGCCATAAGGAATTTTTTGGTCGGGCAAGAGGTCCACGAAATTAAAAGGTTTGAAAGGCATTCTTGAGAACTTGGGAATGTGTAAGGGCAGTATGTCAATTTTTTTCACTGAACTTGACTTTTCATTTGGACTATTTTGAGTGTGCAGAAGTAATATTTTCAAAAGCGTGATGGTGGCAGACTTGGCTTTAAAATATAGTTTTATTTTGTAGATTTTTTAGTTATCTCTAAAATAACTAGTATTACAATCCACTGTTTATTAAACTGGAACTATTAACCAGTTGTTTATGGAGTATACAGGATGATTGTTTGTTGAGCACTAGGCAGTAGTTTGTGAGATGCAGAGGTATAAGCTCTGTTCCCTCCCTTTAAAGAGTTAACAGTAAAAATGGAAATGCATTGGAAGGAGAAAGCAATGAAAAGCAGCATATAATTATTAAATGGGCATGGTTCAGAATGTGAGTTCATTAGGGATTCAGAGAGAAGAGATCTTGGCAGAGTTGGACGTAGTAAGGACTCATCAAGGAGGAGGTAGAACCTGAGATGGGCCTCTCAAAATAAAAGAAGATACCAAGACAGCAGGATTGTACTGCTTGTGAATAAATGGCATGGGCTTTAAGCACCTCTGACTGTGAGCATCATATTCAACCTAAATTTTACAGTGAACAATATTAACAGACCCTCCAATAATGATATAGTAAAGATCCATAGCCTATTAATATATCACATGTAAGGAAAATGCCTGTTTTCATTTACATGTCTGTAACCCATTCAGATGCCAGTTAGAACAAATTTTTAAGCTTACTATCTTTTTTTTTTTAAATAATTATATATTTTTAATGGGGCGACATCAATAAATCAGGATACATATATTCAAAGATAACAAGTAGTCCAGGTTATCTTGTTGTTCAATTATGTTGCATACCCATCACCCAAAGTCAGATTGTCCTCTGTCACCTTCTATCTAGTTTTCTTTGTGCCCCTCCCCCTTTCCCTCTCCCTCTCCCTCCTCCCCCGTAACCACCACACTCTTATCAATGTCTCTTAGTTTCACTTTTATGTCCCACCTACGTATGGAATAATGCAGTTCCTGGTTTTTTCTGATTTACTTATTTCACTTCGTATAATATTATCAAGATCCCACCATTTTGCTATAAATGATCCGATGCTTACTATCTTAAAAAGGAAAATAGCTTGATATTTTTTTGTAAATTACTATGGCCTTCTTAATGATCTCCTCATTCCCAAGCAGATGATGAGTAGTACCTAATTTGCCAAACTTACAAGCACTGTGATATGCCCTAAGAAAAGCAGCTTATTTGGACAATCGGTATAACAATCAAACTCAAAGCCAGGCCTTAAACCACATGATTTTGTAAGGATAATCTTTCATAGTCAGCGATAAGGGAAATTGCTAATGTGGAGGACATATAAAGTAAGAAATCAGATAGTTCGTTTGTTCTAGTTTGACTTAGTACAGTCACTGAGTTAAGACTTGACATATTAATAGATTGGGAAGATATCTAATCATTAACACATTTAAATTTTTTTATTTACCATTTTGTTTTTGCTAGGGTTCAGGAAGTTGATCCAGTTTGGCAGGAAGAAGACCAGAGTGGTTACTCTTGCCATTTAGGGTCCAGAAGGTCCGGTTGAAGTGGAATGTAAACCCTGGGGTTCTGTCGTTGTTTTATTCATTGTACTATAGAAACTTTCTTACTTGATCGATAGCCAGTACAAAAAAATAGTGGTAGCAGTGTTCTCCGGTAGTTATGTTGCCGAAGTCACAGAGATGCTTGTAAGCAGCAGTTTTTAGATTGTACTCATTCTCAATGTTCTACATTGCCCTTATATTCCTCTATGTTTGTTGCAAACCCAAACCAACTGTGTGTCTTTGTATTTTATTATCTGAGAACTGAAAGCTGTCAAACCTAAGCAAGATGTATTCTTGGATATTTTTAAATTCTAATGGCTTTCTCCATTGCTGCATGAAGAGTTCTGAAAGAGGTATTATAAAACTAACTCACTAAATATGTTATAGTTGCAAATGGCCTCCTTTTTCTGCTTCTTGCTACAGAGCTATCCATCACACTCCTCAGCAGACATCAATTCCAGTCTTCCTCCAATGTCCACTTTCCACCGTAGTGGCACCAACCACTACAGCACCTCTTCCTGCACTCCTCCCGCCAACGGGACAGACAGTATAATGGGTGAGTCTTGGAAATGCCAAATCTGATGCCAACAATCAAAGTCAGGATTAATAATGAAAGACCTCTTTTTTCCTCCTTATAATTGAACAGCAGTCAGGCAGTGAATATTTGTCACATAACTGAATGAACAAACAAATGAACCAAACAGAAATAGTCATTGGCATGATCGTAATCACATTCTTTTCCACAGGAAACTAAATTTTGGCTACTTTGTCTATTGTAATTAGATTGAACAAGGGTTTAAATACACCAGAACCACCTCGTTTCACTTACTCTCCGACAGCAAAGTGAACTTTTGTACGACAAGACTAATGAGATAAAGAGCATAATAGCTGTTAATAGTAGTTATTGACCTCTTCCTAAATTCAGTCAGTGTGCTCTGCTCTTAGCCATGACATGCCACAGTGTTCTGAAGACTAGTTCGTGTGGAATTCACGGGTGACTAGTAATAACGAGCTGAACTTCTGAAGAAGGCTGCGTTGTGGAGTCCTTCGGGGGGTAGTGTTGGTTCACTTATAGCGGAGGAGATGGCCGGGTGACAGTGGCCCAGGCATTATTTTCTGCTTTTTCTCAAGTAAATGTACTGAGCAGGTTAAGGCCCAAGCAGAATGCTGCTGCCCACAGGAACTAAGCCATCCTCTTCCTCTCGTCTTCCATGCTGTCCGTTGTGGTCCACTGCTCCAGGTCTGGTTCAGAGCCGTCCCTTGCAGGGCCTTATGGTGCAGCCCCGCAGGTCACTGATGAGAACACTCTGTGTGTTAGAGAGAAGAATGTGTGATGATAGTCCTGCTGCTTAGTCCTTTCAGCTGTTTGTAGCTTTTTCATTTTCTTTAGCCTCTAGCCCTTTGGGAAGTAGTATGAAGTACTTACGTGGGAGAGTTTTTGATAAAAAAGAAATGAATTTTGAAATGTTGCAAGTATTATCCTGCCTAAAGAATGACTCCCTGTTTATTCAGTAATATAGCTCATACTTGAGGTGAGCTATCTAGCAGCCCTTTGCTATCATGTCTCATTAAGAAGCAAATTTAGGGGTTTCCATTTTTATAACTTTTCATAACAAAGCTTCTACAAATGAGTTGCATCAGTTTGACCTTGGAGGGCTGCGGCCAGAGGTCACATGGGGAAGTTTTGTAGCTTTCATGCAGTTTTGGCAGATTTGAAAAACAAGAAGAAAGAAGTGCAGAACTGAAAGAGTGAGAAAAGCATATTTCACTTCAGCATGGTTGGCGAATGGAAAGCCCCTTCTGCAGTCAGGAGGTTACTTACAAAGAGGGGGGGACCAGTCATTCATCCACTTGCATGGCACATTTCCTGTCTACTGGTGGTTTGAGTCATTTTCTTTTTTTGAGGAAGGTACAAAGGTGGAGCTAAAGCTTTAGTTGAGAAAGACATAGGCACTTTGAAAAAAAAAAAGTTTGGTTAATTGATTTGCAAAACAGTCTTCCTGGGAGACAAGCACTAGACTTGGAAAGAAAAGGTATTAGGAGATGGTGTCGCCATTCTCCAAGAGCTGTGGTTAGCATAGCCATGCGTCTCAGTGGGAATGGAATTTGCCCTAGTTAAGCTGGTTGGCTTATCATTAGGTTGTAGATGAGCAGGAATGTCTGCCGTCCGTCCTTCCTTTGGCCTGGGCAGGGTGGAGCTGCAGGCAAACAATGGACTTAACTTGTTCCAGGCTGTAGGGTCCTGGTTAAGTGGACAGAAGGTCTAGATAATAATAAGGAAGCTACAATTTTAAAAAGGAAAAGTGTGAGTTTTTGGAACCCAGAAAAGGAGTATTTTTTTTTTTTTAGGAAAAACATTATTACATAAATTATTTCATAATTATGGGTGTACTTGTCAAAATCTGCTAGTAGAATGCGAGAAAGCTTTCTAATCTTTGCAGGAAATAAATAGACATGGGAATTCAGCTTTTTGGAAGAACAGATCTTTATTAACTTGCCTAAATACAATTATTACTTTTGGATTAATTTAAGAACATTCATGTTCTCTCTTAAAATATGGCCTCCAGTTTCTTCAGTGAAAATGCAGAGGAGAATTTAGGTATGACAATGAGCGTTAGTGTCGCACAGGGTCCATGTGGCTTTAAATTTCTTCGCACTTTAATGCTCGTAGGGTTTGGCTTGATTTTCAGAGTGCGGTAGAAGTCAGGAATGGCAGCATGTCCATATAACAAGAAGAGAAGATTTCTCCTCTGTTAGTAATACTTCCCTAACAAACATTATGGATTAATAGGATACATCTGTAGACTTTTGAAAATATTTGGCATATACTCACTCATTCTGAAATGCAGGAAATAGAGAAATATTACTTTGCCTGTATCACAAAGAACAAACAGAGCTAATTAAATAATTGGTAAATAAGGAACACATAGCCTGACACATGTTTAAGATTACACACACGATTTTGTAAAAAATGGCTAAAAGCAATGCTAATGCCATACGAACGGGTTCAAGCGCTAACACATGGACATCATATTTTCCAAGTTTTCTTGGTGTAAAGTTGCAGGGCAGCACAGTCTTTTCATAAACAACATGGATGTCTTAGGAAGCTACTTTTTCAGTTCAAAAGACCATTGCCCCATTTCTCAGTTTCATGTTGTAATATGTCAACATGGTGGTCAGCGATAGTCCTGAACTGGTCATAGGACAGCAAAATGCATGCGGCGTGAGCTGTCAGCCCCAGACCTGTTCGAAGGTAGCCTCCCTGCAACCAGGCTCCCTCGCCCCGGTTCTGTTCTCTACGTCCCGAAGAAAGATCCTCACAGAGGTCTAGGATGGCTTGTGTTCGGTTCAAAGGAATGACCATTGTTTCTTGGGGTTCTTGTTTGATTTTCCCCTAATTAAAAAATACCATTTATTTATTTATTTATTTATTTTGTATTTTTCTGACGCTGGAAACGGGGAGAGACAGTCAGACAGACTTCCACATGCGCCCGACCGGGATCCACCCGGCATGCCCACCAGGGGCGATGCTCTGCCCACCAGGGAGCAGAGGCCAAGGAGCCATCCCCAGCGCCCGGGCCATCTTTGCTCCAATGGAGCCTCGGCTGCAGGAGGGGAAGAGAGAGACAGAGAGGAAGGAGAGGGGGAGGGGTGGAGAAGCAGATGGGCGCTCCTCCTGTGTGCCCTGGCCGGGAATCGAACCTGGGACTTCTGCACGCCAGGCCGACGCTCTACCACTGAGCCAACCGGCCAGGGCTAAAAAATATCATTTATTAATGACACATTCATTCATGGACTTTTGACAAAATAGTTGGGTAAAATAATTTACTTGTTAAACATAGTTCACTATATTTCTCAGAAGCCTTGCCAGCAGATTCTAGAGATGGCAGTAGACATTTCTGAATTAGAGGGACCTTTGGAGCACCTTAGAATTACATGAATACAACGCTTGGAGCACAGCATGGAGTCAATGTAGTTTAACTGATGGAGCACCCGGTTAAGGAGAGAAGCTAAGTCTAGGGGCTTCAGGAGTTGCCAGTATCAGAGCCTTTTAAACCTTCTTCCTGAAACCCTTCCCGTATTATACTGCTGGGTGTACCTCAGAAGTAGCATAGTCCAGAGAAGGAAGCGTAGTGATTGTTACATACCAGCCATGGAGGATAGATGCTTCTAGAGCAGGGGTCCCCAAACTTTTTACACAGGGGGCCAGTTCACTGTCCCTCAGACCGTTGGAGGGCCGGACTATAAAAAAAAAACTATGGAAAAATCCCTCTGCACACTGCACATATCTTATTTTAAAGTAAAAAACCAAAGTGGAAACAAATACAATATTTAAAATAAAGAACAAGTAAATTTAAATCAACAAACTGACCAGTATTTCCATGGGAATTAGGCTCCTCTCACTGACCAGCAATGAAGAGGTGCCCCTTCCAGAAGTGCGGCGGGGACCGGATACATGGCCTCAGGGGGCCGCATGTGGCCCGCGGGCTGTAGTTTGGGGACCCCTGTTCTAGAGGATAGTAGCCATATACGTTTTGTTATATGCATATCTCCATCCTACCTGCAATATGGCCCTTCTTGGTCAAAAGCACAGAGAGGACAGCCTGCTGTGCACTGTCCTCTCAGACTGCTCAAGGATGAGGGGGCTCCAGTCCCCACCCATATACCTTCCCGGGGAGTGGGGGCTCCTGTGGCTTGGGGCTGTACACCCTCCCTCCCCCTCAGAAGGAAGTGGGTGTACAACTAGCATAATGGTAATGGTTATAATAACTGTTACTGTTTTTATTAGTCTGTACAGGGCCTGCTTTCTATATAAGGGATTTCCCGTGTTTTTAACGTCAAACCAAACAGTGTTGAAGGGACAGACTACAAAGATTGATGTAATACAACATGTGCTAAAGATTACCCTGGAATATCTATTTGGTCCATGAGTTAATCTGGCTTACAACTCTCACTCCCATGGCGTGTTTGTGTAGCATGATGCACTGCAGTATGTGGCATTTCTAGCAGAGTCATGTCCATTTCCCCTTGAGGACATGGTTTCACAGTACTGTTATTATTAATCCCATAAGATTCTCTTTGTCTTTTACAAGAATCTTGAACCTTCACATTCAATTGGTTGACGGACAGGCACACAGCAAAATCAAAGAGGAATGTATGAATTTTATCTGGCAATGGCATGGCACCATCGTCACAAAGACAGCCAACGGGAACAACAGACTAGTTTAAGTCTTCTGGTTCACATCCAGCACATGCTCCTGGGGTCTTACTTTCCCCCTGAATTTCTGGAAAGCCTTCCTGCTAAAAATTAATGCATTGTAGCTTATATGTGAGTTTTAATTCTAAAATTACATGTAGTAGGAGTGCTAGAGATGCTCCTTCTTTTGTCGTCTTTAGAGACAAGCTCGTGGCATTGTCACACTGCTTCTAATAGTTTAAAATATGTGGGTTACTTGGACCTAATTCAGAAAAACCTGTTTCAAAGCAGTTATCTTCCTTCAGGCGAGTACACTGAATCACACTTCACACTCCTTCTGCATCTCCGAGATGCTCCCAGCCTGGGGTGATGGGTATGTAATAAAGGAGTGTTTTCTAAGTTCTGATTTTCAGTGGTGATCCCTAGGCGCCACTCATCCTGGTGTTTTGATTAAGGTGTGTTCTAATGGGAATTACCCTTTCCCAAAGCTGAGGCAGACTCCAAGGGTGGTCCAGCCTGCAGCCGAACACACCGGACCGGACCCTTTCTCTGCTCCATCTTCCAGCAGCAGCAGCAGCTGCGTGCCAGCACCTGAACAGTGCTCGGGTGGCTGGCAGTGTCCAACCTCCTACAGAATTACAGTTCCTCTTACTAACTGCTCATTTCCACTCATACTTATTTTACATCCCTACTTAAAGGCTGTTTGGTTTGTTTTTTCGCTTCAGTAAGGTAAATTGATTAGCACTAAAATAACTTAAATCAATTCAGTCTTTACCAAGTGGGGCAATAATTTTTATCTTTATTTCTGTTATTTGGGCACTTGGGTAATTTCATAATATGAGTTGACAAAAACTTGGGCCTAGAATAGTAATCAAGTCCTCCTATGTTGAGCACAAGGTTTAATTAGAAGTGTGTTTTGCTAACTATGACCCATTACTCAATATAAAAGAAATTATACCTTTGAGAAATAATAATATATTCACCTTCTGATTATTTATACCCTTTGACATATCAGTCACACAAATAAACAGAGAACTCTTTAACACAAGGACCCATGTAGCTTAACATGTTCAGGGATTCTTGAAAATGTGGCTTTCTCGTTTCCTGGAACAGAACGAAAGGCTTTCCGAGCAGAAGGGCACACTGGCCCTAGTAAACGCTTTGAAATTTAAGCCCTGGAGTTGGCTCTGCAGCTGCCGCAGGTAGAATGGCTTCATGTAAAACATAGTCTGTTCTTATCAGTGGCTCCCATGAGTGGTCTTAGTTTTCCAAATCATCTCTATGACAACGTGAGGTAAGGAGTCGATTCTACTTTTTCATTCTCCTTCCTATGTCCTAATATTTCCCTCTATATAACAAGCACTTAATACAAAGTTTGGTATGAAAGTGATCATATCTCGTTTCTTGTAAATTATGATTTTTTTAAATGCTCTAATATAATAATATAATAGACTTTTTTAATGTTCCTAAAATATATGTTAGTTTGCAGTTCTGTTTGGTTTCATAAAAAAATTTTTAAATTAATCTTTTGAAAGTCACTAGAGTAGCACATTTTATCTGTAATTGAAATAATTTCTTGTCCTATTTGCATTGCAGGGTTTTTTTAGGTAATGTAACTTTTCCACTATGGCTATGAATTTACATATCATAAAGATCTGTTTTGTAATCAAGCAGATACCATAAATTATTTTGACCCATAAATCTAATTTTTAGGTGTATATGATAATGCTACTTCTACAAATAAATATATATAATATATTATATATAATTGCCCCCAAATATTATGGTAGTACAAGTTGAAAAAATGCCAGTGCTTTCTGTCTTCAAAATCTTTATTATTTTCTCTTTAGAATTATTTAAGAAAAAGAATCCTTAATACAGCAGTTTTAACACCAGATAAAATTTCATTTATCTCTTATATTAAGCATTTTAATATTTTTGATATTTGTGTGTTCCTTCCACTAACTCAGTATGATGTCAGACCATTATTTTCAAGAACTAATAACCTCCTGACCTGTGGTGGCGCAGTGGTTAAAGCATTGACCTGGAAACGCTGAGGTCGCTGGTTCGAAATCCTGAGCTTGCCTGGTCAAGGCACATATGGGAGTTGATGCTTCCTGCTCCTCCTCTCTCTCTTTCTCTCTCTCTCTCTCTCTCCCTCCCTTTCTCCTCTCTAAAATGAATGAATAAAATAAAATTAAAAAATTAAAAAAAGAACTAATAACCAATACAGAGACAAGCCTTTTCACTTAAAATTTTAAATTTATGGATTATAGCTTCACTTCTTCTAGGACAATATTAGCTACTTTGTAATGATACATTTTTAATATGAATTTGTCCAAAGGTGATCGTTTTCTTTTTACCTAGTGTCAGCTTTCAGTTAGTGATAACACATGAATATGGGTGTGGCTTTTGTTAACCAAATAAAACACACATCAAAGATTATTTAACTGACATACCCAACATGTAAATATATAAAAATAGCAA
The DNA here is from genome assembly GCF_036850995.1 of Saccopteryx leptura. Taxonomy (NCBI): domain Eukaryota; kingdom Metazoa; phylum Chordata; class Mammalia; order Chiroptera; family Emballonuridae; genus Saccopteryx; species Saccopteryx leptura. The sequence continues at coordinate 16,157,078 of NC_089513.1, forward strand.
GCATCATTTAACTGTGCTAAGCAGAGGTCAAGAGAGTGAAATTATAACGTAGAGAAGAAGAGAATTTGACCACTGGAGATTTGACCTCTGCTCCATTTTACGGGTCCGAAGTTGACAGTGACCTGTTTGCCCGAAGGGACTGCTCTCTTGGGTCAGGGATAGGGCTGGGAATTTTAAAAAATTATCTGTGTAATGAAGTTCTGCCTGGATTAATCAGTGGATTCAAGAGTTCCTTCACTTATTTCACAAAATAGTGAAAAATATCTTCTTATGGCGTTTAATAGGTCTTATTTAAAAACTATGTCAATTTGCTAATGTTGAGGCCCTAATACATGTAACAACATGTAGGGGTTGTACTGGGACTGAACACCTCCAAAGAACACTGGCTCTGCCATTTTATGAAGGCAGGTTACCTTCAACGCATACCTGATGAATAGAGCTGGCTTTGAATTATGTACCAGAACCTGGCTTTCTACTAAGAGTCCTCCTGCTTCGTCTCTGTTGTACCAGCGTTTAAGACAGAGAGATCGCTTCATGATCACGTTGACTGATTTCACCTCCAGAATTTGACACCATATTGGCTTTTAGTAGCATAATAGTTGAAATTTTTAAAACTAGCCTTAAATATGTAGAGAATATATGTTATTTCAAATATTGAAAGTATTTTCTCTTCTAAGAAGCTAGGCCTGTTCTTGATTTTTTGTTTTATTTTGTTGACTGTGGAGCTCCAAGGGGAATACCTTCTTATGCAATGTATCACTTTTTTTTAATGGAGTTGTAAATTGTACAGGAGGAGAATTCAGTTGACTACCTAAAATATAAAGAAAAGACAAACTTTGAGGCCTTCAGAGAAAGTATGGTTTACTTGTAAGCAAAGAACTATCCCTCACCACTAACGACTCATAAGTAACAAGCCAGAAGGTGATAGCAACTAAAACACTCTTATCTTTAAACCAAAGTGTCAGGTTTTTATTTTATCTGTAGAAAATGTAACATGAATATATTTGACATCTACCTCAGCAAACAAATTAATGCTAATGAAAGATTAATGTGTCATAATTAGCATTAAAAATGCAATTAAATTGTGAGTAAATGGACCAGGAATAGAAAATTGTTAGACGTCTCACTGCCTGGTTTTCCATATTCTGCCTTTTGTTTCTGCAGCAAACCGAGGAAGCGGAGCAGCGGGCAGCTCCCAGACTGGGGACGCTCTGGGGAAAGCGCTGGCCTCGGTGAGGAAATACTGACTCTGGACAGCACATGTCGCATGGTGGAAAGCTGAGCTTTAATCAGAAGTGGACATTTGGAATTTTAGGAAATGAATGGCAAATAGCTTTGATTTGGGAAATGCTGGCCATCTTGCATAAATGATCACTGGAGAATTTGAGGTGGGAGTTCTGCAGCATCTGATGCCTGGCCGGTCACTCCCCTCCCGTGTCCTCACGGTGGCTAAGTGGTGTTCAGTTAGGGATTTGTAGGTATTCTCAGAGCCGTGAGGTGGATGGATTTTCTATCTTCATTTCTTATTTTTCTCTGAAGTCATATGGGTGCTCATTGACCAGATGAGACTGAGCTTGCAAGGGGCAATTCTAAAACATTTTGGAAAGAGCATTAAAAAAAAAAGAGCGTAACTGAGGCCCATGTGAAACTGCCACATATTTGGCATCTGGGACTCGGCTTTTCTGCTTTGACTGCCCACTGCCAAGAGGCTGGATGGAACATGCCCTGCATGTCCCCAGCGGCCACTGGCACGCCTTAGTCGTGTGAGGGACCATACCTGGTTGTCTTCAGAAACTAAACACGGTCACTTGCAAACGTTAGTAGAGATGTGTTGCTCTAACGTTTTAGCTCTTTGATTGGTTTTTCCTTACCATCCGGAGCATAAAATATGTTAGATTTTTATTAGCATTTTGACCAAGTAGACTTGATGTTTAATCTGGGTATTCTTAAGTCTTGGAATCCCATGCCTTAATCGTGGTGCAGAAGGAGTTTGCAACAGCCTTAGTCTGACGCAGTCTGACCTGTGTTTGGGGTGGTGGTGCGTCTCTGTGGCTGTGCACAGCCATGCAGCCCCGGGAGCAAATGGGAGCAAAGGTCTGCTCACCTCTGGTCCGGTTCTTTTCCATCTATCTTACATGGCTTCAATAATTCTTATTTTGAAAAATTAAAATGATTGTTAAGTTTTTTAGTGTAGACTGACTGTTGATATTATAGTTGATCGATAAATGTATTTTGTAACTTGCAATTTTTAAATGAATTGCACTGACACTTGGCAATTTACAACATTGTTGATTATTTGTTCCTAATAACAAGAGTGTTTTTTTTCCTCCCCATTGTTTTAAGATCTATTCTCCAGATCACACTAACAACAGCTTTTCATCAAACCCTTCAACTCCTGTGGGCTCTCCTCCTTCTCTCTCAGGTACTGTGCTTACTGCTTGCCTGCTTATGCAGCCGGTGGGAGGGATTGCTCTTCACTCTGGGAGGTGGAGACTCCCTCCCTCCAAAAGCTCAAAGCGTAATACTGCCAAACAGACAGAAACGAGTGGGGGAGACAGACTGCCATGTGAAGGCACAGTCATTCACACCCAAAACTTTTCGTAAAAAGTAGATGTTTTCAGAATACATGGCCCATATAGAAAACTTAATTCTTAAACTATTCTTAGCTCTCTAGAAGATACTCAATAGAGTAGCATACTCCAATAAAACATCTCGGATATAGTTGTGACTATGATTATGCAGTCATCAAATATGATTATTCACAAGGATCATTTCCAACAGAAATTTTAGGCTTTCAAAATTCCCTCTTTGAAGTTCGTGTCATGGGATGTTTGAGGAAAACTATAGTCTTGTAAATAAATTGTGAAGTAAGAGCGTTGAGTGAAAGGGGATGTTTGCCTTTAAAAATAACAAATTATATGACCTATGGCTGCAAATAATAAAATTATAAGTTCTTAAGTTATGTTAGTAAAGCATTTCACTTTTCAGAGGTCCATCTAAAAGGCTCATTGCCCTTCTAGTATAAGTGCTTCCAGAAGACCCTGTCTGGTGGCTGTCTATGCTTTTTGGAGAGAGAACAGGTAGTTTCTAAAACAGCTAAATCACATCTGTACCTGATTGAAAGCTAACCTCGCTGTACTTATAGTGGAGTCGCTTGCTGAAATGATACCTCCATCCCTACATTATTCCATGTGCAACACTCACATGGTGTAATCACCCTGGTTCCTGGTAGAGAATGGGAGGTTTCAGACTAGCACAGAGCTCCCGGAGGCTCTGGCCATGGCTCAGGTGGATTTATTTTTTTTATTTTTTTTATTTTTTTGCATTTTTCTGAAGCTGGAAACAGGGAGAGACAGTCAGACAGACTCCCGCATGCGCCCGACCGGGATCCACCCGGCACGCCCACCATGGGGCAACGCTCTGCCCACCAGGGGGCGATGCTCTGCCCATTCAGGTGGATTTAATATCAGCCATTTCCATGCCTCCACTGACGTGGGGGGTGGCTGAATAGAGAGGGGTAGCTGGACAGTTAAGCTCAAATGTCCAGAGAGACAAAGGTGAAAGTGGGAAGAAACAGGTGATAATGAGAGGATACTGGAACAGCAATGAAACGTCCAGCAATGAAACATTCTCCACGCAGAAAAGGAAAGGGAAGTTGAGAATTGTTGGGTTTAGTACCACATTGCTAGGCTCTGGAAAATGGTCAAAGGGCATGTGACTTGCCGAGGTTACATCTGTGGCAATATGGGAGCTCAGACAGATTCACGTTCTCACTGCCACTCCACTGGTGGGTTAATCAGGGGAAGTTATATGCACAAATCATTCCAGAAAAGGCCCCAAATACCCCAACCCTGAGCGGTAAGCTCCCCGTGGAAGACACAGAAACGAGGCCACTGTCAGGTGCTGGTAATCTGCTGTGGAAGACCCCCTATCAGCAAGGAAGGACTTCATGAAGACTTAAACATGGTGACAGGTTGCTGTTTTCACGCTGATAGCTCTGTCCAGATCCTGTCGCTGAAAGTAATTGAACAAAATATTCTATTTTTATTTAGCATAAAAATACGCACAATGCATTTCCAGCATTAACAGGAAGAACGAATATTTAAAGTGCTGTCAGGGCATGAGATTTCAGTGCGATCATAGATTTTATTTTTCTTTCTTGAATTGTTTATTTCTTATACTGAGTTTGTATTATTTTAAATGTAAAAATTGGTAGGTTAGACATGTAATATTTATTATAGCAGGAATCTTTCTCTACCTTCAAGTTTAGTGAATCATAAAAAATGATTTTCTTTGGAAGAAAGTACCTACTTATTACCGTTGTTATATTGAGTTTTTAAATTTCTGGTTTTGTGGATCTCTGCCAACTAATCTTATTTCCTTAAAAAGTTTCTGAAGGCTTATTCCTTCTCAAGGATTATTAATAAATAAATAAATAAATAAATAGCAGAACTGTTTTTCATCAGTGAGATAATTTTGGTTTACCAAACTGACCTTGCATGAAAGTATAACAGAAGTTACCCTTTCGCTCTTAAAAGTCCCTGGACTGTGTGGTGATAGTTTTCTATTAAAGGAACACCTCTCTAGCTAAAATGCCTCCTTGGAGGAGAAAGCTTGAGAGAATTTCGGGTTTATGTGAAGTCTGCATGTTTTACGTTTAAATGTCCTTGTCCCCGAATTCTGGCATGGGAAGTTTACATGTAGTTAGTTACCTTATTGTCCAAATGGAAGTCAACATTGCTATTTCTAAAAGAACTATTTAAAATGTTGCTAAGATTATTTTTAAGATTCTGTCGACCTCAATGTAATTCCTCTTTTACCATTAGCAGGCACAGCTGTTTGGTCCAGGAATGGGGGACAGGCCTCTTCATCTCCTAATTATGAAGGACCCTTACACTCCTTGGTAAGCCTCTTCTGCTATCAGGCAATGACTGTCTTTCTGTCTCTGGGTCACTCTTTGAGATTACACTGTGCTTGTTTCTGTTTGGAGGTTAGAACCCAGATACTACTACAGTGTAAGCCCCAGGGCGCTAAAGATCTGAGACCTGATAGAAGACTAAAAATCCTGGAAGGATAATGGCCTCCTTCCATCTTGGGGAAAGGCCCTTTCCATAGTGAAGTAACTTCCCTGGTATGAGCTGCTGCAGAGCTGGAGCACTTGAAGATTCCATATATCTCCGCCCTGCTTTCCAGAATAACAGGTTTATAGGAGCTTTCCTCTTGACCTTGGAATAAAAAGCTTACTATTTCCTCATTCACTTTGGTTCTCAAAGAAATTTATTAATATTATTACATCTCTGCTCTTCCAGTAGGGAATAGCTAAAAAATTTCATGGGTTTAATTAATACTAGAAGTACATGATGATTCAGTGCTTAACACTCTAGGCTTTCTCAGTGATGGGGCTAGAAATATGCATGAAACACCACTGGTCCCTGCAACATTTAGACTGTTTGTAGATCAGATGGGGGGTGGCAGCCAAGAGCTCTTCAGTCTTTTCATGTTGGCCCCCACGCCCCCACGTTTTGAGATGGAACATGAGAGAAGGGGTCAATTTATCCTTCTATCTAAATTACTGTTTTTGTCAGCTGTTCCAGGATTCCTTTCTTCTCTTCTGGCTTACTATGTGAATTGCAGAAAATCTCAAAATTAAATACAAGGGTGCATGTCCGCCTCCATTGCTCCCTTCCTCGCTGTGGTGGTGAATCACCCAGCTCTGCCATTTAGCCAGTACAGGCAGCCCCCGAGCGGGACGACATATGTACCACCTGCCCAGCCCAGTTAATCTGCAGCCAGTGTTTACCTCCATCCCTGTTCTTCGGGACCCATCCATCAAAACTGGGTTGTGTCCAACTATAAAACTGTAAAGTCTAGGTTTATAGTTGTGAACTACAGCTTCAGTTCTCTTTGAATGAGCAACTCCCAGGAGGGGATTCGCAAGCAGAAACTGCTCTCTCCACCAGGAAGCTGTGAGCCAGAAAGGATGGTGGGCACGTGTATTATTGCTTTTCATGCTTACAGTTACACTTGGAAGTGTCTGTATATTCATTCCCATTTTTATGAATTAAAATGCATAGGCTCGAAGAAGTTAGTAACGTTTCCAAGGTCACATTATTAACTGAGCTAGGAGTTTAGGGGAGGTCCTCTAATACCAAAGCCCACCAAGTCAGAATGCTCTGTACCGTAGACTAACTGTATTAGACACACATTCTTGCTGTCAGTATAGAATAATTAGAAATTGCTTTTCTCATACAGTAGAGCTGGTACATCTGTTCGCGCAACCCATTGGAAATCAAAGTGAATTGTAGCATGATATAGTACAAAAAGGCATTAGATTTGAAGTCAAGAGACTTAGATTTCAACCCAGACTTTACCATTTCCTGGCAATGTGGCGCCGATTAATTAATTCACATAATTTCTTAGAGCCTCATCTGCACGTCTATATGGAAAGGAAAATACTGTCTTCCCTGCTTGCCTCGCTCATGTAGCATGACGTATGGAATGTGTTAAAGTGCACACTGGAGAGTCCAACGCAGATGTTTATTTGATATTGTTATTGATCACTGAATAGAAATGAATGCACATATGCATGGCCCTTTTCTTCACCAAAAATTTAGCATGGACTTATCTAGTCGTTGAAAAATTGGCTCCTAATGGCTGGGATGAAAAAAAAAAAAAGGTCAGTTGGTTTTTAGTTGAATAAAAGAGTGAATTCTATACTATTGTAGGTACTTTGAAGTCATTTAGAAGCCCCTGCTGAATGTTAATTCAAATCTTCATGATTCTTCAGTCTTGAGTTCTCATACCACTTTGCTTGACATAATTTTTGTATTTCTTTTTTTTTGTAATCATTCTGAGTTCTCACTCTCTTCTGTGTACACACACACACACACACACACACAGGTGATAATAGATTGAAAGCAAGAAACACAGGAGAAAATTGATAGTACCCAAGTAATTACTCTCTGTGTGCATGTACGGTCCCTGACTTGATACTTAGCACTGTATCATGTGTCACAGAGGAGACTAAGGAAATATGCCTTTAAGAAGATCATTTAATTGGGAAATTATGAACAGGTCACCTTTTTATTGTTAATTTTTTAAAAATCTTTAACCAATGCCTGTTAGAATGTTCCTTAAATTCTATAAATGTTTTTCTTTTCTAAAGAAAATCTAAATTATCTCTCAAGCTAAAGCAATATATTATAGCATATGTACATTATAATGTCCAGGAAGAATTACTGAATTTACTTTGTTCATGAAAAATAACACTAATTATAACATTAGCATTTGTCACCAGTTGTGTAGGAAGGACACTATTTTTATTATCATTTTAAACATAAACTTTATTGCAAACATTAGAAACTCAAAGTGTGGTTTGTGTCTACTCAAGTTTTACCTACGCACACATTTCAAACTAAATCAAATTTTGTATCATTTACTAACCAACAGCAAAGCCGAATTGAAGACCGTTTGGAAAGACTGGATGATGCTATTCACGTTCTCCGGAATCACGCAGTGGGCCCATCCACAGCTATGCCTGGCGGCCATGGGGACATGCATGGCATCATTGGACCTTCTCATAATGGAGCAATGGGTGGTCTGGGCTCAGGGTATGGAACCGGTCTTCTTTCAGCCAACAGACATTCACTCATGGTAAGTGATGAAATTTGTAGACTCTGCGGTTATCGTATAAAATTAGAAGTTCAAATATAAGGACTCATGCTGCTGGGTTTTTCTTTTTCTTTTTAATATCTGTATTGAGATAAAGTCACTTAACATGCAATTATAAGGTTTACGAAACGCTGTGCTTTAGTATATGCATGGGGCTCTGCAGTCATCACCTCGGTCTAATTTCAGGTCATCTTTGCCCCCAGCAAACAGGAAAGAAATCCCCACTGCCGTGAGCTGAGCGGTGCCTCTCCATTATTCCCTCGCCCCAACCCCTGGCAGCTCCAGATCTACGTTCTCTGTCTACAGCTTTGCCTTGTCTAGATATTTCCTATAAATGGAATCATGGTGGTCTTTTCTGACTGACTTCTTTAACTTAGCACAGTGTTTCCAGGGTTTATGCATGTTTTCTCATCTATTGGAGTGTCATTCGCTTTTATTGACAATCTTTCATTGTATACATTATATTTATTTGTTCACTGGTTGATGGATAGCCAGGTTATTTCCACTCTGGCTATTCTGAGCAATGCTGCTGTGCACATGCACGTGCTGACTTTTGTGCAGACACCTGTCATTATTTCACTCCCATACACACCCAGGAGGTCATCAGTGGGCCATCACTGGTGTCATAAAACCTTTATTTTGGTGACTTTGTCTAAAGGACCCAACCAACTTACTATGTTTGTGTTACATAGCTGGCATTTCAGATGTAAATAGGTTGGATTTTTTTTTTTTAATTAGAGAAACCAAATCAATGGTTTTTGATTCTGCATGTGAAAGGTAGAAATATGTAACAGGTTTGTCTGCCTAAATATATGGTGTGAAACTATGTAATTCAAATACATAGCAATTTTACACTACCCATTTATAAATAAGGCTTTCTCTGAATACTACTTAAGAGGTTTGTCCATATTACAGTTGGAATTTCAATGTTGCCCACTACTTTTGGTAAGGATTTAGAGTGTATTCTTTTTTGGGGATGGTTATGAAGACTCAGAGAATCTTCCTAACAAAATATCAAGTAATGACAATTAATGAGGTGTCTGAGGTGCAAAATTTAACATTACTAGTGGTTCTGTATAATTCTACTGCTTACAAACTCCTGCCTCATCAGTAAGCACTTGAGCGTCCTGTTTTGAACCTTATGAACTCTTAAAAAGTTGCTTGGATGAAGGTCTGTTTCCTGTATCCCTAAAGCATTTCTTGTCTAAAGATGATTTTAAAAGGAGAATGCAAAATAAGTACAGGCAATTCTGAGGCACTTGCTCAATAGCATTCTTCTGCCCTTCTTCAATTCCTCTGAATAAAGACTAAGAGTACCATCCTGAGTGGTGCTTTCTGGAAACCTGCAACCAATTTGAAACCCAAAATACTAGTTTATAAATAGAAGCAATGAACTCACTTCTAAAACGTGGAAAGATATTTTTTAATGCCAAAGCTAAATCATTTTTTTCTTTTTTGCTTTTCCCTGACCCCTATCCTCAGAATTCATCACTGAATAGAAATTGTTTGTCTATTCATGGCAGTTGCTCAGAGTTAACAAAAGGAAAATCTAGATTTTAATTTAGCTTGGCCTCAGGTAATGTGTTAAATACACTTGGGATGCATATTATATGAGATTTAAGTTTGTACAGCTCTTTTTTTAAAAAAAAAAATCTACAGTGTTTAAACAATACTGCTTTTAATTAAGAAATCTGGCTTTATTAAAAGCCAGATCTGTGACTTATAACCATTTCTGTATATCTGCTCTCCATCAAGAGAAAAATAGTTTGATTTCTATAGCTGTGTTTGTTTTGCATATGTTAAACGGATGCAGCCTGCACCCAGGGCATTGCTTCAGAGCTGTTTCTTTTCCATAAATATGTAAAGTTTGCTCTTAAATACCAGATGTAGATTAAGTGGTCCTTGAGAATAATAAACTGTACATAGATGCTGTTTGGAGCTATGTGACCTTTGAGTTGCCTTCTCTTTGAGTCTGATTCAGAAGTAGGACAGGAGGAAGAGACTAGAATCGTCATTGGAGGGTGGGAAGCTGGACTGACCCAGGTGGAGGGGAAAGAGAGAGAATGGAGCAAAGCCATAGAGCAAGGGAAATAATCGGCCAGTGTGACACAGGAGTGTCTTTGATTTTGAAAAAACTACACAGAAGCAGTATGCTGCTGGTTTTGCTGATGAGGACAAGTTCTTGCCCACTCCCCTGAAGACATTTGTGGTTCCATCAATGACAACTACAAGTCCCCCAGACAGAAGAGGAGCTCCAAAGATGTGACGTGGCGACAACCTGCTGTCCTGTGACCCAGATGGATTTGGGCAGTCTTTCTCCCTCTCAGAAATATTTAGCAGCCCCCACCCTGCCCCACGTCCTGGCTTCTCCACCTGAATCTCTGTAATGTGTGGGAAAGGGATCAGATTGTCATTGCTTTCCTTGTGCAAACTGGTATGAATTTGCAAACAAAAACCTAAGAACAAAGGAAATAGTTTTTGAATTTAGTCAGTCTGAAGTTAGCCTTTGACCATTTGATACATTCCATAATAAAAAGGAAGTTGAAGGGGAAGAGAAAAAAAACCCTTCCCCCTCAACAACAACAACAAAAAAAAATCAAGGAGGATACTGGTAATGTTTTCCACATTTGAATTTTAATACATGAAACAGGCTATAAAACTTGGGCCAGCTGCAGTAAATAAAGTAGCAGTGGGAGGTATGCGCTGGAAACCTCGCAGAGCAGCGTCGGGGGGACTTGCCTCCCAACTGCTCACCTCCATTTGTTGTTCTGGACTAGAAGCCAGTGGTGGTAACTTAACACCATCGCAGGGCAGCTTTTGTTTGGAGCAAATCTCCTTTACGGCTCTCCTAATAATTCCCTCTGATTAAAGAACAGACAGCTTTGAATCCTCTTGACCTCCGTTCTCTCCTCGTTTCCTCTCTCCTCGCCTCCCGAAAATCAAAACGAAATGGCTGGATAACTTGGAAGATGATATAAGCATTTCTTTCTGCAGCAGCTTGAAATTGTGGTGGGGAAAAACCTTGGTTCTGCCTCGGCTATTATGTTATCTCATTTAATTGCTAACATATTGTACTTTACTTTTGATTCATAAAATGTTTTCCTTGGAGTTCTGAAGTAGGTCTTCAGTGATTTACTAAGTATTAGTGTAATGAAAGGAGGGTTTTTTGTGTGTATTTTTTTTTCACAGCAGCATGGCTCATAACATTAGCGTGGATGGTGTCTACTTGCGGGCTTTCCAGATCAGGCATCCCGAAACTACGGGCCCAGGGCCCGCATGCAGCCCCCTGAGGCCATTTATCCGCCACCCCACCCCCCCGCCCCGCACTTCCTGGCCCCCTGATGCCATTTATCCAGCCCCCCACTGCACTTCCGGAAGGGGCACCTCTTTCATTGATGGTCAGTGAGAGGAGCACTGTATATGGCGGCCCTCCAACGGTCTGAGAGACAGTGAACTGGCCCCCTGTGTAAAAAGATTGGGGACTCCTGTCTAGATGACATTATTTGGCCACGCTCTTCCCTGCTCAAAAACTTTCACCAGCTTTATCTACAAGATAAAGACCAGTTTTCTACCCCAGCATATTTCACTATGCAGAAACGTTGCCAGCAATACCTGTCTGTGCATATTATCAGTTGCCCTGCATGTTCTTACTAGGTACTACTTTTGTAGCTATCTAGATTGGCCGACTCTACCCACTCTTCTCTGTTTATCTCATCTAACCCATTCTCAAAGCTCTGACTCAAATTCTGCCTCTTCCAGGAAGCCTTCCTTTGCTACCTTCACCTCTGATTGTCATTTTCTTTTTACAGTCATAGCACAGTGAGTCATACCATTAGCTAGATATTTATCCTACACAGTTTGCATAGCGCTATCTCTTTTGTAGGTGTGACTTTTGCCTTACCAACTGTGTTGTAAATTCCTTGAGTACTGTGTTGTTGGGCAAATGAGTTTGTAAAATTTGTATTTTTTGAGTTTGCTCACTTTTATCGTTAAAAAATGATGCTGGGCAGCCATGTGTGTGCTTGCCCTCAGAGCAGGGCAGTAGATTGCAAATTGCAGATTGCATTCCTGCTTGGGAGAGGCTATTGTTTTGCTAATGTTTGCTGGAGGAGGGGTCTTTGTGAACCCAGTCAGTTTTTCAGGGAGAGCAGAGAGAATGCAGTGTGCTGAGGAAGAAGCCAGTTTTGTAGAGAGAGAAGAAATGCAGATGGGAAACCAGAACTGAAGGGCTTTGCGAGCTCTGCTGAGACTCATGGGGCCTGTGATTCTAGGAGGAACCGGAAAAGGTTCTTCTGGTTGTGGAACTGGTGAATGCATCAGGGGCTTTGGGAGCCCTGAGAGAAAGGGAAGTGTTTTCCCTGTGTGATTGCTCGTCGGCCAGTGTGAGACCTTAATAAAGGAATGGCCCACCATTTTTTGGCTCCACTGTTTCTTTACTGTCTGCTTGAATCCAGTGAGAATCTGCCTGGCCATGACGGCAGCAGCCACTGGCCATGCATGTGTATTGCATTTTGTTTTCCTCCCACTAAGTAAATTATCACTCAGAAGGGAAGGAAGGAAACTAATATTTTCTGAGTGATTGATGAGTTGCTGGCCCCACTGTTAGGTGCATCATATTCATATGTCAGGCAGTCTTCACAGTAGTCCAGTGAGGATCACGGGGTCCATGTTGGGTGTTGGTCAGATGAAGGTTTGAGTCATCTGAAGTCACAAAGCTTAGATTTAAGCTCAGATATAGAGACGCTAAATCTGATATTCTTTTTTACTACATGAGCACTCCTCAGAGGTATTTGTATGTATGCCTTTTAAGAATTAATTTCATGTGGTAAGAGCTTGTGGTTTTCAAATCTTGATAAATGTTAATGATGAGACAAGTTTCCAGGGACCTTATGGTCAAGTTCCCAGAGCAGCTACCCAAATGTGGGGGTAAAGGACATTCCCTCCAATGTGGTAGCATTCTAGGTTAAAGCCACATTGTCAAAACACTCTTAAATCAGTCGGTATGTCCATAGAAAATGGCAAGAGGTGTGAATTCTCCTTACTGTGGTCCTTGAAGTAATAAATTTTAAGTTAATTTTTCTACCATACTACTCTTTTCTAATAGAATCAAAGCAGAAACTTGTGAATTTGGGAGAACTTGGAAAGAGCTGGATTCATCACTAACCTAGTCAGAAACTTTTATTTAGATACAATTTCCTTTGTGTCTCTGATAACTCCATGGTTAATCCTGATATTAAATCATTAGATATTTTTATAAATTATTGAAGTGGCAATTTTCCAAATATAATTCTCTCCATTAATCATTCAGAATTCATTTTCACAAATGAGACCCGAAAGAAAGCCTTTCAGATGACCTAGTCTCATCTCTTTGCTGAATAAGAACAAAACCCACATCAAAAATGTCTTCTTGTGACTCTCTGTATGTGCTCTTAATCACTCATCAGTAGAGTCAGCAGCGATAGGATCATTTAGCTTTAAAAAGCTCCTATAGTATTAATATATTTATATAATATCAGTATGGTTCCCAGACCCTTTTTGCTTGACGTCCACTTATTCATTTCAAAACCAGATTATCAAATGGTAGTTAATGTCAGTCTCTGTGCTGACAGGTGGTCTCTGCTCTCAAGGGGTTCACAGTCTAGTAGGAAAGGACAAATATTTAAAAACAAACTGCTGAGCAGTATAGTTAAGCTTCATGAGAGAGGGCAGACCCAGCTCTGTTACTCGGGAGGAAAGAGTCACATCGCCCTTTGGTAGAGGAGTAGTGATCTCGTAAAGGTCTAGTTGACTTAGGGGTTGTGACCTTGCACTCACACCTGTCCTCTATAGCATTTCCTGTGATCTCTTTCTAGAACCCTGAAGTGGGGTGTAGTATATTTCAGAAAACACTAATATAAGCCCATATCTGCCCAGTTTCTCTCTTATCAAGAACATTTTTAGTTTGATTTTGAATTAAAAAATTTATTAGAAGAATGTTCATTAGTTGAATTGTAGATTCTGAAAGTACCTTAGAGGTCATTTAGCTCATGGCCCTTATTTTTCTGCTGAAGATTGAGGCCCAGAAAGGGGAAGTGACCCAAGCATGGATACTCACTAGTTTATGGCCAAGCTAGGATTAAAAACCAGACAAGCCAACAATGAGACCAGCACTCTCTGTACTGTTACCACACTGCTGCAACAAACTTCCTCTCTAGCCTAATACCATCGCAGTTTCAAAACTGTGGCTGGTATTACAAACTGTTCTGTTACTCTGACTTAACTCATGAAACCCAAGAAAACTCTTCAGTTGCCCCTTGGCTCCCTGCCACGTGTTGCTATTTGGCTTTGCCAACAATACTTGAAAGTTAGAGAGGGTAGTGGTGGTGATGTGATATCTTGTAGAGCATTTATGGGCATGTGGTTGTGGGAGTAACAGAAGTCAGAGAAGTCTCTTTCCATGGGGACCTCTTCAACAAAGTTATGACCCACATATACTGCCCCGTCTTCACTCTTACGTTTTGCCAGATTGTGATTCCACAAAATCCCATGTACAATATATTTCAGCACATACTTCATTTCTAAGCAGCTATTACCATCATATCTCAGAGACCTTACAAGTCATCTCTATCCAGATCCCCCTACGAGCTCCCTGCCACATGGTCAACAAGTCTCTGTCAGTCTCCTTCCTTGAAAGGTGAGTAGCTCCAATGACCACAAAGCCCATTTCCAGCAAAAGTTAGAAAATTCTGTCAGCCCAAATTTACTTTTTGTGCAGTCCTCGTTTTTCTGCCTAAAGTTACCCTATGTCAATGCCACAAATATTTAAAATTTTTCAGTTATTTGAAGACAGTCTATTCAGTACTTTTCTCTAAGCTGGACATTTATATCCTCAAGTATTTACCCTAAAAATAGTTTTTGAATCTGACTTTTCAATGCACTCTTTCTCGGATATAAAGGATTCTTAACTTTTCTAGGACCTTTCAGTACGTAGGCTCTCAAACTGAACACAATGCGCAGGGAATTTTCATGGTAGGGCTAGAGTGGATCTATCACCAGACCCATTCAACATGACACTTCCAGTAAAGGCCACCTAACAAGATCTTCTTAGTTATTTTTGATGATTTTGTCATCCTGCTGACAAATACTGAACTTGTCGTCAGCTGAAATCCACGGGCCACGCCTCTCACTGTCCTTGTGCACTTTTTGTTACGCCAGGAAAACACATAATGCCACTGAACTTCATACTTTAGCCTTCCAGCTGTTTCCTGTCTCAGGTCTTCCCTAGGTCCTCATTTCAGTCATGTATTCTGCCAGCTCTGTTGGCAAATCTGATGGGTGTCATTGATGCCCACATTGAAGTTATGCATAAAGATGCTAACCAGGAAGAGAGAGAGCAGAAAGCTTGAGGTTCTACGCTGCAGCCGTTCTCTCTGCAGCCTGATGTTTCCACCACTCAGTCCGCCTAATCTGTCTTGCATGCAGTCTGCCTCTCCCTATTTTGTCTGTAGTGTTATTACAGGACACCAGGCGTGCCCCGTTCCCATGATGAGGAAATGAGTTTTGTCCAGAAAGACTTGTTCTTGTTGGAACCAAACTGAGGATGAGAGGCTTTGCTTCTATTTCAGGTGCTTCGAACTGTCTTTTAAGTAGCTTACTATAAACTTGATAGTAAGATCTTAGCTGTCACTTTCATCTTATAACTGCGATGTTGATGTGTTCCCTCATTTAAGATGTATGCCTGTCTCTTATGTTCACCATCTCTTCTACTCTCCACAATTATTAAATACTTCAGGCAGCAGATTGACATCAGTTGAAAGTGTTTTAACTGTATCAATATGGTACTTTGTACTGAAAGACGAGAGGACTTCAAAAAAATTCTTATTAAAAAATTGTTTTATCTTTATTAAGAGATTGACATCTGACCTCGGTGAATGTAAGGTGTACAGTGTGATGATTTGATACATGTACATATTGCAGAATGATTAGCACAGAAGGGTAGTGGTCCTCCTCCATCCCACACAGAACGATCAGCACAGAAGGGTAGTGGTCCTCCTCCATCCCCCACAGAACGGTCAGCACAGAAGGGCAATGGGTCCTCCTCCATCCCCCACAGAACAATCAGCACAGAAGGGTAGTGGTCCTCCTCCATCCCGCACAGAACAATCAGCACAGAAGGGCAGTGGGTCCTCCTCCATCCCCCACAGAACGGTCAGCACAGAAGGGTAGTGGGTCCTCCTCCATCCCCCACAGAATGATCAGCACAGAAGGGTAGTGGTCCTCCTCCATCCCCCACAGAATGATCAGCACAGAAGGGTAGTGGTCCTCCTCCATCCCCCACAGAACGATCAGCACAGAAGGGTAGTGGTCCTCCTCCATCCCCCACAGAACAATCAGCACAGAAGGGTAGTGGTCCTCCTCCATCCCCCACGGAACGATCAGCACAGAAGGGTAGTGGTCCTCCTCCATCCCCCACAGAACGGTCAGCACAGAAGGGCAGTGGGTCCTCCTCCATCCCCCACAGAACGATCAGCACAGAAGGGTAGTGGTCCTCCTCCATCCCGCACAGAACAGTCAGCACAGAAGGGCAGTGGGTCCTCCTCCATCCCCCACAGAACGGTCAGCACAGAAGGGCAGTGGTCCTCCTCCATCCCCCACAGAACGATCAGCACAGAAGGGCAGTGGTCCTCCTCCATGCCCCACAGAACGATCAGCACAGAAGGGTAGTGGGTCCTCCTCCATCCCCCACAGAACGATCAGCACAGAAGGGCAGTGGGTCCTCCTCCATGCCCCACAGAACGATCAGCACAGAAGGGTAGTGGTCCTCCTCCATCCCCCACAGAACGATCAGCACAGAAGGGCAGTGGTCCTCCTCCATCCCCCACAGAACGATCAGCACAGAAGGGCAGTGGTCCTCCTCCATCCCCCACAGAACGATCAGCACAGAAGGGCAGTGGTCCTCCTCCATCCCCCACAGAACGATCAGCACAGAAGGGCAGTGGTCCTCCTCCATCCCCCACAGAACGATCAGCACAGAAGGGCAGTGGTCCTCCTCCATCCCCCACAGAACGATCAGCACAGAAGGGCAGTGGTCCTCCTCCATCCCCCACAGAACGATCAGCACAGAAGGGTAGTGGTCCTCCTCCATCCCGCACAGAACGATCAGCACAGAAGGGTAGTGGGTCCTCCTCCATCCCGCACAGAACGATCAGCACAGAAGGGAAGTGGATTCTCCATCCCCCACAGAAGGATCAGCACAGAAGGGTACTGGGTCCTCTATCCCCCACGTGACTACCTTTTTGTGTGTCAGTTATCCTCACCATGTTATACATTAGACCCTCAGAACTTACTCCTCTTTTACCTGGAAATCTGTACCCTAACCAGCATCTCCCCGTTCCTCCCCCAAGGCCCCAGCCTCTGGCAGCCACCAGTCTACTCTTTAGTTCTTTGAAGTTGGGTTTTTTTGTGTTTTTTTTTTGTAGATTTTACATATAACTGAGAACATCGAGTATTTGTCTTTCTCTGGGTTAAAGAAATCCTCTTAACCATGGATTTGTTATCACAGCTTCAGAATCCTTGAGCTCACTATTGATATTTCTGCTTTAATTCAAACAAAAGTCAAGAGCTTTTGAATACAACCATAGCAGTGTGACCTTTCACACTCCATTAGCAACCCATAGACAAGTGGTGGGACACCAGTGTGAGCCCAGATCTCACAGCAGAGAGTCCAAATTAGGTATATCCCCTTATTTTCTCCCCAGTACCTATTTTACTAAAATCCATGCCCTATGACCTTGAAACAAGACAGTCAGTCTGAATAGAACCATTATACCCAAAGAACAATCTTTATCTTCTAGGTCAAACCAAGCCTTGTTTTCTTATTTTTTCCCCCCCTTAAAGTATTTGTCTAGCATCCTGGCATCATCAACTTTAAGTAAAAAAAAAACAAAAAAACCTGTATTCTTCCCCACTCTCAGTGACCTTGTCATATTTTTACTTTGCTTTCTTCTTAATAGAAAAGCAAGTAAACCCTTTTAATAGCACAGTCGTCATTTTTTTTTATTGAACTTTTATTGGGGACAGGGATGTAGTGCTAAATCATCCATAATTTAGAAGAGGCATAACCCTTGCATTTCAAAAAAGAATATTACCCTTGTTTCCTTTTTTATTACCCTTTTTTTTCTTAAGAAAGAAGATTTGAAATAGGGGAATTTATATTGTATATATCAGAAAATGCACAAATGCTCATTCCCTCATTCTGTGAATCAGATCTTTGGAGGATACATAAATGTCTTTCATCCTGAAGGCCTTTGACTCTGGGAGGTTGATAACTCATGCATGTGCCTAACATGCAAAATAGAATTATTCAGTAACCTAGGGAGCGATTCAGAGAAGGGTGAACATTGTCCTGCAGAAGGTGTCATTGAGTTTGTATTTGAATCTGTGTAGTATTTCAACCGTTAGAGGCAGGCTAGAAAGTGCATTACAGAATCAAAGAATAAATGTGACTTTAAAAACACAGAAAACACAGGCTCTTATGTGCCAACTGGAGGTCGCCTGGTGTCCCCAGCCCTTGCAGTGCCCAGCGCGGCTGCGCCAGGCATAAAGCCCCTCCTTGGAGCACAGCAGCTCCAACAATTGGCTCGGATAGTTCACATGAGAGTCCACAGGAAGAGCAAGTTTTCGTGATAGGATATATTTTACATCCAAATTAAATTAACTCATGGAATTTTCCACCCTTAGGAATTAAAGTAGCAGCTCATGAAGTAATTCAGTTATGTCATTCATACCAAAACAGAAAATACTGGAGCAACTTGGCACTGTTTAAAAGTCAAGACTAGGTCTTGGCCGTTATATATTTTTCAAAATCTGTGGTCATTGTGTTATTTTAACTTTCATTGTGGCTGTAAACTTTTTACATCGAAAGTATCTTAATTACTTAGAAAACAGAAGTGTAAAATGGGTTCAAAACAAAAAGGGGTTTTAAGCAAAGCAGCTTTAGGAGTGAAAACCTAAAATAAGCTTTAGCCACACGTTTAAAAGACGAGGATTCTACCTAATTGGTTGACATTCAGAGTTGTGCATAATTACAGCTTCCTTTATTTCCATAAATTGCCTGAAACTCTAAAGTTGAGTTTAACCACAAGATCTATTCGGTATTAGTTAAATGACATCTTTGGAGAAGCATTGTCCTGATACAACTGGACATATTGTCAGAAGCCGAGGTATTGAGTTGCCACATTTTAATTTCTCATTTGCCTTCTCCTGGGCTTCTGAGCACGGACGGGTCTCATTTGGAGCTGAAAGTGTGTGAAAGTTATTGGAGAATGGTAGTCTCTGGGTAATGTTTCTGTAAGCTGCCCAAATTTTCCCCCTGTAGTCTAGATGGGAAACAGCTGGTTTTTGTTTAAAAAGCTGTTTTGTGAAATGTCTGAATCTTGAGGTGTAGAACTGAGGTCACCAGTACAGCAGGTGCTCAGGAACAAGTGAGAAGGGCCCCGGGGACGGCTGGCCCTGGAATCTTCTGCAGGGTACTTCCTTGCAGAGGAAAAAGTGTTGAAGTTGGCTCCTTTAGTTAGGACACAAACAGATAGAAGTAAGTAATCACATTAGTGATGCTATTAGAAGTTGAGTATCTTTGAGCATAGCCAGCCCCTGAGTAAATAATTAGCTCACTGTGAATGAAACCAATATGGTCACTTACCACAAGGTTTCAAATACAAAAGTTGCAGGCTTTAGCTTCCTTTAGATATTATAAGAGCTTGAATTTCTTCTTGAAATATACCAACAGTGAAAGAACTACAAGTTCAAGTAAGTAGTTCCATAACCCACTGTGTTTTCTGAGTTTATGGATCCCATCGAAGGGAAAGGGAGCAAAGAAACCTGAGTTGGCAAGACCAGTACGGAGCAGTTTTGAAAAAAGCTAAGTACAAAACATGTGGAATCACTAAAGTCCAGTGCACGTCAGATATCCACCAGTCTGAAGATGAAAGGAAACAGCCTCCTCCCCTGGGAGCTGGAGGTTATTAGCAGCTGTTTATCCAGTCGGGAATAGAGATTAACATTGTAATTTTTTTTTTTAAGAACTAGAAGAAAATTTGTTTGGGAAGTTGGCTCTTCTATCAAGTCACTGTGCATTGCCAAAAAAAACTTCCTTTCTCAGAACTCATGGACTCAAGTTGAGCAATGTTATGGTTCTCTGAGAAACTCTGGATTACCAAAAAGTCCACCTCCGTTAAATAGAACAGGACAGGGCAGAAATGCATGGATGTCTGCTGTTGACACATTCCATTGTGCTCTTTAAATGTGAAGCTGGCTGTTGGGTCTGTTACCTGTGCCCCAGCTGCCTCTAAATGGGGCACCCACCCCCATTCCTCACCCCTGACTTAATCTTTGCCACTCTAAAGCAGAGGACAATGGGTTCTGCACATGCCCAATGCTTGTAAAATGCCTCTCATGCCATTGAGGAAGCTGCTTAGCACTCTGTGGAGCTTTATCCCCCCCCCCCCCCCAAAGAGTTGGATATTGGTATTTTTTCCCTGATTTAATGCTACTCTTAATGTCATTTTCTTTTATTAAATCCTTTCTTTTGCTTTTGATCTTCTTTATAGCAGAGCCACTGGTCATATGGAAACTATTATTGGGAGATGAAAGACTTCATGGCAGTTAAATAAGAGTGAATCCTTTGGGCCAATAACACACACGTACAGCGAGGTACCATTGGTGTCCAAATGCCGTGTGTTGTCCCCTTTGTAGCAAAGCCATTGAGGTTTATGAAGGGATTTACAAAAATTTGCTTTTTGTCCTAGCCTGACAATATGAAAATATTAATATGCAGTCCTCAGCTGCTTATACATATAAGATCTAAATAATGCCACTCTTCCATTTAAAATAGAAACTTTTGTTTAAAACATGAGATGCTATTTAATTCATGTTAAATGATAGGGGTTTTTTTGTTTGTTTGTTTGGGGTTTTTTTTTGTATTTTTCTGAAGCTGGAAACAGGGAGAGACAGTCAGACAGACTCCCGCATGCGCCCGACCGGGATCCACCCGGCACGCCCACCAGGGGGCGACGCTCTGCCCACCAGGGGGCGATGCTCTGCCCCTCCGGGGCGTCGCTCTGTTGCGACCAGAGCCACTCTAGCGCCTGGGGCAGAGGCCAAGAAGCCATCCCCAGCGCCCGGGCCATCTTTGCTCCAATGGAGCTTCGGCTGCGGAAGGGGAAGAGAGAGACAGAGAGGAAGGAGAGGGGGAGGGGTGGAGAAGCAGATGGGCGCTTCTCCTGTGTGCCCTGGCTGGGAATCGAACTCGGGACTTCTGCACACCAGGCCGACGCTCTACCACTGAGCCAACCGGCCAGGGTCTAAATGATAGTTTTTAAAAAATATTTAGATAATTTATATCAAAATTCTACCCATCATTTGAAACCAATCTAAAATGCCACCTTCTTCTTGAAGTAGTCCCTGGTTTCACAATATCATATGATTTCATTGGTCCTTTAACATCCTACATGACCTTGTATTCCTTTATGACATTGATCATGTTTTGTCTTATGTAGTAATTATATTTATCCACCATTAAGGTAAGAGCCTATAAAGTAATAGTTGGTAATAGTTAGTCTGTCTTCTATAATGTTTTTCTGAAAATGCCTTAATAGAGCTATGAATATAGTAGAGATTCAAAAGGCATTTGTTGAATTAAATGAAATGTTTATTGTTTGATAGAAATATGCTAAATGTATATTCAACAATATCAAAAAGTGTTAGACTTCAAAAATAGACTTATAGACACATGCCATTTGTATCATCATTTACTATTAAAGAGCACCTAATTGCATATCGTCATACTTCAATCCTGTAACAGTGACCTCCTATACACCTAATCCATGCCCTGAGATTGCTTGCATCTCAAGACAAGTTTAGGCTTTATGAATGGTAGCAAAATAGGATCACTGAAGTATAATCCCTGTCATAGTAAACAGTGTCATCAGGTGTGTTTTAAGGGTGGTGTTTATAATAAACAGAAGGCAGAAGAAAACCTTATCTACATTCAGCAAGATGATGAGAGTTCTGGAGATCCAGACAGCCCAGGAGGAGTTGATAGTATGGAAATTTGTGGGATCAATAAAAGTGAAATTAGTTGGTGAGTTGTCCAGAGCAAACCAGTCCTGGGAGACAGAGCAAGAGGGGCTTTGCTCAAGCCTTACTGGTGTGTGAGTGAACACAGCAGAGGACAGGTCTTGAGTAGGTAGCTGAGATTGGCATTAAGGAATTGTAAAATAGGAGGGAACTAGAATGGCCCGAGGGTGTCCAGGTGAAGGACGCAGAAGTATAGGTATTGATCTTAGACTTGATCCATAGAGTAAGGAAAATCCATGCTGCAACCTTGCTATGCGAAGGACCAAGTGATGGGCAGAGAAGATGCCATTTAAAAGGTATTTAGAAAGTGATGGGGAAGAAATGTTCCATATTTTTAGGTAAGCTTCTTTACACTTCCACTTTGTTTCCAAGAATTTTACAATAAGCATGTGTTACTTGGATAATAAGAAAAGCATTTTAAAAATGAAAGCCAGTTAGGTAAGGACAAATCCCTGATGATGTACCTCCGGGATGAACGACAGGGTGCTCTGTGTGGATGCCAGCCACGTGACTACCGTCACACAGGTGTGCTTGCCCTGCAGGATCTGAAAGTGCACACGAGTCAGTGGTCTTTCCTTCCCCCTAAATGAAGGCACTACTTACAAAGAAACTGCAGAATTTTACCATAAGTTCCATGCTAGATGGGCTTCTTTACTCTGCCTGAATTAGCTTTAGTTCCCTACTTATTACCCTGGACCTGGGGCAGAGTTAACTACCCCACCAAGTACCTGCTCGGTGGGCTGCATCCACTTAGTTTCCCCTGTGGGAAAATGACGCAGAAATTGGGGGTGAAGGTTGGAGATTCAGAGGAGAGAAATGAAACAATTTTAATAGATGGAACTTCTGAGTTAAGGGGGAAAAAGATGAACTGAAATCAGCAGCCATTTGCATCTCTTGAACTAGATCACAGAATCATTCATTTTAACCATTTTCATGGACATCCGGGGAGTTTCAGACTGGCTGATCACATGACCGGTCAGCACTGCCAAGATTAAGGTCATTTAGATCATGTTTAAGTTCTTTCGAAAATTATCTTATCATCTAGAGAAAATAAGTATTAAATACATCTCCAAGAATTGCCCAATAAGGAATTTAAATTTCAGGTGAAGTAGAAGTGAAATGGTGAGATTTCTGGGGGGGGGGGGGGGGGGGGGGGAGAAGAGCTGTTCTTAAGACATTTAGAAAGTCTTCTTCCAGGAAACATTTCCCCGAAATTAAAATCCAAACAAAAGAATCCAGATCTGACTCGAGTCCTCCAATATTTAATCACATGAATTAAAAATAGACTCAGATAATTCTTTAGACTGGGCAGTATGGAGACTGTGCTTGTGTTGAAGGGTGTCCTCAGTCTTCGCACGTTCTCACACAGAGTTGGTTATCAGAAGCAGGTCTGGGTTTCTGCGGAATCTTGGTGCCTCTGGTGTTGTTTCTCACGTATCCACCCCTTGCTGCCATTTCATGAACTTCCCGGGTTCCCACCTGTGAGCTCTTGGGGGGGGGGGCAGGGAAGAAGGGAGAGGGGGAGGGGGAGGGGCACAAGGAAAACTAGATAGAAGGTGACAGAGGACAATCTGACTTCGGGTGATGGGTATGCAACATAATTGAATGACAAGATAACCTGGACATGTTTTCTTTGAATATATGTACCCTGATTTATTGTTGTCACCCCATTAAAATTAATAAAAATTTATTTTTAAAAATAGAATGTTTGCATGACCACTTCCCACCTCTTTAAAAGATTCACTTTTGCATTTTTCACATTTAAAAATATAAGTTTGCTATCCTCTAATATGACAGAGATATGGCAAGATAATTAAAACTGAAATCTAGTACTCTACGACTGTCATGTATAATTGATATTTCATGGGGAGATCACAGTTACAGACACCAAAACTGTTTTCTGTGTCAATGGGTGACTAATTACAGGAAAAGCCCATCAACTTTTTTGTGTGAATATGGCAAAACAAGAAGAGAAAGAGAAGAAAAAAAAACTAAAAGCACTCCAAGACTTTTTTTCCTTGTCCAGGTCTTTTTAAAAATCACCTATGTCAAAAGAATAATTTTGAACCTGATGCCATTAATAACAAACTTCCTTTTTGATAATACCGAAATGTTTCTAATAGCATATCTGGTTTGGGATCATTAACACTTGGTCCAGAAACTGATGACAAGTTTCCTAAATTTCCCATCCTGCACCCTTTTAGAAGGATTATGGTAGAAGAGAAGGAAAGGAGGTCTAAAGCCTGTTTTGAAGCAGTTATCTCTGGAGATAACATTAACAAGGATTGAATAACTGCCAAATGAAATTTAATACATTTTCCCATCCATGAAATAGGCCTCTTAAATACAACAGAATAATTACTTTCACAATACTCCCTGGAAACAAAGAGAGCAGAAACACTGAATGTCTTTTTTGTTTGTGGTGTTTGTTGTTAGCTTGAGGATCAGGATAAGGATATTTACCAGGGTGCTGTATGCTTCCCCCCAAAAAAACAGCCTTGCCAACAGCCACCTAATTTGAAGCTAAATAGATTTTAAATCTGTTTATGTTGGAGTTGTGGCAGATATTAAATTCTGTAATTTAGTTAGATATCTTGACCTGGGCCTGAGTTGGTAAACCATGATTTTTTTTCCTCTATGATAAAACTAAAATGACTTTTATATCCATATCTGTACCTATACACACACAAACATATATATATATGTATGTATATAAACATGTGCATATATACATACATACATATACACACAGTTTTAAAACAAAAGCTCCATGAAGCAAATCCCTTTTGTTCCTTAAATCTATATAGGTACAGAGTAGGGCAAAAGTAGGTTTATAGTTGTGAGTACACAAAACACAGAGTTTATTCTTGTATTATTATTTATTAATTATTGTATTATTTTCCATATAAACAACTGTTAACCACTTTTGTCCCACCCTGTATAAACACCCAGATTGTGCAATGGTATAAGTTGTCTGAGTTCAGAATTTGTTTTGGTCCTCTAACTGGATGTTCACCAGGTCACTTAACCAATCTCAGCCTTAGATTTCTTCTCTGTCAAGTGAGGAATGTGGCCTGCTTGGGTTCCAGTCTCTCCAACTCCTTAAGCTCTATGCTATGATTGAAAATGCTTCTGATATATCAATTAGTCTTTTCTTCAGAGAGTTGAGATCACATGATCGGGCATCCCCTTTTTTTTTTTTTTTTTGTAGCTCATTGGACCATGAATAGGGACTCCAGATTCTAGAGTGGGCCATCCGATGATCTTGGCATTCTGAACTCAGAAATATGAAGCCAGAGAGGGAGATAGCTGCAGGTACAGAAGGTGAAAGAATGTCCCACAAAGTCCCCTGAAGTAAGAGTCCAGGCCTGAGTCGTGAGGGGGCAGAAGTCAAGGCAGATGTCAGATAGACAGGTACCAGCAGAGAGGAGACAGGCCGGAAATCTTCATGAGAAACAAGAAGTGGCCTTAGGTCCTGAGAGGTCGAGATCCAGAACCTAAATTACAGAAACCTCATGATAAATCCTTTTCTTAAACTGCATTTGTTGGGGTGATATGTTTATAAAAGTATATATATTTCAAGTGTGCAACTCCATAATACATTGTCTGTGTACTGTGTTGTGTGTCCACTACCCCAAGTCACATCTCCTTCCATCATCATTACTCCCCTTCTACCCTCTTCTACCTCCCACCCCCTTTCTCTCAGTAGTCACCATACTGTTGTCTGCATCTATAAGTTATATGGGTTTTTATTTTTTTAATTTTTTTTTTACGGGGACACAGAGAGAGTCAGATAGAGGGATAGATAGGGACAGACAGACAGGAATTGAAAGAGATGAGAAGCATCAATCATCAGTTTTTCGCTTCGACACCGTAGTTGTTCATTGATTGCCCTCTCATATGTGCCATGACCGCGAGCCTTCAGCAGACTGAGTAACCCCTCGCTAGAGCCAGTGACCTTGGGTCCATGCTAGTGAGCTTTCTGCTCAAACCAGATGAGCCCACGCTCAAGCTGGCAACCTGGGGTCTCGAACCTGGGTCCTTCCGCATCCCAGTCCGACGCTCTATCCACTGCGCCATCGCCTGGTCAGGCTGGGTTTTTATTTTTTACATAATTCCTTCACCTTTTGCACCCAGCCCCCATACCAATCTCCCTCTGACAGCTGTCACTTGAGTAAACTTGAATGAAATATACTGCACACAAAAATTAGGGGATATTCTATAGCTTCATATTAATTTTGAAATATTCCCTAGTTTTTGTGAGCAGTATATTTGTTGAATTAATATATATACACTTTTATCAATTAAGAATTACTGAATATTTTTTAGATTTTAGTTCTTTTACTTTTAGCATAAAGATACCTAAAACCACATTGTATGTGACTATAAGAAGGCTCTCAAAGATTGGGGGAAAAAAACTACAATCAATATTGATAAAACAAACTTTTCATATGCTGGCTTTTAACTTTATTATTTAGGTGAAAAGGTTATCAAAATAGGGCTTTAATGAAATACGAAATTTCTTTTTAAAAAGAGCCATTCTTACAATCTATTTGTAGGTTGAAGGAAGGTGCTTTTTTCTAGGTACATCATTACCTGTCTGTTATATGGGAGGTAGACAAATCCTGATCCTTGTCTATAAACATAGCAGTGTTGATTCCTCTGTCTGATTCTGAGTTATCCTAGTGATAGATTTGTGTTAAGCATCCACTGTCTTTCCTTTCTTGTCTTTTATGTGGTCAGAAATAATATTTCTGAAAGAGAAGTAAATAGGACATGCTGTTTGTGGTAAAGGAAACATGCAAAGTAAAGCTAATTCTTCAGATTGGAATATTATTGTAGAGCCAGAGGCAATGGAATTAATCCTGGAGACTCAAGCTCATTGCCACATGGATCTGAACCTGTCATCAGTCATTTGTGTGACCTAAGTACTCATAGTTTACAAGGGAGATCTTAAAACGTTTAGGACAGCTTTGTCCCCAACTTCCTTTATGGAAAATAACTGATGTATCATTTGAGATGATCTAAAAATGTAGAAAATATATAAAATTAGATAACATGTATGGCTACAATCTAAACAAAAACACAGTTTAAATAACCATATTCTCAAACATATTTATATCATTTAAGACTTTATTGTCATTGATCAGGAGAAAGATGTGAAATCAAATGGATGTGAACAAAGAAATACGTAGAAAGTGCAAAGATGGTCATAAGTGAAGGTAGACTGAGTTCTGAGGTCCTTGAGCTACACAGATGCTATTGTTATATCATATGCAAGTGTTTTCAGATAAAACACATAACAATATCTGTAATTCTTCTGTACCAGTTGCACATACTGCTTCTTCCTACAATAAGCATGAGATTTATAATTCTGTGACTTCTAATATTATTTTCTCCATATTGGACTTGAATACCTTACCCATGGTTATACAGCTATTGAAGTTGCCAGTTACGCTTAGAATCTGGGTGTTCCTGACTTGCATTCGGTTCACTCAGTTACACTGTCGTAATAGTTGAGGCAGAAAAAATATGAAAGTAATTGGTTGTGAGTTCTTTTTTCCTTTTGTAAAAAATTTCAATGTGATCGGGGGGAAGGGGAGAAATTACAAGATTAATGGCTAAATATGTTTTGAGTGAAAATCAAAATATTAACCTTAAATTGCATCATAGATGCCTGCAAAGAAGCCTTGAATGTTTTAATAGAGTAACTATAAAACAGAAGGAGTATACATCTCTGTTAGGCTCAAATCTGTGGTTACCTTCGGGGATTCCAATTTAGAATCATCCTTTGTGGAAATTCAAAAAATGAAATCCACTGGGAATACCAATAACTATGAATCAGTACTGAGGTCATTCTAGAGATTAACGTTGACAGACTGGAAAAGACATCATTTGATCAATTCCTGTAAGATTTATGCTTGCAAGTTGACATTTTAGACCGAAAGAATAATCATCGATTGAATCAGTCTGGGAAAAGCACAAATATAAAAACACCCAATCAAAACCTGAGTGGAAAACAACTATCTGTCTTTGAAGGAAAAAATCAAAGCGTATACCAATGATGAGTGGCATGCGAGGTGGTTGAAGGCACCATGTGGGCATGATCTGCCTCTGAGAGAACAGGCTTCAGTTACAGTGGAGAGAGGGCAGTGGCCTGGCAATGGTGTTACGTATGTGTGAAGGGCGTACACTTACTCTGTGGAACTCCGGGAGCTGAAACTAGAACCGGTGGGTGGAATGTGCAAGGAGACCCGCGGGTGGTGACAAGGGACTGGACTGCCTGGGAGATAATCAAGGTCTCTGCGTTTGCTGCACACACAGAGAAGCTGAATACTCACCATCAGAATGGTCTGCAACGGGACATGGCACATGACATGCACACGGCCCGGGCTCCTCAGATCTCTCAGCTGCATCCTCCATTTATTCTTCCTGATACTCATGCGTCTTTAAATCTGGCACTGTCCTTGCTGTCTTTTGAATCTAAGCAGTTAGTATGATTTGAAGGTCTGTCCCCTTGCCCCTGAATGATTTTCTTCTGTATTTCCGGAGTACAGAAAGGTGACAGCTTTACACTCCACAGGCTGCTTTTAGCCAGCATGTGCTTTGTTCAGATCTCTGAGTGCTGCTGTTGTCAGTTCCGATCTCATTGTTGCATTCCTCGGGAATGCTCTCTTTAAATATTTGGTAGCAAAACAGTGAAGATTCTCCTATGTGGTTTTATGTTTTAGATTGGGAAATATTCAAGTTTCTGATTTATAGCAATCTAAGTTCATGGGTAAATATTTTCAGTGTTAAACTCATTGCCCTGTGTAAATGTTCACCTGACAACAAGCTAAGAAAACAACTAGTTGGAAATGCAAACAAAAATGCATCTACTCAGGTTCTTCTTCGTTCTTAAAAGCTTAATGGTTCTGCTGTAAGGCGTGCGCTGTAAAGGGAGCGGTTCTCTCAATGCCATGAGTTCTCTGGACCCCGAGGAGGCAGTACTGGTTAATAAAAAGCTCAGCAGTATTTTCTTCAGACCAAGTCATCATGCTGTACTCTATAATTTTATTCTTGGAAGCATGCAGAGAGTTTACAATATGGTGTCCTCTTAGGATCAGAATAGTGGGGGAAATGGAAAAATGTTCAAACCTCTTTGCATGGCAATGATGGTGTCACTGGTGTGCTTAATAAAACCTTTATTGGTACATTTTCTGGTGTGGTGGCATTGGCAGAAATGGTCCCCTTTGGATTTGGAACTCAGCAGCTGATGAAATACAGTAAAGATTCATTTGGAATGGGCTGCCAGTTTTGGAAAGCCAGGTGACATTTTATTATATTTGCCCCAAGTAGGGGCTGTGTCCCATACTGCTGTAGCTTTGCTGTCAGAGGCTTAGCTGGCATTCTGGGAGGGAAAATGGCAGGCCTGAAAATCTTATCCCCTGAAATGAAAGTCGAATGCCAAATTGAAATTCCTGTAGGATTTCCGATAGCAATGGGGGAATTGAGAAGCCCACAATTAAGCATATGGGCATTAAGATAATTGTCAGATCTGTTGGCGGACATGATAGAAGACAGATGGGTACGAATCAGTGCGCTCCACTGCAGCACCCTGGGAGACAATTTGACGTTTTACCTGCCGGAGCTCCTCTGCCACATTTGTCACTGAATGTACAGCGGCATCTCACTGAGTGTTAAGTGTTCTTGCAGGGACTATAGGTCTATGTGCGGTTCTTTAGCGCCCTCTAGTGAAATGCATTTGGGAGTTTTGTTTCTCCAAGGCCAGCGGGCCCTCATCAGACTCTTGCTACCCCAGGAAATTGCTGTCGCACCCCTGGTTCCCACTAAATTCGATGGTTCCTCTCACCTTGCAGGTTGGGGCCCATCGTGAAGATGGCGTGGCCCTGAGAGGCAGCCATTCTCTTGTGCCAAACCAGGTTCCGGTTCCACAGCTTCCTGTCCAGTCTGCGACTTCCCCGGACTTGAACCCTCCCCAGGACCCTTACAGAGGTAGGTCCTGCTCAGAGGGCACTGTGGCCTCATGTAAGCCACAGCAGGGCTGATCCCAGGCTCACTTGGCACTCATCCGTCAGGAAGCACTGGCAGAAAACCAAGAGTCAAATTTGGTACAAAAATGGTAAGTAAATGAGAAAGTATTTAGAACATAGCCGGCTAATTGTGTTTCTTCGGGAGCTGTTTTGCTCAAACATCCTCTGAAATCCTGGTACTATTTCAGCAGGGAATGAGACAACAGACTGATGAGAGGAAATTTTATTTTAGCTATTTCCACATTTTACTCATCCAGGTCCTCTAATGTGGTTAGTTGTAGCCTGAAATGATTTTCCAAATGAATAGGAAGGAAGGAAATTGTTTTTGTTGTTGAAGATTGAAGGAAATATAGGTACATTTAAAAAATGGAACTTGGTTGGACAATTTTTGGTTTTGAGTCACTCGCCCTGTAATGACAGTTCATACCAGTGACTGCACCGGGCTCTTCATGACCCCAAGAGGTTGTACTGTAGAGGCAGACCTGGGTCCCATGCTCCCTGTGCGACTGACTGACTAGGTGACACTTAAGTAACATCTTCTCATTCCCCTCACGTCGAAAATAAAAATGATAACACTACCACAGGAATATGTAAAAGCATTTTTCTACCTGTTCAACGTTGCACTAATTTGAGTGTTAATTATGTAGCTATGCCTCGTCATTTTTATTGAGTAGTAATAATGTAATGGACCTCTCTTTTAAAGAGCCTTTGATTTTTCTTTCTCTGTTCTAGATCAAAGCTCTTTAAATGTTAACATGTATAAGCATGACCTGGGGGTTGTGTTAAAATGCAGAATCTGGTTCAGGAGGTACGGGATTCTGAATTTCTGTGGGCTCCCAGTGGGGATGGGGAGCATGCCCCTGGCCCGTGGACCAAATTGTGAGTGACAAGGCTCTAAACCACGCAGATGACAAATAGAGGGCAATACTCAATCGACACGCTTCTACCTTAGAAGTAAATGATGCCATTAGGGTCAAGTTTTAAAAGGTATTGCGATCCTGAAAGTTGAGCAGTGAGAAAGCTGGAAGTTTCCTCAGGAGCAGCTATCTGCTTTCCATATGTACCATTTTTAAATGCTGATTACTCTTTGTGGATAAGAGAAGCCTGATTTCAGAATATCATTAGGGCATCTGTTGAAGTCCTGACTGCACATATTTAGCGTACTCCCTGGGAATTATATTTTAAGGTTATTTTTCTATTAAATCATTGCATATGGAAGAAATTCAATATAATAGCTGATATTTACTCGGGTTCTTAATCAGAACATTGAGGTGTGTGATTTTCATGATTATGATTTTCATTGCAATTAAGTTGATGTTTTGTAGACAGTGAAATTACCATCTACTCCAAAAGATTGCAAAATAGAATTTAACCTCAGAGCCAATGCAGAGAAAACTTGTTTTCGCAGGTGCGTTTTTGAAACTTCACCAGGTAGCACACATGCATGCGCGCGCGTGCGCACACACACACACACACACACACACACACACACACACACACACGACAGGAGGATCGCAGTTCAGCGGTGTGAACTGTATGTCACATTCTGGGAAGTGCATGCTTGGGCCTCGGGTCTGGTGGAAGTGTCACCTGGTCTCATTTTCCTGCAGGCATACCACCAGGACTGCAGGGCCAGAGCGTCTCCTCCGGCAGCTCTGAGATCAAATCGGACGACGAGGGCGACGAGAACTTGCAGGACACGAAATCTTCCGAGGACAAGAAATTAGATGACGACAAGAAGGATATCAAATCAATTACTAGGTCAAGATCTAGGTAACAGTATATAATACTGTCGCTTCATTTAATTCCTTTATTGGACTTTGATGAAGTGAACAGAACAGGAAGAAACGATTTAGTTTTTTCCTGGCAGGTAAATGTGCAGCTGAAAAAAACATTAAAGGTCTGCCCTAGTGGTACTGATATATCGTTTAAGATACCGGTACTCTAGCGATGCCTAGAGTGTCTTTGCATTTATGAATTCGGACTCAGTGCTAATTACGCATGGTAAAAGCAATTTGTAATTGATTCAAATACAACTAGTTGATTTTTAAGACTTATTCTACAAATTTGGTCAGAAATGTTCTTTCTAAAATATTTCTAAAAAGAGATGCTCATGATGTTGAAAACTTAATGTATATGTAACTAATGTTTTTCTTACCTTGACAGTGAAAAATACTGATTTTCCAGTTTTATGCTAACACATTGAGAGATATAGATACTTATCTCCTAAATTACTATTTTTTTCCTCCTGGATACTCCCTCCTATAGAAAATGATAACTGCTTGAAAACAGCTTCTGGTTGGCTTTCTTAAATACAGTATTTAATATCTTTAATTTAGAATTCATCTCTTTGAACGTTGACTCTGATCTGATAATCAGATGGTTTTTGAATACTGAGGCACCCACATTCTTTGGGTCAATTCAATTGGATTCTTCAGATTTGCAAATTAGATGAACTATGCCTACACCTTCATTTTAAAGGCTGTTGTTCCCAAGGTTATATCTAGTGTTCTGTAGGAATTAAGAACATGCCACCTTTTCATATTGCCTTTATAAGTATTGAGATAATTGTTATTATTTGTTATTACCAGTTTGAAAACTGCTAACAGCCAGCTCGTGCCCTCCGCCATCACTGTGGTTTCCTGACCCTTGGCCACATGGGTAGGAAAGGCCGGGGAGGGTCTCTCTCGTGCTCACCATCTCCTCTGTTAGTCCAGTCAGTTCTTGGTGACTTAAGTAGTGGCTATAACTTATGCATAGTAATGGGCCCTTTGAAGTTTCAGTACAAATATTTTAACTTACTTTTAAGAACCTTCTTCTTTTAAAAGGTCACCCTGGTGATACTTATGCCGCCAAAACTGTGTTGTCAGTGCTTTTCAAATCTGGGCAGTTTTATTTGCATAATCAATTCTAATTAGTTATTGGCCGGAATATGTTTGGAAAACAATGCCCATTTTCAGACCCACTCTTTGAAAGGCATGGCATATATTTAATATATAAAAATATTAAGCCCAGGAAGGGCCCAGCAGAAACGTGACCCTTCTCTTTGCACTCCTGTGTCCTGTTTGTGTAGCACAGGGGTAGTCAACCTTTTTACACCTACCGCCCACTTCTGTATCTCTGTTAGTAGTACAATTTTCTAACCGCCCACCGGTTCTACAGTAATGGTGATTTATAAAGTAGGGAAGTAACTTTACTTTATAAAATTTATAAAGCAGAGTTATAGCAAGTTAAAGCATATAATAATAATTACTTACCAAGTACTTTATGTTGGATTTTCGCTAAGTTTGGCAGAATAAATCTTTATAAAACAACTTACTATAGTTAAATCTATCTTTTTATTTATACTTTGGTTGCTCCGCTACCACCCACCATGAAAGCTGGGACGCCCACTAGTGGGCGGTAGGGACCAGGTTGACTACCACTGGCAGAATGTGGACGTGAATGAGTAGTCTCTGACTACCGGGCATCCGCCGAGGCCACGGCGAGGGAGAGAGGATGGGCAGAGGAAGTCAGGAGGCCCGGAGGGCAGCGGCTTCGATGGGTTCAGTTCAGCGTGTGTTCACGAGCACGCCTCTACAGCAGACAGCCCCGTCTAGAAGGGAGTTTAACCTTTGGGGAGAGGAGCCAAGTCTTACAGCATCTCTCTTTGGTGTCTCCCTCCTCTCCTCCCTGACAAGTGCACTTGGCTCACACAGGCCATCTTTATGGGCAACATGTGCTTGCAACCCAAGATTATCACTCCCTGTTTTGATTGATCGGGGCTCCTCAACCATCGTTGATCTTTATTGCCATTTGGAAGTTACCCAGAGATTCTCCGGAGTGGAAGATTTAGAGCCATATATTTTAAGCCAACTTCATTAAGTGGCTAGATAACTTCCCACATGTCCTCCAGCTCTGAAGTGTTGTGATTAACATCTTTTCCTGTGAACATTTCAGATTCATGGAATTCTAAAGTAGAGGTTAACCTTCATGGCTCCTTAGATCAATGCTCCAGTCTCTGGGTTAACATCCTCACAGATGGCTGCCTCTGTAGTGTGTCTTGTAATGGAGAGCCTATTACTTTTGGTGAAGTTTCCTTTATTTTTTATATCTCTCAGACCTCAAAACTCTTTTGCTCATATTAAATCAAACTGTTCCACTCAGAGTTCTCCTTTCTGTTCTGCCTTCCTGAAACAAGACATCTCCCACGCCTCTCTTTTTTACATAATCGCCCATGAAAAATGGGAAGCCCGGGTGCTGTGAAACCTTCCTTATATGATATGCTTTCCAGATGGCTCGTCATCCTATCTGCCCTCCATTCAAAAGTTTCTTCTCATTTGTCAGCATGACACCCACAAACAGAAGTGATCTTGCCTTTCCAGACTCCACAGGGTCCAGCCATGCTTTTGATATGAATCATACAATATTTCTGTCCTCACAATCAGAGACTCGCTTTTTGGCTGCATTTTTGACTCACTGATTCAAAAGATCTAACGAGTAGATCTTTGGATTTGGTTCTGTTTTGTTTGTTTTACGTAACTCATGTCAATCAGGTTTCCCCTGACTTGTTTTGGAGATCATAAACATCCATAATATTAAATGCCATGGAGATCATGTGTTTCTAACCTTTTTATTTAATACACAGAGAAAATGAGACTCAGGTACATTAAATGGAATGACCAAGCCTTTAAGCAAATTAGTTGTGAAACTTGGACAAAGGTCTCCACTCGCGTTGCTCTAGGCTCTTAAATGCAGGACTGTCTTCCTAATGCAGTTTAGCTGCACCATGTTCATGTTAACCTGTCAAAATGTCTTTATGATCACCTATTCCCCTTAAGTTTCAGATGCCACAGTATGAAATGAAAGAAACCAGATTCAGTCTAAAACTCGATCTGAGTTGTGGTCGTGCACTAGGGCTTAAGCCCACGTTGACTGTGGCCTGCTTTGCAGAGTGTGCCTTTTGCCTCCTGCATTCGTGTGGGCACACTCCAGGCTCTAATTCAAACCTCTCCTGCTTGATTTGGTTTAATATCTAGGGCCTGTGACAGTCATCTAAAGCAGTCCCAAGCTCAAATGCATGTAAAATTGTAACAAGGACAAGAGCCTGAGATGGAACCATTTTGTGGAAACTCTGGGAGAAAGCAAAAGTTGTATAGACACCCCCTTTTCCCCACACCATTAGCAAATGTCACCTCCCTTTTGTACTGCAGCAATAACGATGACGAGGACCTGACACCAGAGCAGAAGGCCGAGCGCGAGAAGGAGCGGAGGATGGCGAACAACGCCCGCGAGCGCCTGCGGGTCCGCGACATCAACGAGGCTTTCAAGGAGCTCGGCCGCATGGTGCAGCTGCACCTCAAGAGTGACAAGCCCCAGACCAAGCTCCTGATCCTCCACCAGGCTGTGGCCGTCATCCTCAGCCTGGAGCAGCAGGTCCGAGGTCAGTGCCACACGGAGGACGCCTGCCCTGAGCAGGGGCCGAGAGTAGACTAGTAGGCATTACTCAGAATGGTCGTGTCAGGTGCAGACCCTGTCTGACTAGGAGGCAGCTCCCGTTTCCCCTGTAATTAAGTCGTAGGGATCTCCTACAACTAAGACTGCGTTATGACGCTTCCCTGTGGACCGTCAGTCATTGGAAGTTGTTATATTTGCCTCACCAACCGTCTTATACTCTATGTGGCTCTGCAGTCACCATGCAGTTCAGCTTCTGCTAGTGACCAAGCTGGTGGATGTCTGCATTGCACGGTTCCTGACCGAGTGTAAAAACTGAGGAAGAGGACACCAGAGTGCGCACCCTGCCTCCTG
Organism: Saccopteryx leptura; assembly: GCF_036850995.1. NCBI lineage: Eukaryota > Metazoa > Chordata > Mammalia > Chiroptera > Emballonuridae > Saccopteryx > Saccopteryx leptura. The sequence continues at coordinate 16,192,684 of NC_089513.1, forward strand.
CCGGAGCCTGGGCATTAACTAAGGGTTCTGTGTTCCAATCTTCCACAGAAAGGAATCTGAATCCGAAAGCCGCGTGTCTGAAAAGGAGGGAAGAAGAAAAGGTGTCCTCGGAGCCGCCGCCGCTGTCCTTGGCAGGCCCACACCCTGGAATGGGAGACGCATCGAATCACATGGGACAGATGTAAAGGCAAGTGGCCCGCGTCAGAAAGGCCCCTTGGTTCCTCACCAGGGCGGTGGCCAGAACAGCCACGTCTTCCCCAAATGAGCACATTTCTCCTGAAAAGAAAGAGTTTAAAAATAAAACATTGAGTTCGTCTGTTGTACATGGGTTAATTAATTTTCCTCTTTTTGTTTTTCCTCCTCAGGTCCAAGTTGCCACATTGCTTCATTAATACAAGAGACCACTTCCTTAACAGCTGTATTATCTTAAACCCACATAAACACTTCTCCTTAACCCCTTTTTTGTAATATAAGACAAGTCTGAGTAGTTATGAATCGCAGACGCAAGACGTTTCAGCATTCCCAATTATCAAAAAACCGAAAAACAAACAAAAAAAAAGAAAGAAAGATAAAAGTGCAACTTGAGGGGATGACTCCCTTTAACATATCATTCAGAACGTGCAGAGCGGAGCGTGCAGGCTGAGACGCAGCCCCGAGACTGAATGGCAATCCTTCCACACTGTGGAACAATGCATTTGTGCCTAAACTTCTTTTGGAAAAAAAAATATAATTAATTTGTAAGTCTGAAAAAAATATTTAATTTAAAAATTGTAAACTTGCAATAATGAAAAAGTGTACTTCTGAAGAAAACTACATGAACGCTTTTGTTGGTATTCAAGTCAGCTAGTGTTTATAATTCCTGGATAGTTGAGTAAGGGGAGCTCTGCTGCCCTCGTAACAAAACCAGCAAACGTCCTGATGACAACAGAGTGATGACATTAGCCATTCCTTAGGGTAGGAGGAACAGATGGATCTTATAGACCTATGACAAATATATATATAAATATATATATAAATATATATTAAAAATTTAGTGACTATGGTAAGTTTTTGTTCATTTGTTTCAGACTTTTTTCTCCTGTAAAAACATAGTACTGATTAACTTTTTTAAAAGAAAGATTTTACTGTAAATACGGATTTTTTTTTTTTTTTGGTCTTATTTCTGTCCCTTCTTCCCGGTTTGTTATTGTAACCTGTAGTGCCAACTCTGCTTCCGGAGGGTAGTGCAGGATGCTGACCCTGATGTTGCTTTTCATTCATAAATTAGTAGGAAGTTATTTCTCCAGTCTTTTGGGAACACAGGACTTAAAAGTCACATCATGTGTAGATATTACAAGCAGCATTACTAAGACATGGCAAGAAGAGTTTGTCTGATTTGTAATGTTGCGTTGGTGACCCTATTCTGGGATTTTCAGAGGTACAAGGTTAGAATGCTACAATGTTACCACTGTGCCTTCCAATGTTTATATCATCGGAAACATAACATAATCAAAGTGGCTGTGATTTAACGAAATGATTAACGTGTTACCTACATGTGTAGCCGAAGTAGTGTGCAGTGAGGCGTTTCTGAATACATGGTCAGATTTTTGGAAAAAAACAAAAACAAAAAAAACAAGTCAAGTTCAAAAAACCATCAAATGAGAAAATTGCAAGTAGTGTGACAGAGCTGATTGATTTTGTTGCTTTCTTGATTTTTTTTTTTCAAAATAGTTTACTAAGATGTAGATGACTTGAACTGCCTCCTCCCTCATCTGAAAAATGCCAATATTCAATCATCATGCAGCATTATAACAAGCCTTATAAGTCCTGAAGCATTAAGTTGCACTTTCTTGAGGAGGGTAGTGCAGTATTTCTCTGGCCAGTATGAATGAAATTTATACTTAACATGTTTGATAGAAACATAGATCAAGCTATGGCACAGCAACTCATCAGATAGCTAGCTTTGACACCTGGGCACAACTGAACCAACTTCCATCGTGAATCTTTATAATGATTGACTTTGGTGTATAGTGCAGTTAACAAATAGTGCTCCTAGTTAAGTATTTGTCAGCATCCTTTTGTCTCTAACTCGTTTCTATTTTTACAGCCACACAATCTTGGCATGTATTTAAAAAAAAATCCCTGTTCAAGTAGTTTTTTCCACCTATCAGCACTGAGTAAATGCCATAAATACATCAAAATGGTCTAAATGTTCCATCTGTTCTCCTGTTTTGCCAGTTATATAGTAATGAAATACATTTGTAAATTTTATGCAACAAATGGCAAACGTATCATTATTTTGAAATTGTGTATGTAAAAGTTATATTTTTACACGTAGACTTGTTATTATGTGTTTTAATACATTGTATTGGTTTTTGTTTTTTTTAACTGTGTGGTTTAAAAAATGTCTCATTTAACTGAAATAGTGAGCTTCAAGAATCTGAATTTTATGTTTATTTCTGAAAATGTAAGAACAAATAAGATAGTTACCACGTGGTCATCTTTTACAAACCCATAAACATTTTGATTAGCTGTGTGTGTGTTGAGAATTGTAAATATGTTCAGTAGCGATAAAACTAAAATACTTTGATTTGTTGATAAGTTTCTATAATGTGGAGGTGGATTAAAACCTTAGGAGAATAGCAGAAATCAAACTTCATGAAAAGTTGTTTTGAGGCTTTCCTGTGAAATGTACGAACAAAGGAGTTCAAAGAAGGACGTGGAAGACAACCTTGTATACGCTCCCCTCCTCTTGAGTAATGGAAACCATGTGTATTTGTTCCCTCAGTATGTAAAGATTTCCTTTTAGTGGTACATTCTGCACTCATTTTGTATAGTCTACCAAGGCGGGTATCCCTAGGAACAATATTATATAGGAAGCAGGTATACTTTGATCACGTTCAGGATAAGTGTACAGAAGATAATACGGTGTTTACTCTTTAGGGAACTGGAAACACTCCCTGCATTGATGTACATTTTAAGAATGGCACTTTTGATACATGTTATCATAAAGGTGCTTAATAGAGCTGATTTAAAGTTTTTCAAATCTGTAAACAAAGCAAAAAAATTAAATTGTAGTTATTTGATTATTTTTTAAATTGGTGCTTTATATTTTGTTCTCACTCAAACAGAGTAAAAGCTGCAATTTATTGCTCACCAGCTTTGATGTATTCATTACTCAGTAATGTAATACCTCTATTGTTGAATTCCCTTTGGAAATAAGCGAAAAACTTTCTAACGACCACCAAAAGCTGCTCACACTCTATTTTGCGTGGTGGATAAATGATCTGCACCTATCCGTATTGATTGGTTTGTATGTCCATTTAAAAAAAAAAGAAAAAGATGAAAAGGAATGTGGCCTTTTTAGTGTGTTTTTTCTCATTGTTTTGTACATTATCAAACCCAGGTAAGATATTGGTATCCTGTGCTGGATTTTTTGAATAAAATTTAGCAGAACACAGTTAGGATTAAAGAACTATACGAAAATGTCATAAGGGTCCATGCTGCGCTATTTAGATGGCACATAGACTGGGGATCTGTTGCAGAAACTTAGACGTTAAAAGCAAGTTGCAATAGTTGATCCACCTCCACATTCAAGTAATTTATGAGTATGCAGAATAGGGATCTGTTCATCTAGAAAGTTTTACCATTTGTCTTCTGTGTAGCTGCGAGGAACACTAATGTTTATACAACTGTCAGTCCACCCACTAACGCAACTGATTCTGATTCAGTCTTCCGATTCCTTTTTGTTTTTCGCTTCTTTCCTGTTTCTCTATTTTTTTTTAATTTGTGATTTTTATTTTGATGAGGGGATCGAGGTTGGGGAGAGAGTTGAACCAAGGCTTGGGGGTTAAGAGGATTTTCTTCTTGGATCCAACAGGCAGAATACGATCTGTGTCCAAAAGTGAACTTGAGTCAGGAATGAAACAATTTCAGCATAAACAAGCACAAAACTTTAGTCTGCTGGCTGACTGGAAACAAACAAAAAAAGTCAAGATGGAATATGGTGAATTCCAACACAGTGGGGCACCAAGGCCTTTAGGCCTCTCTTTATTTTGCTTTGGTTTTGTTTGATTTTCTTTAGAGACACGCTCTTTCTCATGGGACTTGAAGTGGACTCATCTTTGTGCAGTGCTGGTTTTGCCATCCTCATTTCAAGTATTATAGACATATGTAATGGTGAAAATATATGAACTGTGGCCTTTTCATTCTTGTTACTTGTGATGCAATTAAGTGAAGATAAGAAAAAAAAAAGCAGAGATTTACCATGTATCAGTGCCTGGCTTTTTGTTATAAAGCTTTGTTTGTCTAGTGCTCTTTTTGCTATAAAATAGACTGTAGTACACCCTAGTAAGAAAAAAAACTAAATTTAAAAATAAAAAATATATTTGGCTTATTTTTCGTAGGAGCAATCCTTTTATACCATGAATATTACAAAAAAAATTGTCAGATTCTGAATATTTCTTCTTTGTAGATTTTTGGAATCATTATGAGTAAAAGTTTGTTACTTTATTTTACTATTTAAAAGATGTTATTTTACCATGTGTTATTGAGATGAAACTGTATGGTAGCTTTTTTGTTTGTTTTTTTGTTTTGTTTTGTTTGTTTGTTTTGTGTGGGGGTTTTTTTAGTTGTAGGTCGCAGCGGGGAAATTTTTGCGACTGTACACATAGCTGCAGCATTAAAAACAAAAAAATTGTTAAAAAAAGAAAAAAAGGGAAAACATTTCAAAAAAATGATAAACAGTTACACCTTGTTTTCAATGTGTGGCTGAGTGCCTCGATTTTTTCATGTTTTTGGTGTATTTCTGATTTGTAGAAGTGTCCAAACAGGTTGTGTGCTGGAGTTCCTTCAAGACAAAAACAAACCCAGCTTGGTCTAGGCCATTACCTGTTCCCCATCTGTAGTTATTCGATGAAGTCATGTACATGACCGTTCTGTAGCAATAAATGTGCCATTTTTATAAACTGTTTCTGACACTTATTTCATTTCATTTTGCATTATCCAGAAAGCTCTGATTCTCTTCTGTAAGTAAAACCACCTCTAGATTTCATTTTCCAAGTGTCAGAGGTATTGACAATTTAACAAACAAAACATACAAAAAAATCACAAAAACAAATTGAAAAGCAAAGCACATGATTGACCAAGGAAGAGATGCCTTTAAGGAAAATGGAATGGGATGCATGCAAAACAAAAAAGAAACTGTCTAGAGGATTAACTAATTGAAGGAATGTAATTCGTGCGCGTGCAGCACTGAAGCTGTGCATTTGGAGAGCTCGGAACCGCGCCAGTGTTGTGGGTCGCACTGCAGCTTGCCAAGACACGTCGGCCTTAGCCTTTGGCATCAGTGGGTCGACTGCTTGGCAGAACCTTCTCAGCTAGGTCTCTGCAGTCAAAACTCTTAAGATGATTTATTTTGTATCACTTTGTTAAGAGCTGAATATTGTTAACCACAATTACTATTAAACTGTATTTCTACTTTCTCAAACTCTACCCAGCCCGCTACTTCTGGTTAACCTCTTTTGACTGTTCATCCAGATGTTAACAACCAGGTTTTTTTTTTCTAACGTGTACAAACTGATATGTGTCACTGCGGGAGGAAAATAATGTACAGATTAAAATTATTCAGTGTTATGTACTGTCAGTTAATATTTCTGTAGAATGGACATTGATCTACTTTGCAGAACTTGGAGGCTGTTTCAACATGGATGATAGAAATGTACAGTAGCATATGCAATGGGAAGGGAAGCCTGTGGCGGATGAGCACTGCCCGTGGCGGATGAACACCGCCCGTGGCGGGTGAGCACCGCCTGTGGCGCGTGAGCATCGCCTGTGGTGCGTGAGCACTACGTAACAACATTCTAGTGGAGTACGCGGTGTTTGGGGGACGTCTCCCTTTATTGCTCTTGTATTCTTTCTAATGGGGTTTAGTGACTAGTTTACCTGAAGGAGAATGTTATAACACCATTTGGTTCACGTGTGAAGTGCCCTCCATAGCCAAATGTTGGAATTTTTTTTCTTTTTGATTGGAATGTTTGGTGTTTAAAGTTTATGAAATTTCCAGAGATTTTGGTTGGCAACCCTTTTTTTTCTTCTAAATGATTTGAGATGTTATGTTCCTACTGTGTGTTTTAAATATATACAAAGAACCACAAGAATTTAGTCTATTAGCATTATATTTGATCACATAACTACTGCTAAAAGGGGGCAGTGAGCTTGGGCACAACGTCAGTGACTTCAGAGGACCACAGGGAACTTGACCTTGGTTCATTTTTCAAAGGAAAGTTAAACTCCTTCATCAAAGGAGTTGATGAAGTTAAAACAGCCAAAAGTGAAGAAGATCCCGGTAATATTAGAAGTGAAGTGTATCCAAATCAGTTTGAAACAAAATCATTTTTAATCTTATAACTGGATCCATTTATATAAGACCATGTGAAATTTTTATTCTAGGCTTTAATTATAGAACGCCTTGCTCTTGACTCAGAGCCTAAGACTCTCTCTTAGTGAGCCACTTAGGAGGAGAGCTTGAAAGCGAGAAGAGCTAGTGTGCTACTTACACGGAAAGTGCCCACATCGGACGTTTAAATTGCACGTGGGCCAGCAGGGCCCACGTTCAGTCAGGCTTGCTCCCACTTCAGCCGGGCACACAGGCACGTGCACTCGGCTTCTGGTGCGGGTTAGAAAGAAACGCGGCCAGGACTAGAAGGGCAAGAAGAGCCAGGGTCACCGTGGTATTCCTGAGAGAGGCCTTAAACTGAGATCTTTTACTGAACAAACGTGGCCTCCAGTCTCCAGGAAAGGACAATCCACAGTCACAGCTGGGAAGAAAACACTAGTGACAAGCGGGAGGCCTTCGAGGTGCAGCCCTGGAACTCTATCTGGATATTCTTTTTTGTTTGTTTCTGTTTTTGTTTTGAGTGTTAGACCTTAAGATTACTGAATCTTGACCTAAATGTAGTTCGAATGTTACAGTTAGTCTGTTGGCCATGGAAGGTGTATATTTAAAGCAGTGCTTGACATGTTTCGGTTGTGAACCCTCTGAAGATGAATGAAACCACTCCATCGAAAAGAGCACATACTTCGTTGTATATGGATTTTTTTTTTTATTTGAATGTCACATTCAGCTTTAAGGAGCTGATGAATCTCTCCAGAGTCTAGGCACAGACACTTGTTCCCGGATCCTGGGTCTGATAGGAGGCAGCTAAAGCTTCAGGGCTTGAAAAAAAGCAGAGAGCACCCCCCTTTCCAGTGATGGAAGTGGCTGAGCCTACCCAGAACTGGACTGGTGTTTGGCTTAAGAGTGTAAAAGAAAGACCCTTTGTGTAACCCAGAAAATAATACAGTCCTTCACATCTGTTGCGCTATATTTAGAAGTCAAATGGCTTTGGCTTTGGCATGAAGACTCTTGTAAAAGGAAGCAGCCACTTGCCAAGTGCAAAGTGAAAACGCTCCCGCGGCATCAGACCTGCTGGCTGCAGGTTTCTGATGGGAACCAGCCCATGGGTGAGCAGCTCTTTCATTTTTGAGCTCAAATGACAAAACTTTGAAAAATAAAACCACTGGGTTTGTGTAAGTAAGAGTGTATTTTACATAGTTGGGTTTGTGAGTTGGGTGGGGCCATTTTAAAGATGAGGATATGAAGCGCAAGTGACATGCTCAAGTCAGAGCTTAAACAAGTAGCCAAGAGCCTGTGAGCCGCGTGGCCACTGCACTGGCCACCTCTCCAAATGACCCTCCCCCGACCCACCCACCGCAGTGGCATCTAGGTCCATTCCTATTTGTTTTGTTTTATCTTTGCTGCTGCCTTTTCATGGGTATTTTACAGAAGAGTTTCTAAACTTCCCTGCAGTTCTCATTTTCATTCTTTTTCTACAAATTGTTAGGATATAACTAGATGTGAGAATGTTCCTGCAACAAGAGACTGCTAGCCAAACTAAAATTTGCACTCTGGCCCACTTTTTCTAAAATAAACTTCCTATTCTAGAATAATTTTAGATTTACAAAATAAGTTGCAAAGATAAGACATAGTGTTCCCATATACCCTTTACCCGGCCCCCCTGTAGGGGTAAAATATATCCTGGGTACATTTGTCAAAATTAAGAATTGAACATTGGTACTTAATATTTCAATTCCACCTCTCTTCCACTATCACCCTTCCCTGTTCCGGGGTCTCGCCCAGGATGCTGCCTGGCTGTGGCCTGACCCACTTTGAGCTGGAGTGTGAGCACAGCCAGCTGAGCTGGAGTCTGCACAGTGTCCCGTGGTCTCAGAGCCTTGTCAGAGTGAATACACACCTAACTATGGTAAACAACTGACTGATTCACCTTTTATAGTTCCTCACGTTGATTGCCTTCTCTAGAAGATCCATCCTTCTTTGATAACATGTATTGAACAGTAAGAAGGCAGGGAGGAACAGAAAGGAGGTAAGATGAAGCCTACAGCACCCATGAACTGAATAGTTCAACTAGGGAATCCTACATAGTTCATCAGTGAATTTGCAAAGGAACAGACCCTACCTTTAAGAAGTCATGGAAGACAACATGAACCTGTATGACCAACAAGAGTAATTGCTACGAGGCAGGAAGTAGAGAGAAACACCGGGCAGGTGCTAGAGCAGACGGGCCATTTGTAACGTGACCTTGAGGTGTGAGGTGCATTTTGGGGCAGGTAATGGACTTAAAACAATGGCACTGTTTCCTGCGTTGCTAGGAAGCAAACTTATAAGAATTCAGGGTTCGTAACTTAAACCATGAAAATGCACTTTTCAAATTTTCATCACCTTCCCATCTCCCGATCAATACCTGGAAACTTTTTGGTCTACAGAATTATTCAGGGCTTATGTCTGCAGAGCCCAGTGGGTGAGGACCAGTGGAAGCCACTGTGTCCTTCCCTCTGGTGACAAGGATCTGAGGGAGATCTAGGCTGACCCAGCCACATGCCAGAGGGTGAAGGAAGCCCTGAGAGTGCAGGTGCTTGTCCACAGCTCACTCTTCCAGCCTCCCCACTCCCTGCCCAAGAGCCCTCCGCAACGTGCCGCTGTATCAGCACAACACCACTGCTGCCCTCCACAGCCCACAGCCAGGGCACATGTGAGCAACTGATACACAGCACACCCTGGCAGGGGCTATCTAGTCTGTAATACATTCTGGATGTGACTGGTGATTGAAATATTGAAAGTCCGGGGTCTGCTACCAGACTGAGAGGGGAAAGGATTCCCTAGGGGAAGCAGGCCGAAAGCTGCAGGTGGTGGAAACATGTAGTGTGGGGTCCAGGGCCTCCGAGTCCAGAATGTGTCAGGAGTGGACACACACAGTGGGATCGTCAAAGGATGCCTGTCGGCTGAGGCAATGCTATCCGTACTATTTCATTCCTTTCCGCCACGCCTTGTTCTAAACAGGCTTTTGAAATCACACGGACAGCCATTACATCAGTAAGGTGAAAAGAGATTTTTTCCCACCAGCACAGTGTAAGACGCTAGCTGGCCAGGGCCTTCACCCCCTAACACCCTTTATGAGATATATGCTATGGAACAAACCATTCGACATCTTCCTTATCCTCCACCTGTGAAATGGGCTAGTACCTACATCCTAGAGTAAATGTTACAGTGTCCACACCTGCCTCACCTAGTACTGACCCCTAGAAAATAACACATTACTAGAGATTGAAAAGCATGGAAATATTTATATATCTGTGCTCACATCCTGGACAGCATGGCCTCTGTTTGCAACCTCTTGCCCGCCACTCTTCCCTCATAGGAAGCGTCCTCTGCCTAATGGTGTGCACCTTCCCCAAATCTGGTGCGACTTCCCATTTTCTCTTGCACTTAATGGAATGGCACTCCTACCTACCAAGTGTTACAGACACCTCACTGAAGGTTCTGTCTAAGGAACGTGTCCAAGCAGAGGCTCAACCCGACAGTTCTGTTTCCAAAATGATGACACTGCCCCAGACGTTTATTCAGTTAAGCCTCATGGCAAACTTAAGGAATCAGGGTCACTCACACTTAGCAGAGCAAGCAAGGCCCCGAGGGCTGTGGTCAGTGCAAGAAACCAGGGCAACGTCATCAGAGGCACATCCAGGGCTGTCTGCTGTCAAGGGCCGTGGACACTGCGCCATCCCACGGCTGTCTGGAGTTGGGCGGGATCATTGGCTGGATGACAATATGTCTAATGTCCATTTTAATTGGGAATATCGCTCCACTTGTGGGATTGCTGGCCTGCCACCGCCTTCCCTAATGATGTCCTGCTACCGTACCCAGCTCCTGCAGACCCCCCAACCGGACAGCAGCTCCTCCAGAGCCTGCTCATTCCTGAGGCTCTGCTGATCCCAGCCCCCCTCTTCATCTCCAGTGGAAACACATTTCCATTGTCTGCATTCTGCTTACGATCATCCCATTGACTTAAAAAACAACCCGTTTTAATAACATCTGGGGATCATAGATCACAGATCAAAACCACTCTTTTGGGTCCCAGGGAGAAAGCAAAGTTTCTGCCACAGGCCCCTGAAAATCCCTTGCAGACATCAAGCAGACAAACAAGTATACACAAAAAGAGGAACAACTGGAGGTTTGTGACATTTATTACAGACCATTAACACACTCAAAAGGTATATATCTCAATGAGCTTAATCACAATAATAATAATAAAACATCTCTCCCCTCCCACACCAGTTTCTGCTTTATTTTACTTAATCCACACATTTCTTTTTAGCTGAGTATTCTTATCATTTCCATCTCACAGATGAAGAAATTGAGGTTCAGAGGAATTGTTAGGTAAACGGCAGACACATCAGAGTAGAAGCTGGGTCGTCTGACTTCTGATCCTGAAATCAGTCAGAACTTTGCTATGGGGTAGAGATGTTATCATGAATAAAGTATTTATTCTCCCAATAATTTCATGAGAAACACAGGCCCAGAAACAGCAGATCAAGTTACTAAGACCGTGCTTCCAGGCAGCAACCAAGATGGGATTTAAATACAGAACCATCTGACACCAAAGTCTGCGTCTCATGCCCTTGACCATGATGAGGAGCAGAGAGCCCAGGCAGCAGCCGAGGGAGGACACCCTCTTGTGAAAAGAGCATGAAGAGGTAACCCTTTGACACGCCCAGGGTGAACGTTTCAGAGAGAGATGGTCACTTACCCAGCTGCCAGCACTTACAGCCGTGAATCACCTGGTGCCAGAGAGCCAATGGCACTACCTAGAGGAAAACCAGGTTTCCTCCCGTTTGCCCAGGGAGCTTGCCAAGAGAAATAGTTCATCTGGTGCCACATTAGCATCCTATTTTAAAAGGTCACTGCAACCTGTAAGTAGACAGATCAAATGTTGAGTCATTCTTCAAACCTCTGAGGAGCCCCTGCTGAGCAGGTAAGTGCTGGGTGAACAACAGTGATCAAGATATAACCCTTGGTCCTGGCCGGTTGGTTCAGAGGTAGAGCGTCGGCCAGGCGTGTGGAAGTCCCAGGTTCGATTCCCGGCCAGGGCACACAGGAGAAATGCTCATCTGCTTCTCCACCCCTCCCCCTCTCCTTCCTCTCTGTCTCTCTCTTCCCCTCCCGCAGCCAAGGCTCCATTGGAGTAAAGTTGGCCCGGGGGCTGAGGATGGCTCCATGGCCTCTGCCTCAGGTGCTAGAATAGCTCCAGCTGCAACGGAGCCACAACTCAGATGGGCAGAGCATTACCCCCTGCGGGGCATGCTAGGTGGGTCCTGGTCAGGTGCATGGGGGAGTCTGATTGCCTCCCTGCTTCTCACTTCAGAAAAAATAAATAAATAAATAAATAAATAAATAAATAAATAAATAAATAAAAGATATAACCCTTCCCTGAGAAGTTGACTGTCCAGGGAGGAGGGTTACAATCTTGGGGGGAGGGGAGCAGGAGAGAGGACGAACTGAAATGTGTGATAATGAGGAGGGGCCCAGCGTGCTCTGAGGTACAGAAGAGGGTGTGGAGGAAGCAGAGGGAAGTCGCTAGAGAACACCTCACTATAAACACAGCAACTGCGACTAATCTTGGGGAAGAAGAGCCTTCCATATGGGAAAAACTAAGAAGAATATTGAGGTTTCACATAACACGGCAAACCCCATTCTTGGAGCACCAAGCGATTCCAAACAATTCCTGTAGGAACCGAGTGTGAATGGAGGAGCAGAAGGGGGTGGGCAGGAGTCTTGATAGCGATGAGGAATTTGGACTGTCCCATGGGCCACGGGAAGCCACTGAGGAATTGGAGGACAGAAATTATTTGATAGGTTTCTGTTTTAGAAGCCTCCCTCCCCCCCTCCCCATGTGGTAGCACTCTGTGAGGAAAGCCTCCTATGGCCGAACACTCATTATCATCCGAGTCAGAGACAGGGCCCGACACACCTCCGTCCACCTCTGGCTGGCTCGTGAGGAAGATTCCAGCTGTTCTCACTCTGCCCCAGGCAGGTACAGGACAGGCCAGCGAGCAGCATCAGGTGCAAGAACAATGGCGTCACAGAGAATGGCTTACCTAGCTCCCCGGAGAGTGTCCCAGAAAAGCAGGATATTAATGATGAGTTCGAGCAACGTTCCGCATTTTATGGAATTGGTTCTCTGACCTGATTAGATTTAAGGGTTTTCATAATCTGCTTCCAACAAGAAGCAGCACTGGTCATCTGTGGACCACAAGGCCAACAGTTCAACAGTCACTTGAGGACACTTGCCACCAAGTACCAATGGAAGGGAGTGCTCTCGATACCAAGGTCATTGCTGGGATAGAACATTTAATTAAAACAAGGAATATGGGAGGTTTGGTTGGTGGTTTCCCACTGTGCAAAAGAACGAGGGGGAAAGGAACGGAGGAACTGAGGGCTTTAAATGCCCAGCCCAACGTCAGCCTAAGGCACCTCAGGCTTTGTCTTCTCCCCTGAAGGAAGTTATTTCTCCTGTAACTTTATGATTTCATTTGAAAACAAACCCAAGTCTGATCCTGCAAGTGTCTGAATTGCAAAGCAGACTGATTTTCCAACCTCTTGTGGCTTAGGAAACACTGAAGTTTGCTTTTCTCTCACATTCCTAGGGGCTGGGCTGGGCCATCGGCGTCTGGTAGGATATGGACACCATGTTGGGGACGCAGGTTCTTCTGCTTTTAGGCATTACTGTGCCTGCCGTCCATTCCCAGGTGACCATGTGACTGCCAGAGCACCTACCAGAAAGTCCACGTTCCGGCAGCAGGAAGGAGGGTGGGGTGAAGATTGAGGAGCAGTAGGCTGGCATCAGCTGTCTGACAGGGTCCTCGACACTGTCACATGCCCCTTCTGTTTACATAGTACCAGTTAGAGCTAGATCACCTGGCCGTGCTTTGCTTCCAGGAGGCTGCAAAACAGTCTTCATTTTCAAACATTTGCCCCCCAAACTTTGTGGGTTCTATGCAAATGGGGTGAAGAGATATCAAAGGGCAACCAGAGGCCTTTGCCGGAGGGAGGTTTTAAACAACTATGCTGGAGGGTCCAAGTTTAAATTCAAGTACCACTTTCGAGAAGAAATATGAAGTGTCTCTCCCACCCTGAAACAGAGCTTTTCTTCCTCCCCCGGGTTCCCTGGAGGGGTGACTGTCTCTGGTCCCGGGGACCATTTTCCGGAAAGAGCCAGTCGGAGTCATCTAGCAGTCCGTAATTTCACATCCTAGGTTTAAATAGGTGGATGGTCCTTTTTCCCTTCAGTTTTCTTGTGTCCATGAATGAATAACACTTATAGCTTTCATAGGTGAGTGTTCAGCACCGATTGAATTCCTGTTGTGGTTTTCTAGTCTCACGCACTAGGGAACCTTGTTCGTATAAACACTGAGTTGGGAAGCAGTTGTGTGGTCGTGGCATTTTTGAATTCTCTGAGGTTATGGAGTCTCTCTCTCTCAGCTGACAACTGACTAGGTCAGCTTCAGGGGTGAGGAAAGCTCAGAACTGTAAGTGGCCTGGTTCGTAAAAGGGTTTCTTACCTAATCATCAGAGTCCTTTTTTTTCTGATTCTGGGAAATATGAACCAGAAACGTTTTGCAAAGTCTTACAGAGCAACTCCCAGTAACAACACCTGATACTCTTGCCACTTGGGTGCCCTGTTTGTCATCAGAATAAGTTGTGAAAAAGGAAGTACTGTTAGTTTTTACACACCTTTGCCAATAGAATTTGGTAGACGTAAAAATTACTCTTATTTATTAAATGCATTCTCTCTCTTTTCACAAGACCCTGGAGCTCATCACACACACACACACACACACACACACACATCCACCGTCAGCTAATCAAGCTTACTTTTTTTTTTTTTTTTTTTTGTATTTTTCTGAAGTTAGAAGCAGGGAGGCAATAAGACAGACTCCTGCATGAGGCACGACGGGGATCCACCTCGCATGCCCTCCAGGGGGCGATGCTAGGCCCATCACAGGCATTGCCCCGCTGCAATCGGAGCCATTCTAGCGCCTGAGGTGGAGGCCATGGAGCCATCCTCAGTGCCCGGGCCACCTTTGCTCCAGTGGAGCCTTGGCTGTGGGAGGAGAAGACAGAGAGAAAGAAGAAGGGGAAGGGTGGAGAAGCAGATGGGCACTTCTCCTTTGTGCCCTGGCCGGGAATTGAACCCAAGACTATTACACGCTGGGCTGACGCTCTACCGCTGAGCCAACTGGCCAGGGCCCAAGCCTACTTTTATTGTAAAATCCCATCAGGCAAACCAAACCTACCTTCAGAGAATAATCTGATTTTGTTTTTTAATTTCAATAAAAGTATACCCATAACAACCATCTCTCCCTTGAATTTTAATTCTAAAAATAATAATAATAAAAAAGGTGCAAAGCTGTGCTATGAGCTTTCAGTATTTACCTCTTATACCCTGTGTTTGCTCTCACAAACTCCCTATCAGGAGCCTTGCATTCTCTATTTGTTCCTGTCTTGTTTCATGCTCTGCAGGCCCTTACGCGCTGGGGCTACGCACCTGGGGAAGACGGGACAAGGGGGAAGGGTTTAACTTTCTTGAGTGAATTGTCAGAAGCGGAGTTGGACAGACAGGCGCATGCGCAGGCGAGGTGGCTACATAGGAAAGCTGAGGAAGAGGACTCCCTTAACTACCAGCGCATGCACGAGCCCTGGGAAGTTTTCAAGCAGCTTAGCAAACTTGTACACGGATTCCAACACATCTGGGTTCAAATGTGCCTGGGGAGCTTATGTTTTCCTGGAGTTGGATGAGAGCACAATTAAGAGGCCTACACATCAGGGAACACTGCCTGGAAGAAGCAACAGCGCCGCTGCATCTGGGAATCGGTTTTTAATGAGTTCACAGCTGATTCTAATGCTTCTCGAAATTTGCAAACTGGCCCTGCTATTGAACGCAAGGGCTTGAAACCAGGAGAGAATTCCCTCCCACTGTTGCTAAAGAAGCGTCCATATTTCACGTGACCCTAAACCGAGTACCCAACCTGTCCCCAGCCTGACTCCAAGTCAGAGGTGAGTACAATTCAATGTTTAATGTTTCTTTCCCTTTGATGAAGCGAGGAGGACACCTGCCTTGTCGGTGGGGTCTCTGCGTGCCGTGGGCATCGGCAGCATTTCCAGTCCCCACACCCGGCTGCCTTCTACTGACAGTGAAGAGTGGGCTGGTCACCTGGAAGTCTTACCTTTCTCCCTGAACCGACTCCAAAAACCTGGGCTCTCTGAAAAACTGAAAGCCGAATCCTAGCCCCTGGAAAGAGGTACGAAAATGCCTTCTCTCCACGGGCCCCTGGTCCTGCCTCCTGGGGCTGCCTTTTGCATGTGTCCTAGCTAGACGCTTTGGAAATGGGGCCTCCATTTCTCCCAGAAGATAGCGACGAAGCCCCAGACCTAGCTGTCACACCACACGCCTCCCCAATTAAAAGCTGTCCTCAGCAGCACCTTGCCAGAACCCCCTGAGATAACGGATAACGAGCCCCTGCCTCGTTAGAGCTCACACCCTCTCCTACACGAAGAGATAGGAGATGTGTTGCTTGAGCCATATTTTTGGAAATTGCTAGTTAGTGGCAAAATGTTTCCTGAGGTAAGAGGGAAAAAAAAAGGAAGAAGAAGAAGCACCAAGTGCTGTAATTATTGGATTGTTTCACTTTCAAGGCCAAGAAACCAGATGCTCTACTTACAAGACTTGGACAAGTATTGTCACAAGTTAACTCCTCTGCCTGCCACCCGAGCGTCCTGGTTCACGGGCTTCCTGAAAGAGGCCCGCTCTGGGGATCAGCGGAGCCCCAGCCGAGGCCTGGGACTGTGAGGCTCTTTCCGACGCTGCCCAGACCTGTAATCCGGTGCTAATCAGATTTCAGTGTGATGTCGCCAGGAAAAATTGATATGCGGAATGCTAGACGAGAAAGGTTTGAAGCAAGATTCCAAAGATGAAATGCATTCTCCAAGTATATGCCTTAAAAAAAAAACCCAAAAAAACCCCTTAGTTTGGGTAAAATAGAGAAACGGTTTCTTTATATCTCTGCTCCTCATAGTTCATCTAAGAAGTGGCAAACGATGACAGCCCTGAAATAAGAGCTAGCCCTCGTGTTGCCAAGGTGATGCAGGTCATCGTGTGTTAAAACGACTCGTGCAGCTGGAAAGAGATGCAAATAATTCATCGAATGCATTTCCTCCCTTACTTCTTTTAAAACACGTGGATTTGAGTGCCTGCTCTGTGCTGGTCTCTGGAAATTCATTTGAAAGAGCTCGTTTCTTTGCTGTCCACTTGGAGTTTAATATCTACAGGGCTGAGCTCAAGGTAAACAGTCCTGCTTTTATGTTGGGGAAAGCACACATAGGCTGGGAGAATCTAGAATTTCCTCTTTGTTTGTAATTATGACAGAATGTGTGCAACAGGATTCCCTGCGACAAGTGAAGTGACCAACAGGCCTGGTTTGCCTGGGACACAGGGGTTTTCTGAAATGCAGGACTTGAACTGGTAAAGCGCTAGGTAAACGAGTGTTGGGGGTGATCATAGCTGAGCAGGGAGCAGAGTCACAGTTTGTAGGGCCCAATAAAGCACGCGGAAGAATGGGGACCGTGTATCAAAGGCCGTGAAGAGCCTCGTGGAGGAAGATAGCATATTATACTCAGAGACCTGTCAATCTCCTCCGCGCAGACTCAGACTCAGCACCACCGTCCGCCCTCCCCACCCCCACCCTGCACAGTGAACCCTAGCGTTCCTTGGAGTTCCCGAGTTGTAGGTAAGAATATTCAAAATGGATGACAACACCCAAAGGCCAATAAAAATAAAGACATTCAAGTCAATAGAAAAGTGAGGGTAAATATCCCCTGAGAATTCACAGGGGGAAAAAAAGTCAATAAACATGAAATGATAGGCCACATAGGTACTAATTTTATTAACATGACTAAACACAAAATTATTAATCCCAGACTCTCAGGATGGTAGATCCCTGGCACAGGAGGAAGGGGAATGGAATAAAGGAAGGAAATAGGGCATTTCCATGACATCTGTAGTATATTAGAGTTGACCCTTGAACAATGTAGTGTTAGGGGCACCCATCTCCCATATAGTTGAGAAGCAGTATATAACTTCAGCCTCTCCCAAAGCTTAATTACTGATAGCCTCTGTTGACCGGGAGCCTTACCAATAATATAAATAGCCAATTAGCACATATTTTGTATGTTATAGGTATTATATACTGTATTGAGAAAATACATTGACAGTATTTATTGAAAAAAAAATCTGCATATAAGTGGACCCATGCAGTCCAAGCCTGTGTTGTTCAAGGGTCAACTTGATTTATTTTTTTAAGAAGATGAAGCAAATACAGCAAAATGTCAAGCTTTGAAAAAGCTGTTCAGTGGGTGCTCCTTAAGTCGTTCTCTAAAATTCTCATGTTTAAAATATTTCATAAACATTTTACAAAGGCGTCTGCTGTTTATTTTTATCTCTCAGCTCATTGCTCACCGCTCTACCTGCCACCCCAGTGCAATCTGGCTTCCTCTCTGGAAAGTTGCTTGAAACTTTTCTCTCCTTGGCTCACCTGTGACTTGCGCGCTGCCAAAGCCCACAGGTGCCTTTAGTCTCTTGTCTTCATCCTGTCAAATAATATTTGACACTGATGTCATTCCTTTCCTTCCCCTCCGATTTTGGGCTTCTTCCCAACTCTACCTAGTTCTGCTCAGTGCCCTTTGCAAGTGTCTGTTCTTCTCCTTGCCACTTTGATGCCAGGGTCGCCCAGGCTCTGATTTCCGGCCTCCATGATGATGCGTAACCTCAGGCAAACTAAGGCAGCTGACTATACTTCATGCTGATGACCCAGAAATACCCACCCCCACTGGAGAACGCCATTCTTAGTCTCTGACCCCAATATTCAGTCATAGACCGGACAACCTCACTCGGACGCCCTCAGAGCACATTCCGTTCAATACAGTCAAACTGAAACCATCTCCCCAGTCCTATACTTCCCCCCCATACCCTCTTATGCCGAGCAGAATAATAGCCCTCCAAAGATGTCCACATGCTCACATCTAAAACTGGTGGATAGGTTAACTTCCATGGCAAAAGGGACTTTGCAGATGGTGATGAAATTCCTGAGATGGACAGATGATCTAGGGTCACCCAGGTGGGCCTAGTGTCATCACAGGGATCTTGTCATGTAATGACAAGATGAAGAAGGAGGGAGTGGAGTCAGAGTCAGAGAAAAAGATGTAAGAATGGACACAGAAATGGGAGTTAGGAGGGGCCACGAGCCAAGAAATGGCAGCGGCTTCCAGAAACTGCAGGCAAGAAAATGGATTCTCTCCCAGAAACTCCAGAAAGAACATACTTCTGTAGCTACATTTAGGATTTCTGAGCCCCAGAACCATAACCTGATTAACATGTGTTATTAGAAGCCACTAAGCTTGTGGTCATTTGCTACAGAGAAAGAGGAAGACAGCGCATTCACCTACACAGTTTCCTTCCATTGCACCGTTACTGAAATCATCTCACATCCTGCTCTCTCACCGTCCACATCCAGGTAGGTGACAAGTCCCATCGCGGCCACTTCTCCTGACCCGCACGGCTGCCTCCTGCCCAGCTTACTGGAATACCCTCCTGCCTGGGCCCCTGCTTCTGGCCAGCCCCTCCCTGGCTTTGGGCCCCCGCGCTTCCTTTCTTCCCCAGCTGACAAAGCAGGCTTTCTGAAATGTTGACCTAATCATAGAATATTTTAATTAAAATCTGCTCATGCTTTGCCACTGCTTTTAGGATAAAAGTTCAAATTCCTTAGGGCAGCACACAAAGCCATTGCTCAGGCTTTCCCTGCTGCTCTAGGACTGCTTTTTTTGTTCCGGCCTGCCGAAATCGCAGCTAAGGCCGGCATTCTCAGCAGGGCGTCCGCCTGAGAATCACCTACCCAGCAGTTTAAACCCTGTCTAAGCATTGCCCCACTTTGAGAGATTCTTTGCTCAGTAGGTCTGGGGACACGAAGGACGAACCATTGCCTGAGTGCTTCTGGCTGGGTCAGGGCACCTGGCTGGCCCTGTCGCTGTGCCGTCTGCCTGGAGTCCCCTTTGACCTCGGTGAGCATCCTTTAAGTACCACATTTCCCCTTCACAGAGCGGTCCCCTCCAATCAGGTGCCCTTCTAAGGGCTCCCTGGCCTCCTGACTTACCTGCTGGTCTCCCCTGCAACCTCATTGCTATCCCCCCTCCACCTTTCTGCAGTCAGAGGATCAAGCCACCCAAGTGAGTGCCCAGGGTGGTGCCTGACACAGGGTGACTGCATTGTTCAACAAATGCCCCATCACTCCCTTCTCTGCCACCCTCTCTGCCTGGAGCACTCCCACACAGACACACATTGGGATTCTCATTTCTGGTCCCTTCTGTCCTGTTCAGACAGCCCCCCTGCCTCCCATCCCCTGGGGTGGCTTCAGATTCTTCTCAGCCCTCAGTAAGTAACTCCAAGCCTCGGGTTCTCAGAAGGCCAAAGAGGATTTTGTCAGATGAAATAGGTCAGAAGGACTTGGCTCCTATTATTTTCTGTCGGCCAGATAGCCAGTCATTGCCAGTAAGCCGGGCTGACCTTTTGGGGCTGGGCACCAGGGCAGGAATATTCCGCCAGCTCAGTGGCCGGCCCCTGCCCCCGGGTCCTGCGAGTTGACCCATGAATTTGCCAGTAGGTAGGACTGAACATTTTATTATGTTCAGAGCAGAATAAATGGAGAAAAAGGCTTAGGAGAGGGGTTAATCTGTAGACATTTAAGCAAATACGGTGGTTTTTTTTTCCTCTCAAGTCCCCCCTGTACTAGTCTGCAAGCTGTTGACCATGTAGAATAGCTTCCCCCTTCCACAGATATGTTACGTAGGCTGCAAAATTAAAACGCACATAAATTACTTAACATAGTTTTATGATATTGGGTTAATTAGACAAAACTTTCTCATGAAAACATTCAGCAACTATCACACAATTCTTTCTGTTATTATTTATTAGACATATAAAACACTAGTCTCTATTCAACCTTATAAGTCTGGACAGAGGAAAAATACCCCGGGGCCATTAGACTTAAAAATCCAGACCCCAGGGTCATTCTGACCATGCATATAAGCGATCCTACAATAATAAAACAGTCAGGCATTGAAGGGGAGAGAGCACATTGCAATGTGGAATACTTTCCACTGCAAGTTGCCAATTTGAAATAATCTTCCTCTGACACGAACACTACTGAGGTCATTTCCTTTCAGCTCAGCTCCATATAAGCTGAACTGTATTAACCAGTTAATTCAATTAAACAAATGGTGACATTAAATTTTTTTTTTTTTTTAAAGAATGGAATTGACCAGTTATTTTCAATTAACTGGTCTGCTTTCTTCAAAGAGGCATGTAGGTAGAGCCCCGTGCTAACATGTCTGGACGGATATGGAAGGCACTCCCAGAGAACCCAGAGATCCTTTCCTGCGGCCTTCCCTGGGGCCCTGGGCACTATGACACATCCAGACAGACAGGATGTATAATATTACGCGCGGATGGAGCGTGTGAGGTACTGGTGGAGACAGGTTATCATTGGGTGAAATGATCGCTAGGGGACCAGGCAGGACAGGGAGCAGCAGTACAGGCAGTTTAGAGGTTAGAGTGTTCCAGAAGGCCGGTCTCCGGGAAGACGTTATGAGGAAACTGGGACTGAGTGATGAAGGCTGGCTGCTCAGAGGAAGACGAGGATGGAGAGAGAAGGGAGGGTGTCAGCAGGGTTAGCTACTGGGGGGAGGGTGGACCAGTATTGGGACAAACGGTGGAAAAATGGGAGTGGATGCAAAGGGCCTTGAGCACCAAGTAGACCTGAAGGGTCTAAGCTACCAAAGTAGGCTTCAACAAGGGGACGGCACTGGCCACGTGCCCCTGGACAGCGCGGAACAAAGGTGGGTCAACACGGCGCATGCGCTGCTGCGGCAGAGGAGGCTTTGCAGGGAGACTGGCCACCTCGGCCCTTACCTTTCAGGATAGCTTCTCAATCCTTTTCCTGTGTTGACCCTTTCTCAGCTCGAAGGGCTTCACTTCCTTCACACTCCTGCCTTTCCCCATGAGATGCCCTCCTAACACCACTAAGATGGAAACGAAGGGGAAATGGACAAAACCAACGTCCAGAAATGTGCAGGAAAAGACTAGATGCACATAGTGGGGTGGATTCCTCACGTTCATAGATTTCACTTACGGCTGCTTCATAGTAATACCTTTTTGTAGAGCTGTCGTGAGGATTAAGTGGTGACATTTATTAAAATGGACCTCACATGAAAGTAGGTACATATGGGGAATCCAGTAGCCCTTAGTGCCCTTTGCCATAGGAGGGGGTTGGGGGGCTGATTTACCCCCCATGCTATCATAGCTTTTCCTTTAATAGCAGCATCTCAAATATCTTTCACACATTTCTTCTACTGCATTCCAGTACACTCTCCTCCATCCAGCAATGAGTGTAGGACAAAGGCCTAGCCAATGAGTGTGTTCTATCTTTCTAAACATAGCATAAGTCAAGGTTGGACATGGCCCAAACTGATCCATGACACTCAGTCCCAGGATCTGAATTGGTCATTGCAAAAGACAGTCCCCTATTCCACTGACAATACTAACTATAGGGATGACTTCAATTAGAGATACTAGAGGTGCAGATATACAGAATTGTCATGAGAATAAAGGTAATACAAGGGGGGAGAGAGAGAGATGGAATGATTGATTGATGTTACCTTTTGAAGCCCTTATGAACCAGAGCAACTCCTAGACCATACATGAGCCGATACATTTTTCTCTTTGCCTAAACCACTAAGAGATGCTTCCCTTGCAATTTACAGAATATTGACCACTGGACAAAGACATTGTGACTTCATTTTACAGAGATATAAACTCAAGCCTTGGGAAAACAAACACTTATTCAAAGCCAGATAGCTGGTTAGTGGGACAGTTCAGTGGTGATGAGATCAACCGCTTCCCAGTCTTCCAATACAGCATGGACTCATGAGTCAGCCCTTTCCCTTGGGGGTGGGAGGGGCCAACCTCAGCCCTTTAATCTCAGCTAGCTCCCTGCTGCCATAGCCTCTCCATCTGCAGACAAGACAAGACCATGACCTACATCTTCACTTACCCATGCTCTCCATCTTCAGTTGGCCAAGAACCACTCTCGGTGTGCCCCATGTCCTCATTCTCCGTAATCACCTTCAGAAGTTCAAGCCTCCTATTTTACTCATCAGCACGTGGATGAATCTCTCAGTATCCCGATTTTTTTAGAACCCATGAATCTGACTCTCCATTTTAAATATAACTTCCAGAGCCCAGGTACTGTGTCTGGGATGCATATTTCATGAGGTGGTCTCTAAGTGATCTTGATTTATCTTATGACCCAAATTTAGACCTCCAGCCTGGACTTCTCCCCTGAGCGCCAGCTGCCTACACAGCATCTCAGCTTGGGTGTCTAGCTGTTTGGAATTGTCTCTTCTGTTTGGAATGAAATTTTTCAAAATAGAGATACAATTGTTTCCTTTTCAATTTCAACACCAAGGTCAGTGAGACCTTTCCAGCCACCCTGGCCAAATTAGCCTTGTATAGCCTCCCCAACTAATCGTCCTCCATTATTCCATTTTATTTATACTATTTCTTTATTGCATCTGCATATGTATCTTATTCTGGAATATATGTGATTTATTCCTTCATCTGCATGCTTATTGTATTTTTCCCTGTTGTGTCAGCTGACTATACTTAGTGGCTTACAACACTACACATTTATTATTGTGTATTTGCAGCCGTGATCACACAGGGGTTAGTACCCAGCATTATGTATTTCTTATTGTTATTTATTTATTTATTTATTTTTTGTATTTTTCTGAAGCTGGAAATGGGGAGAGACAGACTCCCACATGCGCCCGACCGGGATCCACCCGGCACGCCCACCAGGGGCTACGCTCTGCCCACCAGGGGGCGACGCTCTGCCCACCAGGGGGCGATGCTCTGCCCCTCCGGGGCGTCGCTCTGCCGCGACCAGAGCCACTCTAGCGCCTGGGGCAGAGGCCAAGGAGCCATCCCCAGCGCCCGGGCCATCTTTGCTCCAATGGAGTCTTGGCTGCGGGAGGGGAAGAGAGAGACAGAGAGGAAGGAGGAGGGGGTGGAGAAGCAAATGGGCGCTTCTCCTATGTGCCCTGGCCGGGAATCAAACCTGGGTCCCCCGCACGCCAGGCCGACGCTCTACCGCTGAGCCAACCGGCCAGGACCTGTATTTCTTATTGAACTTATAGGGTAGTTCTGGTCTTGGTTGGGCCATCAGCCTCCCTCATCCTCCAGCTGGCTAGCCCGGGCTTATCCACATGGCAGAGACAGAGTTCTGAGAGAGAGTGACACTGTGTGTACGTCCTCTCGTGTCACTTCTGCCACAGTCTACTAGCCAAAACTAATCCCAAGACCAAACCCGGAACCAGTGTGAGAGGATGCTACCCAAGGGTGTGGGTGCGAGTTGTGCGAAAAATTGAACAACGAATCTATCATCCTCTTTATTAGAACCTGAGCTCTAGAGGGCGAGAACCTTGTCTCCTTAGCTGTATCCTCAGCACTTAAAATAGCACTCAGCACAAAGTATATCTGGGTCATAAACAATTTCTGACTGACTTATTAGAACCTTGGGTTTTTTGCTCAGAGCCAAATGTGACAAGAAAGGAGAATGCCTGTGATGGCGTCCCCAGGTGAGGGCTGCAAGAGTGACATTTGTTCAGCTCCATGTTATTTCGACGAGGACCTTGTTAGTGTGAGCCTCTCTGGTCCTATCCCCCCAACGCTTGCTAATGTCTTCATGTCCTAGGTCAGACTGGAACACCCTGCATTAATTATTTGATGTGCTCTAATTTAAGATCTCTGCATGCAAATGCTGGTTCCGGGCTGGGTTGGGGCCACCCAACATTTGGGGCGGGGCAGGGATATTTTGAACATCTTTGGCCTTCAAGTTTACCATATGTACTTAATTGGGTTGGTGCTGTGGCCTGGATGCCATCCCCCCACCCACCCCCATGCCCGATGTTGGTGCTTTCAAGCCCTGAGAGGCCTGTGGGTAGCACCATGCTGGGGCCCATAAAGGTGAAACCAAGCCGACTTGGAATTAAGGATTATTATTCCCAGTCTCTGCCTCTTACATATTAAGCAATTAATATCTGTGCCATCCTGTGAGGATCTGGGGAGGCACGCACATCTCCACACATGGGCACCAGATGCCTTGGATACGGAACTGTCTCGGCTGGGTTCAGCTTCCCTTTAAAACGTCAGTGAAAGCAAGCATAGCATGTGTTCAGAACAGTGGCCGCCCTCTCTATGGTTTAATGGAGAAGAGCCTCACTTCTCTTTTCCACAGCACTAGACTTTTTTCCTAGGAGGAGATCCAAAGATTGGAAGGAAGGAGAAGGGACACAGTAACAAACTTCCTTAGCCTCAGTTTCTATGCCTGTGAAAACATGACTGGTTAAGCTCATTCTACTGATAATGCTGTGAGGATTAGAAATTATATAGAAAATGGTTTCGAATCATATAGTAGATATTCAATAAAGAGTAGATGCTCTTGTTGTTGCTTCTTTGTTGCTGTAATTTTTATTATTTTATACATAGAAAAATTTGACTCAGAGAAGCTAGATAACTTGTTAATTAAGGGTTGAGCAATAAAAACTTGCAATAGACGGCTGAATGAAATACTTAGATTGCTTCCCTACTCAGAAGGCAGCTGAAGCCTACCCTTGTAATAACAGTATCTCACTCTGTATCACTTCTCTGCTTCTAATAGTGCTTTCAATTTCTTTTGAGGCTTCAATCAGAATAGGCTATATTATGTTTTGGTCTGTGTCTTAACTGAGGCCCAGGCTGGTTGCCTCAGCGGTAGAGCATTGGCTTGGTGTGTGGAATTCCTAGGTTCGATTCCGGGTCAGGACACATGGGAGAAGCAACCATCTGCTTCTCCATCCCTCCAGCTCCCTCCCTCTCTCTTCCCCTCCTACAGCTATGGCTTAAGTGGTCCCAGCAAGTTGGCCTCAGGCACTGAGGATGGCTCCATGGCCTCACCTTAGGTGCTAAAATAGCTCAGTTGCCCAAGTAACAGAGCAGTGGCCTCAGATGGGCAGAGCATCGTCCAGTAGGGGGCTTGCTGGGTGGATCCCAGTCGGGATGCTTGTGGGAGTATGTCTATCTGCCTCCCTACCTCTCACTTAATAAAAAAAAATGTTAAGTGACTTAGATAAACAAAAGTTTATTTCTCATTCATATTATGTGTCTATTATGGGTTGGCAGGGTATCTTAGTCACCAGATCTACTCAGGAATCCTGGATGTTGCAGTCATACCCTGACCATTGTTGGTCACTGTGCCAGAGGGCAAGGGAGCTCTGAAAAGTCTAGAACTGGCAATTCAATGCTGTGGCTTGGAAGTGACATACGTTACTTCTGCTCACACCTCAACTATCTAATCACATGGCCTTGCTCAACCACAAAGGGTCTGATGTTCAATAAGTACAATCTTAGCATGTGCCTGTTAAGTGAAGAGCTAGAAATTATTGGTGAAGGCCATATTTTGCTATCATAACCATTCTTTGAGGTGGGGCTAGCCAATATGACCATTCAGATATGACCAAAAAAAAAGGCAAGTGGACTCAAAGAGACTGTTAATCAACTACAGGGATGGAAGGGATACAGGGATATTTCTGTCAATCAGAAATAAAGTCCTCAGAATGTGACACAGTAACCTTCATTTTTGGCACCCTTATTTCTAAGAGCTACTTCCTATTATTTCTTCCAAAATCTACCACTCTATTCAAACCAACTTGTTAGCCTACCTGCTTGCTTCTTTCACCAAACATTTCTAAACCGTTTCTTGTGCAGTTTCATATAAGCAGAGATATATAGAGTTGTGATGGACACTAGAAAGTAGTTTTATGATTATCTATTACTATGTCGTGAGCTATCTCATAGCTTAATGGTTTAAAACAAATAAATATAAATATAAAATATTTTATTTTGCTCACAGGTGTCGGTCAGGAATTCAAGCTGGATTTAGACTGGTGTTCATCTCCAACCCACATGGCGTCGTTTGGGCAGCCAGGACTGAGGAGCCACTCCCAAGATGGTTCCTTCGCTCATGTGTCCGGCGTCCGGTGTTCCTCAGCTTCTCTCTGTCTCCTTGTATCATTTCTTATTCTGTAGAACCTCTCAATGGAGCTTGAGCTTCACACAACATGGTGGCCTCTGAGCAGCTGGACTTTTTAACAGCAGCTCAGGGCTCCCAGGATGACAGTTCCAATGACCTTGCTTTAGAAGTCCCACAATGTCATTTCCACACTTGGTCAAGTGAGTCACTAAGGGGCCCAGATTCAGACGAAGAGGATTAGACATGCCTTACCCTGATGAAATATCATCCACATTCTCCAAAGTTTAGAAATGCTGAATAGCTTGCCAATGTTTAAGAGGCTGCTAGATTCCCATCCAGTCTCCTGCCATTGACCAATTTTCCCTTTTCTCTTACCAACTATCGCCTTTTTCTGGGCCCAATACTCTTTACTTATTAACATATAAACCGGAGAAGATGATCTCCGAAATCATTTTCTCTTTAACATAAATTTAGTGAGTCTTATAATTTGCATTTCTCCTTCAACTTTTCCTTAAAGTTCTCCCCCCATGAAAGCTCTTCTGAGGAATAAAACCTGCCTTTCATTATGGCATTCCCCATTAGTGAATTTCCTTAGCACATATGTGGGTAACTTTTGCTCTAAGATCAAGGTCTGTACTTGTTTTAATGTCACAAGCCCCAATTCCCAGCCACTTCATCAGACATTGATCTCCTCCTTCCAAACATTCCTATTACATTTTTAGTTCCAACCACAGTATTTGGCATTTGAGAACATGGCATCTTACATTGCTTTTGAATTGTTTCATGTGCATAAATTATGTCTCATGAACTGGACTTTGAAGTTCATGGGCACTATCCATGCTTTATGCTTATAAGAGGCTTATACTTTTAAGTGTATTTTTTAAGTTTACACTTTTAAAAAGTTAACAAGAAGTGTGTCATAAATGCCTATTGACGATGTTTTTCCTTATGTCTTTATACTTACATATTATTATTTGGCTTGTTACCTCATTTTTTTGGTTAGTTTATCAAGAGCAGATGCTTTCTTTTATTTCAATGGTATCTCCCCAAAGAATTAGACACCCTATGGCATATCATTCATGACACACATAATAAATATTGCTACATAGCTTCTTTCTTCTGATTTGCTAATCCAAGAATTATACCTATACCAAGAAACTTTTTCCAAAACTTCCTCTGTAATTATTTTTATCTGTAAATGTTCAGTATTATCTTACAAAACAACAATGTCATGATCAAACTATGGAATTTAATACTGGTACAATATTATTTACTATATAATTCATCATCCAACTTACCTAATTTTTCGACTCTTTTTTTTTTCTTTATATGGTTTTGGTTTTTATCTAGTCTGAAATCATACATTGCATTTAGTTGAGATATCTCTTTATACACCTTTAGTCTTCACAAAATTGATACATTTGAAGAGACCTGGTGGTTTGTAGAATATCTCTAAACTCAGAAGGTTACACAGATCAAACATTTTGGACAGGAAGATGACGCGGAGATGTTGTCTACTTTCCACAGCCTCCTCGAGAGGCCACAGTTCCTGTTTGTTTCATGGTCAGTGATGCTAAGCTTGAACACTTTGTTAGGGTGTTTACCAGATGTCTTCCATGCTCAAGGTGTCTCTTTCATTTGGTAAGTAAGTGAAGCCTGGGGTGAAATTTTGAGATTATGTTCATAATCTGTTCTCTCACATTTTTTTATCTGATATTTTCAACATCCACTGATGATCCTTGGCAGAATAAATAATTACATTGATGACATTATGTTTTTAGATAGTATTTCAATCCCTTGTTTTCAGTATCAGTATGAGCCCATGGGTTCTTTCTCTATTCAAAGTTGTATAACTCTTTACCACAATATTCTTTTTTCCTGATGCTCAAATTGTACCAAATTTGACCATTGAGAACTTCTCCAGTTTGGTCCTGGGCCTTTTTTATTGGTCTCCTTCATCTTTGGGATTTTCCTTGATTGCTAGCATACGATTTCTAAGCTTACCTTGTACTTTTCCTGCCACAGACCAATATTCAGCCATATTGCCACAAAACTATTATTGGTTTTAGTAGAGAAGGGTGAGGAGAAACCATGATTTTGGCTTTTGGGGGTCTTCACTGCTAGGGAGGTACAGTGAATTAGTTGAATTTTTTTTAAAGATAAATGTACCAAAATGAATTTCTTTTTGAGGAGGGCTCGTGAGTTATTTAATTTTTGAAAGCACTTCTGGTTTCCTTTGAACTTTAATGACTATTAGCTGGTTTGATATTTTGGGTCACTCTTGCCCTAAGAACTTGATATTGTTGTCTTCTGGTATGAGCTGCAGAAGGGTCAAGTCAGCCTGAGAGTTTTCTCTTGTAAATTACTTGCTTTTTCTATTTGCATGGCTAATGACATCATTCCTTCTTCTTGAGTCTAGGATGTATCTTAGGGATGAATGTTTATCATATTTTCTTGTAACATGATGTGCCCTTTCCGCTTTTTGTTGAGGTAATTTTTTTTACATTATCTCTATTTCTATTCCATTTGTTGGTGGGTTGGGTTTTTTTTTTTTTTTTTGGTGACAGAGATAGAGAATGAAAGGGACAGACACACAGACAGGAAGAGAGAGAGATGAGAAGCATTAATTCTTTGGTGTGACACCTTAGTTGTTCATTGATTACTTTCTCATATGTGCCTTGACCGGGGGGCTACAGCAGAGCAAGTGACTACTTGCTTGAGCCAGTGACCTTGGGCTCAAGCTGGCAAGCCTTGCTCCAACTAGATGAGCCCATGCTCAAGCTGGTGACCTTGGGGTCTTGAACCTGGGTCCTCTGCGTCCCAGTCTGATGCTCTATCCACTGTGCCACCGCCTGGTCGGACCATTTGTTGGTTTTTTAATGCTTAAGAAATAATTTTTAAATTTTTACCTAATTTTATTTTTGTTTTTCAATATTATATTAGTTTCAGGTGCACACCCCAGTGATTAGACATTAAGTAACGTCAGCTACATTCTGATAAATCTCACACCCACCTGGCCCCACACATATTTACTACAATATTATTGACTATATTCCCTGTGCTGTGCTTCACATCCCATGACCGTTCTGTAACTGCCAGTTTGTACTTCTTAATTCCTTCACCTTTTCACCCCGTCTCCAACTCCCCGCCCTCTGGTAGCCATCAGTCTGTTCTCTGTATCTGTAAGTTTGTTTCTGTTTCATTTGTTCTTTTATTTTGTTTTTAAGTTTTCACATGTAAATGAAATCTGTGGTATTTGTCTTTTTCTGTCTGGCTTCTTTCACACTAATTATAAAAATAATGTGAAATAATATATAAAATACATGTCCATCTTTAATTTTGTAATTCAATATGTTTAATCTTCCCATTTTTCCCTTAGTTTGCATTTACTATGATGATCTATCTTCTCCGGGCTCTTACATTATTGATAGATTTTTCCCCAATGCTATTCATTTTGTTTCTTCTTTCTTATATCTATTACACTGTTCCTCTAATCCTCAATGTGTTTTCTTAGCTCTATTATCTCTCTGTTTATCTCATTTGGTTGTTTAGCCTCTTAACTTCGAGATCTTGTTTTGTTGAATCTGTTTTTAGGTTTTCTTTGTTGCTATTAAGACATTGTGAATATATTCTTTATTTTTCTTAACTTCATCTTCTACGTTGTTGTCTTTATGCATAGTCTCTGCCTTTTATCCTTTTTGTAATTTTTATGCTGGATATAGTAACATCATTGACATGCTGTCTCTATGTTTTTCATGGTTGGGCAGCTCTCTCTCAAACTCCTGTTTATCTGATATTGTGTGAGTGCCTTCTTAATTCCGTTTCACTTTGCTCTCACCTCCCCTTTGTCCTTCTGAGATACAGCTGGGGCTGGGCATGTTTTATTCTCCTAGTTTTGTGTAGCTTGAGCAAATGGCACTGTAAGGTCAGGCCAAAGAAAAAAAATCTTTTTTAGAATACCTGGATTTGCACTCTCCTCTGAGACAACCTTTAAAGTCTCTCACAAAAGTTCATTGGCCTAGCCTTGGGATTTATCTCACTCACCCGGGGGAATGTTCTCCGGTTTCAAGCCCCCCCCTGTAATGCACATCCTGGGAGAGCCCACCTCCTGCTGTGAGAAAGAGCCCTTCTCTCCTCTGTTCTCTGGTTTCCAGATCTATTACTTCCCTTCCCAGCCAGAAATGGAGGAAGATTATCATATAATTTATTATTCTCCTGTACTATTATTTTTTTAATCAAGGAGACTACTGACATGAATTTTCAACCTCAAATAACGTGACTTTGAGGAGGGGTATTGGGGGCAGCGTGAGGAACCAAACTTCCTCCAACTCTGCTCGCAGATACACTTCTTTCTCAGGCCATCGCTTTTTGCAGTGTATATATGAGGTGGTTTCTTTTCTCGCTTGATTGCAGTTGATAGATTTTTAATTTTTCTAAATGCTCTTGTTCATTTGACTAGCTATTAAAGGAATGAAATAAGGTGATGCAGTTTCAGTTACTGTAACATAGATATTCTCCTGGTTACAAAATGCACTTATGCCCCTTATAGAAAATTTAGAAAACAAGAAAGAAAGAGAAAAGGAAGGAAAGAAGAAAGGAAGGAAGGAAAAAAGGAAGGGAGGGAAGGAGGGAGGGAGAGAGAGAAGAAAGGGAGGGAGAGAGGAGGAAGGAAAGAAGGAAGGAAGGAAGGAAGGAAGGAAGGAAGGAAGGAAGGAAGGAAGGAAGGAAGGAAGGAAGGAAGGAAGGAAGAAGGGAGGGAAGGGAGGGAAGGAGGGAGGGAGAGAGGAAGAGGAGAAAGGGATGGAGAGAGGAGGAAGGAAGGAAGGAAAAAAGGAAGGAAGAAAGGAAGAAAGGGAGGGAGGGAGGGAGGAAGAGGAAGGGAGGGAGGAAGGAAGGAAGGAAGGGGGAAGGAAGAAAGAAAAACATCAGTCAAAATTCCAGATAATAAGTATTATAATTTTGATATGTTATAGCTTTTTTGAAAATTACATGTTTAAAACTATAACTTGTATAATAGTGTGTTAAAAACTTTGAGTTTTGCTTTGGTTAAAAATTTGATTTACTTGACCAAATTATCAATCTTCTTCAAAAATAAAACTTAAAGGTGACAAACTATCCCAAGTATGGATTTCTCAGACTTTTCTCAATTATCAGTGCTATGGTTTTAGATTATTTCTAGTTTTTCAATTTTCTAGATGGTACTATAATGAGCATCTTTATTTATAAATCTTTGTACTCAGTTGAACTATTTCTGGTGGATACACTGCTAAAATTGAAGTCATTGTTCCCCCAAAGCTAGAACTTGTAAAATCTCCTGATGCAGTTGCCATGTCTTTGATTAGCAATGTTGACTAGTCTAAATCACAGGAGGTAAAACTGTGCCCTCCTTTGCCTCCCCCTTCAACCCTCGCTGTGTGAGGGTTCGTTTCCTAAGACAGGGATTCACACACGGTAGGTGCTCAGTGACTGCTCTCCTGGCTGGTGAGATTTCACTCTCCTCTGAGCAGTATCACTTACTGCCTTAGTCTAAGTCTTGGCAGATGATTGAAGACAGCTACCCAAGAGGTGAGACCTGGGCAGCTGGAGGGTGCTCTCCCCACCTGCGGTGTTCCTGGCCTCCTTCGGAGTCTCTGCTGGGTTACTGTCCAGGGAGAGTGGAAAAGGGAGCCAGGAAGCTGGGACTTCTGCAGAATGCTGTCCTGCTCATACTGGTTGCTGAGAGCAGGCTGGAAAACCAGGATGCAGCCTCAGACTCGACCTGTCTGTTGGCTTGGCCCTGATGGACGGGTCCTTTCCAGTGAGCTCTTCTGCTTCGCTCCGTTCATGCTGTCCACGCCAAGCAACCCAGCTCTGTGGTGGCCACTGCCCTTCTCCCAGACCGGGTCTCAGGTCCTTAACAGCAGTTTGTAATTGTGGAGCTGGATCTCCAAGCTGGTTCCCCTGCTAGTGCACTTCCATTCAGCACTCGTTCCATGAAACTGCCGTGCAGTTGTGCATGTGCACCTGCAGGCAACCTCGTGTGTGCAGAGCCATCACCTAGCTCTGACGTCACAGTGATGAGCAAGGCACAGTCTTTCTTCTTAAAGGGCAGAAATACTACTTTCGTAAAGTATGGCAGACGAAAGGAGCAGGACACTATGACAGTTTGTGGTAAGCAAAGCAGGAAGCGGTGTGAGGGCCTGGTGAGGGACCACCAGCCGGACGTTCCCGGCAGCGGCCACCCCAGGAGAGCAACACACCCATATTTCTTACCTTACTCTCTCCTACCTCCCAAGGATTCTTATGAACCTGGAGTAGGTTGTGATGAAACGTTGAAGGAGGAAGTTGTCAGGGACCAGCAGGTAAAGGAGCGTGCTGGGGAAGAAGAGGGTGTGTGAGGGGCTGACTTCAGCTGCCGGAGTTCAGGTCCTAGCCCCGCCGGGCAGAGCCGCCCTCTTCCGTCCCAGAGACACTGCCCCCCGCAAACACTGGCTGGGTGCTTCCTTTCTGAAACATTTCCATCTCCTTGCTTTTCCTTTCCTTTCTTTCTAAATTGTCCCTGAGCTCCGCCAGCATTTATGTTTTTTGCTTAGCCATCTCACTTCAGAGATTCTCTAAATCTAAATCGCTTCTTCCTCAGGGCTTCTATTCCTTCCTTAGTGCCCCTTGGCGCACACTGAAATCCTAGGCCAAGGCTGTCCTCTGCCACATGGTCACATAGTTCAGCATGCCTCTGTTCTCTGGAGGCTGGTAGTTCTGAGATCTTCTTCTCTTCTGTGGTGGACAGACTAGAAGGCTCCTCAAAGTTGCCACATCCTAATCCCCAGAACTTGTACATATGGTATGTTACATGACAAAAAAGAATTATGGCTGTAGGTATAATTAAGGTTGCTTTTCACGTGGCCTTAAAATAGAGATATTGTTCTGGGTCACGGGGCTGAGTCTAATGAAATCACAAGAGTCCTTTAAAAGGAACGAAGAAGGAAGAACAGGAGCCAGAATCAGAGAGCTACGTGGAGATGCCACCTTGTTGATCTTGAAGATGGTGGAGAGACCCACGAGCCACAGGATGCATGTTGGAAAGAACAATGGAACATTCTTCCCCAGCGCCACCAGAAAGAACAAAGCCCGAATGACATCTTCATTTTGCTCCAGGGAGGCCCTGTTGGACTCCTGAATTCTGTAATGAAAGAAAATAAATTTGTATTATTTTAAGTCACTTAGTTCGTGATAATTTGTTACAGCAGCAATAGAAAACAAATACCACCTCTTAAAATACCTTTGCAGTTGTATTGCTCAAATACAATCTTTTCTGTTACCTCTTCGAGGTGAGATGCTCTTGCCGGATTCCCAGTCCCTAGAAAGCTCCATCCTGCCAGGGGTGAGACTCCCCAGGCCAGGGGCAAAGATGTGTTCTCCTGCCGTGGAGGTGACATAACAGAATCCTGTCATTTTACCTTTAACATCCCAGAAGTGTTTTACTTTGCCTAGACTTGGACCTGGAGACAAATGGAAATGGGAAATTCCCTGCTTTTTTTCTCCGTTCTTTTTATCATCTTAGTCAAGTGGGCATTCTGGTTTTTGTGGGGGTTGAGGGGGTAGGGGAGGTCAGGAGGAAAAGCAGGAAAAAGAAGCCCAGTGAGTGGACAAATAGCAGGACTGGAGAGATGCTGAGGGCAGTGCCGTGCTCATCTGCCCAGACATGAAGTCACGGTCAAGCTCTCTACAACTGACTGGGTACCTCCCCCACACTCTCTAGATTTTCACTGTCTTAGTCCGTGTGTGGCCCCAGAGCTCTGGAAATCATTCAGACTCGTGCATTTTGACATAATTTTCAAACAACAGTACTTACATTGAAAGACCCAACTCAGAGCAATTCTGACTCACATGTGTATCTGCACATGCGCGCGCGTGCACGCACACACACACACACACACACACACACACACACACACACCTACTAGTTACACCGACTTGATGAAGGCAGAACCCCTATCTTACACTGATGAGCTTGGTGGAATATATAAAGAGCGTTTAGTTATGCACCTCCCAGGCTGGAGAAATGCAGATGAATTCAAGGGAAGAAGATGAGCTCCTAGGAGCTGCACCAAAGCGCTGGGACGCAGCTTGCTTATTATATTCAGTTGCCTGTTGTGCGTGCCATCGCCGATTTGCACCTGCAATTACCACTTCACACCTGGGAGTGTACAGGTTTTGTTGATTCCATTTCAGGAATGCTCGCTCAGCCTACGTGTTTCCCAGAATAAAGAGCCTTTGAGAGCTCTGCTTCAGAAACCAAGGTGACAATTTCTCGTGTTCTTGATTGTTTAAAAAAGAAAGTAGAAAAAGGAGGAGGGGAAAGAAGCTAAAGAAACAAAAGGAAAAGTGAGAAAATTCTCATACTTACCCCCAAAGTAAGTGAATTTACAAATCTGGGGACTTTCAGCCTTTGTTGCTTTTAAGTATCAGTGAACTCAACCCCCCACTAACAAGACACAGTCACTCCACGCACAGCTCCCAGGACAGACTGTGTCATCTTCTGCAAAGGCGGCTGGAAATCATTTACACCCCAAGATCCTCTGTGGTGATAACAAGGTATTCAAAATGAGAATAAGTCTGAGATAATCTTCAAAAGGTTCCCGAGTGAAATTGGCCCCCATTCCATAGAAGATCCCTCTGGAAGGGAACAGATGCAAACACGTCACGTTCAGTTGTTGAGACTGACATGATTTTCTGCACCTGTGCTTGAAGTTGCCTATCATTTCTGAATGAGGGGAATTACATGAGATGAGGCTGAAATCTAGCAGACATTGTAGGTCAATGAGCCTATTTTATCACTAGCCAAGAGCAAACGAACCGTACTTGCAAGGGGGCAGCGGATATTTCTTCGTTCTGAGTTTGTTCACACACAGTGGAGTGTAGTTCAGACCTGGATGGCCCAACAGCCGCTCCAAACTGCAAAGATAAATGGTAAACATTGAAAATGCTTTCCTGTGGCCTCTGAGTACATTGCTAACCTAGGAAATGGGTGTGATTCCAACTTACAGAATACTAGATTAGACAATATCTGAGAGGCTCTGCTAAGAATAAGAATCACTTACAAAAATTTAAAAATGCACCTTGTATTATTAAGAGCAATAGTTCAGAGGTACAGACTGAAATATACTGAATATATGCTAAGCCCTTAACATGCAACTGCCCAATGAAACTTCCTCAAAAATTCTATGAGGTGCAATTACTACTATTATTTTTTTTGGAAATGTGGTAGGAAATAAACAAACGGTCATACAGGAATGGTGATAGAAATATGAATGTTAAAGGTTTTGCTGGTGAGGGCTCAGGAAAAAAGGAGGGGCATGTTATTGGGAATGGGAGGAAAGGAGGTCATTGTCATATAGTGGCAAAAAGTCTAGACTTGTATGCTACGGTTGTGTGAAAAGCAGAACTTGCAAAGAATGAACTTGAGATTTAACTAAGGAGATTTACAAGCACAGCGTTGAAGGTGCTGCCTGGTTTGTCTTTGCTACTTACAGTGAAATTCACGATGAATGAAGTAGTTTGAAAGAAGAAATCTTAAGCATAAAGGAATTAGGACTTGGTAGCAGGCATCCCCAAACTACGACCCACGGGCCGCATGTAGCTGCCTGAGGCCATTTATCCGGCCCCCTGCAGCACTTCCGGAAGGAGCACCTCTTTCATTGGTGGTCAATGAGAGGAGCACTGTATGTGGCGGCCCTCCAACGGTCTGAGGGACAGTGAACTGGACCCCTGTGTAAAAAGTTTGGGGACCCCTGTGGTAAAGAATGGGTGAAGACAGTCAAAGATACAAACTTCCATTTATAAGGTAAATCCATTCTGGGGATGTACTGTACAGCTGGTGACTCTAGTTAACAATACTGCATTGGATATTTAAAAGTTGCTGAGAGAGAAAAATCTTAAAAGTTCTCATCTTGAAGAAAAAATATAACTGTGAGGTGATGGATGTTACCTTGTTGTGGCAATCGTCTCACACTGCAAACATATGACAAACTATATGTTAATGTCCACAACATTATGTGTCAATTACCCGTCAGTGGAACGGGGGAACGGGACTGTGTGGTGCTATATTATGAAGTGTAGAAAATTCCAGGTGAGAGAGTTCGGATTCATTCTGCATAAAGCCAGGACTCTCTGCAAAGCGCAGTAGTAGACGTGAATAGGCTATGGCAAAGCCAGTGAACTTTTGGAATGAACAACCCTCAGTAACCAGGCCTTGGTTCTCACCTTAGAAAGTCACAATCATTATTCCAAAGGAGCTGGCTGGTGTGTTGATCTCAAAGTCTTGGAACATTTAGACTCTTCTCTGGGCTTTTTGTCTGTCCAGAGCAGATGCTCTGGTCCAAGAGAACTAAAGGTCTTCTAGAGAACAAGTGAGAACCCTTTCATTATGGCTGTCAAGAGAGGAAGATAGTGTGATTTCAAGAATGACTATTGGCCTGACCTGTGGTGGCGCAGTGGATAAAGTGTCGACCTGGAATGCTGAGGTAATACTCTGGTTTCTGTTCAGATCGCATAAATCTTTCACCTTTTACTAAAGATTTCCGTGGAATGCTGAGGTTGCCAGTTCAAAACCCTGGGCTTGCCCAGTCAAGGCACATATGGGAGTTGAAGCTTCCTGCTTCTCTCTCTCTCTCTCTCTCTCTCTCCTCTAAAATGAATAAGTAAATAAAAATAATTTTAAAAAAAGAATGACTATTAAGTCAGGATCTGGAAGGCAGAGAGTGAACTGTGGGCTTCAGGTCCCTCAAGCCCACACTCCTGCCTTTGGGGTTAAGAGGGATCTTGCTGGTGTTTTACCACCTCACAAATGGTGTGGAGGCAGCACCTATTAATATCAGCACTTACAGATTAGGACCTTGAGGCCTGAAGAACTTAAGTACCTTTCCCAGGGACTCACTAGTATTAATTTTTAGAAAAATTATTTGAATTCACTGGGCTTGACTCCAGAGAACAAAGTCTTAGACATTACGGACAATTCACAAATATATATTCATGAAGAGAAGTGAAGGGTGTAGTCTTAGCAAGTTTTTCATCTTTGATAAAAAATTTGACATTGACCTAATATTGTTATTAAGACACCAGGCTGTCATGGTTGGGGAAGCTTAATTGAGAGAAGGCCAGGGAGAGAGATTCATTTTCCTAACATGTTGTTATTATCAAGATGTACTTCCTGAGCCCTTCATGTGTATAGAAGCATCCCTGGTATTCCCCCAAACAGTCCATAGACTAGCTAATACTGTAATAAATTCATGCATGGGAACCTTAGTGGTTTCTCCATGGACCCATGGAATAAGAAGTAAGACTCAAACTAAATTTCCTGCTTTTTTCTCAGCAGCAAGATTAAGGGATGTGGCATGACTCCAGGAAATCAGAGATCAGTTGACAAGTCATATTTTTCCTATGGTTGACTTGCAGAAAGAAGACATCAGGGTGAAACAAGGTGTACCTGGAATTAGTCCATTGAAGCCTGGGCACATTGATGGAAAATATTTCTCCAGGGCACAGTTGTGCTGTGTCAGTTTTTCAGTTGAAGAAATTTCATTTCTGCTTTTCCTACTTACTTTCCCTATTTGCTGAAAGAGACTGTAAATTCACAGTAGCAGATGGCACCTTCTCAGAAACACAGTTATGCAGACCTGTGGAGCACGGAGGGACAGACTTTGGAAGGCAAGACAAAAATCAGCATTAAAATTGCATTTTAAAGACACAGTGTACAAGTTTCACAACATTGCCTAGTTCTTCAACTCAATAGGCATTTATTGAGTATCTATTTGGCAAAGGCACTGTACCAGGGTAATCTGCTGGCACGGGGGAGAATTAAAAGATGAGATAGAGGAACTATTCCTCTCTGCAAGAAACTTACACTTCTGTATGTAAGATAAACATGTCAACCAGTAACCATCATACAAATATAAGTGCTGAAGAATGGTACACCACTGGCTAAGAATTAAGAGTACGTAATTTTGTCTAGTGGTCGCTGATGACAGTGGACAGGGAGAGAAAAACAAGGAGTTGCATAGGGTTGATATTTTGGTGGTTCAAGCACAAATGTGTGAATGATATGACATTGAGGCGTTAGTTCAGTAAGAGTGAGTTTGGTGATATTAACATGGAACAGCCAATGTTCCAAGTGCAAGTCCCTGGGCTCAGTGAAAAAGGGAAGAGGTGGTGAGGACTCATCCCAGTTCTTCAGAAGCATGATGGGGCCCGGGAGTGTCTTTTTGCATATGACGCTCAACACTAGTAATATTTCATCCCAACATGGTATTTGCTCAATTAGCAAGTTAGAAATTAAATCATGGCCCTGGCCGGTTGGCTCAGTGGTAGAGCATCAGCCTGGCATGCAGAAGTCCTGGGTTCGATTCCTGGCCAGGGCACACAGGAGAAGCACCCATCTGCTTCTCCACCCCTCCCCCTCTCCTTCCTCTCTCTCTCTTCCCCTCCCGCAGCCGAGGCTCCATTGGAGCAAAGATGGCCCGGGCACTGGGGATGGCTCCTTGTCCTCTGCCCCAGGCGCTAGGTGGCTCTGGTCGCAACAGAGCGATGCCCCAGAGGGACAGAGCGTTGCCCCCTGGTGGGCAGAGCATCACCCCCTGGTGGGCAGAGTGTCGCCCCCTGGTGGGCGTGCTGGGTGGATCCAGGTCGGGCGCATGCGGGAGTCTGTCTGACTGTCTCTCCCCGTTTCCAGCTTCAGAAAAATACAAAAAAAAAAAGAAAAAAGAAAAAAAAATGAAATTAAATCATGAGGTGAAATGTGTTGCTGGAGTGCAAAAAATGATGAGACTCTTAGAAATCTTATTTTTATATTTGACTGATTGATTGATCCAACATTTCCTGCTCTGCTATGACCAGCAATTGTGCTTATTAACACTGGGGCCTACAGAGAGAAATAGCCTCCATCTCACATTTGTTTACTTCCTTTTGCAAAATAAAGAGCTCATCTAATGTTTTCCGCTGAAAACCTGGTGGGCTGCAGGGTCGAGTTCAGCACTTCTGTTCTTGTTTTCCAAGGTCCTCAGAATTGAAGTGGAGCTAGGCTTGGCACTCAGTATCTAGAATGTCTATGTGACAGTTCCCCCAATTTAGAAGTGAACCTGGGTCTTTGGGCCCATCCATTCCTTCTACAGCCATGGAAAGTTCCATTTTACTACCTTTCTTCCAAACATTGTATCCATAATATATGTTTTGGACCAGCTGGTATTGTCTCAGTCTGGCTTCAAAAACAAATTTGTCTGAAAGAGCGGGGCTTCAATGATGTCATGACAAATAGAGCAGCTGAAAGGGTGTGCATGGGAGTGAGCGGTTCCACCACAAGTATCGCAAGAGGCACCTAGTGACGACTTGGTTTTCGGATCCTCTGTGATTTGACGTCTCCAAGAACTTGCTCTGTGTTCTGCAACCCCCATCCTCTTCTGTTGTTCATCATGGCAGTTCTGTTTCCTATTTGGTGCATATTTATTTTCCAATAATCACAAG
This sequence comes from Saccopteryx leptura, assembly GCF_036850995.1. NCBI lineage: Eukaryota > Metazoa > Chordata > Mammalia > Chiroptera > Emballonuridae > Saccopteryx > Saccopteryx leptura. Next base: position 16,232,725 of record NC_089513.1, read on the forward strand.
AGTTATTGTTTAGCACTTCCTGCATCTCCAGTCTCTCAATGAGAGTGCGGGGAGAGGGTGCCCAGCTCTTCAGGGGCGCTGGGACTGACCACAGTAATCACTGTAGATGATCAAAGGAGGAGAAAGAATGATTTGCACTCCCCAAAGGGTAGTAGCATGCACGGTCCTTGACTTCCTGGGAACAAGGGAGGACCCAGCGGAAAGTTCCTGGGGAGGCCACGTTTGGCAGGCTCCACGCCTGCTGACAGCACAGGCATTCATGGCACAACATCTTAGAAAGTTGGAACCTTGTGAAAAATGACTTCAGGAAGTCATTTCAAGGAAATAGAAAGTCTTTGCTGACTCAACTTAGCAAATCCCAGATGGAGCTCATCTCTTCAAGCCAAAGAGTGAGGGCTCTGGTAGCTGATCGTTTGAGTATACTTTATCTCTAAAACACTGGAAACAGGGTGACATTTCCTTTTCTTTTACCTGGTTTGAGGTACTTGTTTGGTCAGTAGCTGTCATTGATGAATACGCCTGTCATGCCCCTGTGTTGTTGGAACAGAGAGGACTTGGGGTTGTAGAATATGGGCTGTGGAGAGAATTTAGAGATAATGCAGTTCAAATTCCTTACCTGGTAGCTGAGTAAATAAGATCAGAAATGCTAAGTACCTTTCTGAAGGGCACAGTTAGCCAGAGACAGTGTGAGAATGAGAGAGCAGGCTCCCAGCTTTGAGTCAAGCTGTCTAATCTGCAACGCGCCTACTCTCCACATTCCATGGTGTCTGGGATTCTTCTCAAGCCTGTTAGTTCCCAGCAACCAAAACACTGCTGAGTATAACAGTGGCTTTGGGTCCGGCACCGACTGCCTTCCCAGTGAGAGATGGGACTTTCAAATGATATTGACTTAATACTTGGTTAGATTATTATACTTGTAAGACAGTGCTAATCAACAGAAATATATTGTGAGGCCCATCTGTTATTTAAAAAAATTTTTTAATTTAGCCACATTTATAAAAAAAACAAAAAGAGTTAAGTGAAATTAATGTAATAGCATTACATTAATGAATTGCAACTAATTCAGTTGATCTAAAACATTATAAGTTCAATAATATAAGCAATATAAACTATTGAATATTATAGACAAAATATTGCACAACTTTTAATACTAAGTTTTAGGAATCTGGTGAGCATTTTATTTCAATAGCCACATGTGGCCAGTGGCTACTGAATTGGACACCACAGCTCTAGAACCAGCCAGTCCTTTCTGTAGTCTTCACCGGATCCAACTGAGTGCGCAACTTCAACTGGTTTCATCTGAAGAGGTTATTTTCTAAATCAAGTCCCCAAATTCATATTCTGTTTCCAAGAGTAAGAGGCTACCTAGAAGATGCTTTGAGGAAATCAATATACTGGTATTCAAATTTTTAGTACATTTTAAAATAATTTTAATTAGTTAATTAATTTTCATTTAAAAATTTTTATTGAATTATTGGGTGACATTGGTTAATAAAATGATATGGGTTTCAGGTGTACAGCTCTACAACACGTCACTTGTACTATACTGTTTTGTGTGCTCACCACCCAAAGTCAAGTCCCCTTCCATCTCTATCTACCCTTCCTTTACTCTTTTCTACCTCCCTCTACCCCCTTTCCCTCTGGTAATTACCATGCTGTGGTCTGTGTCTATGACTTGTTTGTTTATTTGTTTGTTTGCTTAATCCTTTTACCTTTTTCCTTTTTCTTAAATAATTTTATTTAGACAATTAATTTTAACAGGGTGACATTGGTCAATTAGAGCACATAGGTTCAGAAAAAACATCTCCAGATCATTTTGACATTTGATTATGTTTATACCCATCATCCAAAGTCAAATCATCCTCCTTCACCCTTCATTTGGTTTTCTTTGTGACCTTTCCTCCCCTACCCCCTCCTTTTCCTCCCTTCCCCTCCCCTGGTAACCACTGCACTCTTGTCTATGTCCATGCATCTCAATTTTGTGTCCCACTTATGTATGGAATCATACAGTTCTTAGTTTTTTTTTTATTTACTTATTTCACTCATTATAATGTTATCAAGTTCCATCCACATTGTCATAAATGTTCCTATGTCATCATTATGGCTGAGTAGTATTCATAGTATATATGTATCACATCTTCTTCATCCAATCTTCTATTGAAGGGCTTTGTGGTTGTTTCCATGTCTTGGTCACCCAAAACTAAAAATCATTGATGCCAACCCATGTTCATCGCAGCATTGTTCATGGTATCCCTTCATCTTTTTCACCCAGCCTCTCCACCCCCAACCCCTTTGCCTCTCCCCCACCTAAGACTCTCCTTCGAAAGCCAACAAGGGCTCTCAAGGACTGCCATGGTGATGAGCTAAAATCCTCCTATGCCAATCGACTTTGCAAGTCCAAATTTGGCTGGAGATAAGTGGATTGGGTTTAACATTTAGTGTTTAAAATGTAGATTGTAAGCAAGTTGAGGACTTGTGAGTATCCCCATAGCATTAGCATAAGAATAGACTTAATACTCTATTCAGAGTTGCTTTTTCCATTAGCTGGATGTCCTTCTGAAACACTTAGGTGTTTGGATATACTTGTGGGGGTTCAGGGAAGAAGGGAGATGTCAGTGTGTATGTGTGTGGGCAAAGTTTAATTTTAATAACATACGCCCAAGGCCAAGGGCCATTGCCATGTGGTCCACTGCCTCCTGAGTAAGCGAGATGTTGTGGGCAGCCCTAATGATGAGCAGTTTTCCTCTTAGCTACTCATACTTGCTTGTGGGTCAGGCATTGCTGTGTCAGTTGTTTCATCAGCTCTGGTCAGCTTCTTGGACATCAGCTTGGCATAATCGACCTCAAATCAGAGATCACGGTAAGCAGTACTATTAGGTCTTTCCCGAGGACAGTTCCTGCTAGATTTCTTTCTTACCTGGGTATAGGGTAGCTCTTTATCCTGTCTGCACAGTAACTGAGAAATTGCCAGTCACTGCTCTTCTAGATTTGCCCAGAAGACAATCCTGTAGCTTTCCCCTGGCTTGTGAGCTGACGCCATCTGGTCTTTAGTTTACCCTCAAGAGTCATTACAGCACCTGAAATATGCAAATGCAATATACTTGCTACAAGAAACAAAGAGCAGGGGCAAGTACACTAGGTGAGATCCCCTCCTCATTTTATGTTGCTCAGATGATTGAATCGAGCCTGCTGATCATCTGTGGGTCTGGAAGACATGGCTGTTGGAAGTTGGAAGGTGGTAGGAGCCCTTCAGAAGTGGTGTGGAAGATGTGGGTGAGACTTCAGAGGCAGCGTCCATCTGGACTGTTGGACTGACCTGCATGTTCATTACCTAACCACAGACCTAACTCAAAGGACCAAGCAGTAATTGCCCGGGAACCATGATTAAAGGGTGTATGACTGGTCATTTATAGTAAAAGGCACCATAGTCATGTGGCTGAACAGTCTCAGCTGGCTGTCTACCATTTTATTAATTAATATATATATTTAGCAAATAAATAAAGTCACATTCAATAAAAATATAAATGCTGACTAGGCAACTTAAGGAAAGCTTTTTTCATTTTAAGAATTGCTTAAGTATTCTCTTTTAGAAAATTCTGAGAAGTTATATATATATATATTTTTTTTTTCAGAGAGAGAGACTGCATACATGAGAGTGGGTTTCAAACTGCCTCCAGCCTGTCAGTTCGGCTAAAACGTAGATACTCAGTACTGTGTTTCTGGTGCTTGTCAAGTTTCACTTGTCAAAACAAGAGGAAGATATGAATTTATCACTGTACTAAATGTAAAATGAACTGGAAGCCGCAACTTAGCATATGTCGATCTCGCTCATAAAATAGTCATAGATCTTTAAAGCAAGCTGAGTATTTGCTTTTTTTAAAAAAGTTGATGCGCCTTGGCTGGAGAGCTCAGTTGATTAGAGCATCGTCCTGATATGCCACGGTTGTGGATTTGATCCCCGGTCAGGGGCACCTGCAGGAACAGATTGATGTTTTTGTGTGTCTGTCTCCCTTCTTCTCTCTCTAAAATTAATAAATAATTTCTTTTAAAAATCAATGCCTACACGAATTAAAAAATGAGCTCTCATTAACCCCAGGTGACAGGCTTATTTCCTGCAAAGGTTGGTCAGCATCTCTTTTTTCCACAGCCACAGGCTGTGTCCCTAACTTCGGCAAGTCCTCTGCAATGCAACAGTTCCGGTCCGGCTTCAGTTGGCTTGAGAAGCAAATCCATCTCCTCTTCTAGCTAAATATCTCAGAGCTTGCTTTCTACTGATGGCATCATCTCCACAGTCCAACAAAACAATCAGATTTCTACTCATCCTGAAACTTCCAATAATCTCATTTAAAAATCACAAGGAATGTATCAGCAAATATGTTCTCCTATTCAGTGGGTTTTCTTTTTGTTTTGTTGATGGTTTTCTTTGCCGTGAAAAAACTTTTTAGTTTGATGTAGTTCCATTTGTTTGTCCTTTCTCTCATTTTCCTTGCCCGAAAAGATATATCTGAAAAAAATATTGCTAGGAGAAATGTCTGAGATTTTACTGCCTATGTTTTCTTCTAGGTTTTTTATATTTTCAGGTCTAATATTTAACTGTTTAATCCATTTTGAGTTTATTCTTGTGTATGGTGTAAGAAGGTAGTCTAGTTTCATTTGTTTACATATGTCTGTTCAGTTTTCCCAACATCACTTATTGAATAAACTGTCTTTACCCCATTGTTTGTTCTTGCACCCTTTGTCAAATACAAATTGACCATGTAGGTGTGCATTCATTTTTGGGCTCTCTATTCTGTTCCATTAATCACGTATCTGTTTTTATGCTAGTACCATGCTGTTTTGGTTACTATGGCCTTGTAGTATAGTTTGATATCAGGTAGCATGATTCCTCCAACTTCATTTCTCTTTTCCATTTCATTTTACTCAAGTGAATGAATTAAGCCTGCTGAAAACCTGTGGGTCTAGAAAAAAAATGACTATTGGAAGTTGTAAGGTAGGTAAGAGCCCTGCAGAAGTGATTGGAAGTCCTTTAGATGATTGCTGTTGCTATTTGGGGTCTTTGTCATTTCATAAACTTTTTTGGAATATTTGTTCTAGTTCTGTGAAATACACAATGGGTATCTTAATAGGAACTGCATTGAATCTATAGGTTGCTTTGGGTAATATGGATGTTTTTTTTTGTTTGTTTGTTTGTTTATTTTTGTTTTTGTTTTTGTATTTTCTGAAGTTGGAAATGGGGAGGCAGTCAGACAGACTCCCCCATGCTGTGCCCGACCAGGATCCACCCAGCATACCCACCAGGGGGCAATGCTCTGCCGATCCGGGGTGTTGCTCTGTTGCAACCAGAGCCATTCTAGCGCCTGAGACGGAGGCTATGGAGCCATCCTCAGCGCCTGGCCAACTTTGTTCCAATGGAGCCTTGGCTGCGGGAAGGGAAGAGAGAGACAGAGAGGAAGGAGAGGGGGAAGGGTGGAGAAGCAGATGGGTGCTTCTCCTGTGTGCCCTGGCCGGGAATCGAACCCAGGACTCCTGCACGCCAGGCCGATGCTCTACCACTGAGCCAACTGGCCAGGGCCAATATGGACCTTTTAATAATGTTAATTCTTCCTATCCATGAATACATTATATGCTCCCATTTGTTTATATTTTCTTCAATGTCTTATAGTTTTCTGAGTACAGGTTTTTACATACTTGGTTAAATTAATTCCTAGGTATTTTATTTTTTTGAAGAAATTGTGAATGATATTGTTTTTTTGTTTTTTCTTTTTGTTATATTATTATTAGTGTATAAAAATGCAATTGATTTCTGGATATATATTTTGTATCCTGCTACTTTACTAAATTTGTTTATCAGTTCTAGTAGTTTTTGGTGGAATTTTTAGCATTCTCTCTATACATAAATACAGAATTAATATCTAAAATTTATGAAGAACTTATAAAACTCAACACCAAAAAAACAAACAAACAATCCAATTAAAAAGTGGGCAAAGGGCCTGAGCCAGTTGTCTCAGCAGTAGAGTGTCAGCCTGGCATGTGTAACTCCTGGGTTACATTCCTGGTCAGGGCACATAGGAGAAGTGGCCATCTGCTCTGCACCCCTCTCCCTTCTTTTTTTCTCTCTATTGATCTCTGTCTCTCTTCCCCTCCCACAGCCATGACTTTTGAGCAAGTTGGCTCCAGGCACCGAGGATGGCGCCATGACCTTGCCTCAGGCACTAAAGTAGCTTAGTTGCTGAGCAATGGCTCCAGATGGGCAGAGCATTGCCCTTTAGTAGACTGGCCAAGTGGATCCTGGTCAGGGCACATGTGGGAGTCTGTCTTTTTGCCTCCCCTCCTTTCACTTAACAATAAAAAAAAGTGGACAAAGGACCTGAATAGACACTTTTCTAAAGAGGACATATAGATGGCCAATAGCCATATGAAAAGATGCTTAATGTCATTAATCATCAGAGAGATGCAATTTAAATCACAATGAGATATCACCTCACACTTGTCAGAATGGCTATCATCAATAAATCAACAAACAACGAGTGTTGGAGAGGTGTGGGGAAAGGGAACCCTTTGCATTGTTGGTGGGAATACAGATTGGTTCATCACTGTGGAAAGCAGTATAGAGGTACCTCAAAAAAATAAAAATAAAATTGCCGTTTGATCCAGCAATCCCACTTCTGGAAATATATCCTAAGAATCTCAAAACATTACTTTGAAAGAATATATTCACCCCTATATTCATTGCAGTGTTAATAATAGCCACGTTTTAGAAACAGCCCAAGTGCCCATCAGTAGATGAGTGGATAAAAAAGTTGTGGTATGTTTATGCAATAGAATATTACATGTTATTAAAAATAAGGAAATCTTACCCTTAATGACAGCATGGATGGACCTGGAATTCATTATATTAAGTAAAATAATCCAGTCAGAGAAAGACAAGCACTGTATGATTTTTACTCATATGTGCAATCTAATGAATAAAATAAACTAACAAGCAAAATTGAGACAGATAGAGACAGCCTCATACACAAAAAGCTGACTGACAGCTATGGGAAGGGGCACGGAGTGAAGGAGGTGGAGGGATAGAGCCAAAAAGGACACAAACACTCAATTCATGGACACAGACAGCAGTGTGGTGATTGTGGGGTGAGGGTTCGTGAAGGAGGGTATGAGGGATAAATGCTGATGGTGGAGACTTGACTGGGTGGCGTGAACGCATGGTGCAGTGTACAGAGATGTGTTGTAGAATTGGGCACCTGAAACATGTTTAATTATGTTAACTAATGTACCCTAATAAATTTAATTTAAAAAATTGGAAGAAAGATGCTACTAAGGAAACATTACATCTCACGTCCTATGTGATTTTCATATTCATATTTGACATTGCCAAAGAGGAAACAATTTTGAAGTGCCAATGCTAATGTGACAACATACAAAGGACTCAGAGATGACAAGAACATAAGACTCAGAGATGACAAGAATATAACTCAATAGACTAGTCTTTACTTCTCACTTTAGGTGAAGTTCAAGTATAATAAACCTTGCTTACTCTGCTGACTGTGACCATTACTGCATTATGAAAGTCAAAAAGCTAGCTGAGTGTCTACCTTTCGAAGAATGAATATGTTTCTCAAGGACTTACAAATAAGATGTTTTATTTCATCTTTGGCTAATAGTAACTGGTACAAATATATCCTTCATTTGTTAATCTTCTATGTAACCTTTTACAAATAAAATGTAAATCCATTTTCAACCTAGCCTAGAGACTTTATTACCAAATCTCTTAGAAAGACCATTCATATACTTTTTAAAATGCATTCTGGATCCTAGTAAGAGCATTTTATTAAGGTATTAAGGTAGTCTGCATACTATGAAGCCTTCACAATTTGAAGAGCTCCATTTCCATTCCCACAATTACTTCTTTGTGGTCCTTGACTTTTGAGAGAAAAGACATTGCCCACTGAGAGTTTGCCTGAATAAAAGAGCAAATGAGAACTTTGTATCCCACTGTCACCCCAACTCCAAAACAGAATGTGCAGAAATTTTCATCTCTCTGGCTTCTCCCTCCTAACAGAAATAAAAATCTTTAACTTTAAATCTAGGAGAGATGTGAAACTTGAGGTTCACCATATATAACATCACCGATATTGGAGAGATTTAGGGGAGGTTGAGAGAGGAAGAAGGAACCCTTGACCTGCCTCTGTTTTTTTTTTTTTTCCCTGATTTAATAAAGTCTCAGCCTCCTGAGCCCACTGTGGTTTTCCTGAATCACACAGCTGTTACACAGCTGGAAACAACCTAGATCAATGCTGATCTTTGGCCAAAATGAAATGAAGGACTCTGTAGAATGGAAAGTTAGTGGAGAGTCACTGAGAACGTCTGTGGTGTGTGCCCTGTGGAAGGCGAGAGGCTCAAAGAAGATGCACTGGACCTTAAAAGAAAAAAAACCATCTTCAAACAGTTGGCTTTGGAACAGATATATTAGAAAATTTACCAGAAGGCTAGTAAGTTTTTCATCTTTCATCCGCTAGGAGATAGATGCCCTTTGCAGGATCTAGGGCTGGAAGCACATGCTGGTGTCCTAAAGGGCAGGACAGAACCTGTGTTCTTCTGTAGGTTCCCATCTCGCCCACCTGGACTAATGCTGTAGGTCAGAGAGGAGGGGAAGCTGGGAGACAGGTTCAAGAGTTCTAGTCTTTCGCTTTTAATCACTGTAAAAAAAAATAGAGGACTGGATGAAGAAGATGGGGCATATATACACCATGGTATACTATTCAGCTAGGAGAAATGATGACATCGGATCACTTACAGCGGCATGGCGGAGTCTTGGTAGCATTGTGCGGGATCAAATAAGCGAATCAGAAAAAAACAGAAACTGCAGGATTCCATACATAGGTGGGACATAAAAGCGAGACTAAGAGGCATGGACAGGAGTGTGGTGGTTACGGGGGGGTGGGGGGTGGGGTGGGGGGAAGAAAGGAGGGAGAGGGGGAGGGGGAGGGGTACAGAGAGAACTGGATGGAGGGTGGTGGAGGACGATCTCTCTTCGGGTGATGGGTATGCAACAGAACTAAATAACAAGATAACCTGGAAATGTTTTCTTTGAATGTATGTACCCTGATTTATTGATGTCACCCCATTAAAATAAAAAAAAAGAGTTCTAGTCTTTCTTTTTTTTTTATTTTAGCATTTTCATTCCTTTTGCTTATTTGAAACAGCAATATCTCCTCCAAGACCCTGGTTCCTTAATCTATCTTTTACCTTTTATCAGAGGCTAAGAAGGATCATTAAAGTTGATAGGATACTTCCTCTCAAGGGGAGGTATTTCCAACAAGGAGAAGTATTTCACAGATGTTTGGGGTAACTGTGAAAGAAAAGTTTGCTCTTACTTTGTTGGAGATACTGGAAGGGATGCTTTTTTCATCCTGCTAGAAGTGACAGTGAAGCACCTGAGACCTGCTGGCAGCCATCTTGTGACCACGAGGGAAGAGTCTTCCAAAATTAACACAGAGGAAGCAAGGCTGAGGAGAAGACCGTCAGAACTCCTGTTCTGTTAGAATAGCATTGAAGTAGTTCAAGTGGGCATATGATGAAGCCCCAAGCCAAGGCAAGTAGCAGTGAGAATGATAATAGGAATAGACTTTATGGAATGTATATGTGAGAAAAATAATTGTTGACAATGCAGGGGGACAACATCAGTTCTTGGAGAATAAAGTCTCCAAAATGGCAGAGATGAATGGGACCCTGGGTCCCATAAGGAAAGGTATACTGCTACTCCAAACAAGAGAAAAGGAAAGAGAGAATAGGCCTATAGGTAAATTCAAGTCTAGTTCTGTTTTTAGTTTGAATTCGACATTTGTTAGCCATTCAATCATTCATTCATTTACTCGTGTGAACAATACCGATGGCCAGATGTTGAGTTCCAGGCTTGATATACAACCTGGCTCCTTCATAACCCCTCCCCCCCAGTCAGCCATGTCAAGCTGAAATTTCCATGAAGATCTGGAATGTATACTTGCACACTATCTCCCATTTCCTGAATTTAAAATCACCCTGTTCTAGTTATCTTAGAATTTGAAATGTTTTCCCTGGAGACCCATTTACATTCCTCAAAGCCTCAGAGACTCTGTGGGCCCAGCGCTTGGAGTATAGATTTTGGACCACGGCCATATTGCCTCTTTTTCTACTGTAATGGAGACCAACAGCTTAGCCAAGGGGCTTCATGTTTTTCTTCCCTAAAGGTAGTAAACTCTCAACTCCTCTGACTCTGCTCTAGCCAGGTTTTCCAGAGTTCCGCGGGACTGTAGCGAGGCAGCTCCTTCTGGAAATCACATTATTTTACACAACCTCAGCCTTGATGGGTGGAGAAGCAGGAATGCTTTCAGTGGTCTTGTTTGCAAGCCTTTGATGTTCCTTCTAAGTCATATTGTGTCAGTGGAAACGTTGGTCTGAGGCGACTCCAGCAATTCTTTTCAAAATGTGCAAATGTTGAGTGTGTTTTTTAATGGCTTCAAGCAATTAAAATAATTTAGAAATAATTAGAAGTAGCAGCTCACCAAGCCAAGAAGGCTGAGTGCGTGGACGGCCCCTGGCCGGCTGCTGGGCTGGGGACAGTGTTGTGAAAGGGACGCTTAGGTCAGTGGTGGTCCCTGCTGAGCAAATTCGAGCATAATCTGAATCAGCTGCTCCTTCTGTGGTGCAGATGCCTTGCAAATGGGTCATTAGAAATTAACTGGGGGGACATGTGGTTCCTGAGGAAAATGACAATTAAATACAAATGTAGGAATGAGCATATTAACTATATGAACACACACACACTAAATAAAAAGTGACCTTTTTTTTCAAACTATAGGAGCTCATAGAAATTGAAGCCTAGCATCCAAAATGTTTGGTCTAAGCAAATTCTCCAAGATTACACAGGGAGGGCAGCAAGCTATAGAGAAGGGAAGATTTCAGAAATCATGCAGGCAATGGTTGACCAAGGATAGAAAGGGCTGGATTAAGTATGCTGTAAGCGCATTAAGATGTAAAAAAAAATAAATAAATAAAATTCTAGCATCAGAAGGAATAAAACAGTTGAAAGATCATTAACATGAATCAGAGATTAATCGAAATAAAACTTAAGAAGGCTGAGCCCGGGTTATCTGCTATCAATGGGACTTGTTTTAGCAGGGAATTTCAGAGGATTTGTCACCAGATAATATGGATAGAGAGTTGCTCTTAAGTCTTTAGAGAGATATAGCCAAATGGAGTCATCCTGCAAGATGACTTTTCTTTTACAACGACCCATATTCAAGACAAATATATATATATATGAATGTATCAAGACATCATGTCTTTCACAAACAAATATGCCAAATATATCATCGCTATGCTTCATTATTTTCTAACTTCAAAGAGAAATCTGTTTTGGTCTTTTTCTTGGAGAGAACCAAATTTGAATTTGAGCAGCACTGCTCGCCAAATGAATTCATCCTTTCAATTATGTTAGAAGTTAGAAGGACACACAGAGGGGGAAAAAATTCAAATCCTGATTCTGCTCGCTCCAATCAGTTTATATTCTTTCCATTTTAAGAGAACAGCAAAAACTTGGATATTCAGAAAGTCAACTTCACCAGAAGCTTGGGTTTCTGAATTCACAACAATGATTATAGGCAATCAGAGCTTTTATGTTTTCCATTAATAGCAAGGAACAAGCAATTTAAACAAAAACAAACATTTCTTATATGGCTTTCTCCTTTCCTCTTTATGGAATCAACTGCATGTTCTTTTGCTTTCTACTCATCTGAGAGTTTCACCACAGGATAGACAATGAACCAGGGTTCTTCTCTTGTCTACTTTTCACACAGTGGGAACATTGGGCTCTCATGTGATATCTTCTTTATATTTATCCTCTCAAATTTAAATACTTATGGTGAATTTTTTTGTGTGTGTGATATGTCTTTCCTGAGAATGTACTTCACACTCATGTGTGACTTCAATTTCCTAAGGTCTCGGCTCTCAAGGTCTTTGTTAAGCTCTCAGAGTCGTGAGCAGACGCAGAACTGGGGCTGGAGCATCTTGAGGTGTGACAGTCCTCTGGACACCTTGCTGACCCTCTTGAAGGCAGCGATGCACGAGAGGGCCAAATCAGAGACTGGCCAAGGCCCTGCAGATCAGAGAGCCTGGCCAGGTTGGGCTGTGTGGAACGCTCTGTGAGCTCAAACTACCAAAGAGAAACAACTTCCATGTAATTAGAGGAGCCACTCTGGCTAGGAGTTCCCTGTCACTTTTCCTGTGCCCCAGAAGACTCTGGAGAGACCTCAATATTGGCCCCTGGTTCCCAGTACTTGATACCCTCTGGAACATGGAGGCAGCACACCATAGTGGTTAAGGGAAGAGCTTCGGAATCAAGTAGCCTGAAAACTAATCATTTCAGAAAGGGCTCTTGACACTTGTAGAAGGGACAATAGGCTTGAGAGGCAGGTCTCCTAATTTCCAGGAGCTGATGTTTTGGAAAACAAAACACCTGAAGGAGTTCATATTCCTTCACTTTAAGATATATAAAACACATTGGAAAGAAAATTGGTCAAGAGCTCAACTAACCTGTCTGCATAGACCAGACAAAGGCTGGTAGAGCTGATGGAAGAGGAACTATGGAGAGATAAAAGACAGCTTGTGAGTGGCTTTATCTCTGAGAAGGGGTTCTGTTCCTGGCCTACCACCCTGGGGTGGGGACCGCCAAACAATGCAATCCCAGATGAGTGGGCAGGTGACTCACAGCCTGGATGCTGAACAGGCTCTGGGCCGTGAAGGGCCCTGAACATCATGGTGGAGTCCAGAGTAGAATTGCTAGCAGGCCAATTCTAGGCAGGGAAGGCCAAAGCAAGGGTGTGACCATGGCTAGAGCAGTGGAGGTAGAGGACATGTCATCAGAAGCCTGGACAATGGAAGTCACCTGTGGCCTGGGTGTGGACCCTCTGTGACATGTAGTCTACATGCTGTCAGCTCCCTTGAAGACTCCGACATCAAACCGGAGAGCTCTGAGACATCACAGAAGTGCCTGACCTGACCTGGATAGAACTAGATGAACTGTTTTGCCAGTAGACTAAATGGAGAATGAAAAGATAATTTCAGTTCATTTATGGAAAAATAATTACATATATAGTTTTTCTGTATTTGACTTTGTGGCTTGCAAATTTTGTCTCTGGAAAAGGACTTAGTACAGTTAACCTTTTGGTAGAGAACCACTAAGACTTTTCAAATACATAATCATTAGAACTAAAATTTGTAGTAGAAAGATAAGGAGAGAGTTCAGGGGAGGTCTTGTGACAAGTTAATGGTGAGAACAATAGTCAGTGAGAATAAACGAGGTTTTGACAGGAGACAATCATAAGGGATGTAAAGTATAGCATAGGGAAGTATAGTCAATAATGCTGTCATAACTGTGTATGGTGTTGAATGGATATTAGACTAACTGGGGTGGTCAGTTTCTAAGTTATATAAATATCTAACTGCTATGTTGTATACCTGAAACTAATATAATATTGTATATCAAATGTAATTGAAAAAAATTTTTAATAAAAATAATTTGAGACAACCATGAAGAAAGGGAAGTATAAATTTAAGACATATTCTAAGTATCTACAAGAATTCAGAGGTTATTTTAATATAGAATGAAAAGGGAAGTGACAACTGGAAACCCCTTAGTACCTGGAACAAAGGTGATACCATCATGGAAGGGCGGAAAAGCAGGTGACAGAATAGAAGATGATGAGTCTGTCTTTCTAGTAGCGTGTTAAGTGTTTTTACATTTAACCAAAATAAAACAGCCGGGTGAGGAGAGTAGTAGAAATTTGTAGATGCAAAAATGGATGGGCCAATTTGTACCTGAATGCACATAGAGGCAGTGATCATAATAACTGGAAAGTACAAATGACATCAATTGATGAACAGATAAGCAAAATGGGGTGTATCTGTAGAATGGAATGTTATTAGGCCATTAAATGGAATGAAGTGGTCATACATGCTACATGCAACACAGGTAAACCTTAGAAGCTTTAGGCCAAGTGAAGGCAGTCAGTTACAAAAGGCCACATTGATCTGAAATGTCTGGAGTAGGGAATCTTTAGAGACAGAAAGAGGTTAGGTTGCCAGGGGCTGGGAAGGGGTGTGTGCGTGGGAATGGCAAGAGACAGCTAACGTGTACAGGGCTTCTACTGGGGGACAACACGTTCTAGACTGGGTTGTGGGAAAGGTTATACAACCCTGTAAATGTACCAAAACAAATTGAATTTATACTTTAAATGGAGGAATTGTATGGCATGCAAATTATCTCTCAATTATCTGTTCGTTTGTTTTTTAATGGCTGTGCAGAGAGTGTAGGCCAGGAGTCCCCAAACTTTTTACACAGGGGGCCAGTTCACTGTCCCTCAGACCGTTGGAGGGCCAGACTATAAAAAAAACTATGAACAAATCCCTATGCACACTGCACATATCTTATTTTAAAGTAAAAAAACAAAACGGGAACAAATACAATATTTAAAATAAAGAACAAGTAAATTTAAATCAACAAACTGACCCAGTATTTCAATGGGAACTATGCTCCTCTCACTGACCACCAATAAAAGAGGTGCCCCTTGCAGCAGTGCATCAGGGGCTGGATAAATGGCCTCAGGGGGCTGCATGCGGCCCGCAGGCCGTTGTTTGGGACCCTGGTGTAGGCAGTTCTTCCAGTCTGCTCACTTAGTAACCAGGCAGAGTCAGTCCCAGATTTGCCTAGAGCTGAATGCATACAGGCTCAAAAGCAATTGCAGTTTGGACTCAAACAGACTCATTTTTGAGACAGATCAGGCAAGCACTTTCATTTGGCCTACTTTTAATGTATACTTGGCCCAAGTTGGTATCCAAATCTGAATTTAAATCTATGATTACCTAGACTTGGTCCTTGAGAATATAAGACTGTCACCATCTTGGCCTCCATGGGGGTAAACAGATATGAAACCAGGTTAAGGATTCTTTGATAAAATATATTGGATGAATTGAATAGATTTCTAATGGTCAGGAATAAAAGAAACTGGAAAACCATGGTTGTCTTATGAATAGCATGCTATGGAGAGTAGAACGGCAACTTGGGACTGGATGGTGTGCACGACGCCCACGTTGGACTGGATGGTGTGCACGAAGCCCACGTTGGACTGGATGGTGTGCACGACACCCACGTTGGACTGGATGGTGTGCACGACACCCACGTTGGACTGGATGGTGTGCACGAAGCCCACGTTGGACTGGATGGTGTGCACGACACCCACGTTGGACTGGATGGTGTGCACGACACCCACGTTGGACTGGATGGTGTGCATGAAGCCCACGTTGGACTGGATGGTGTGCACGACACCCACGTTGGACTGGATGGTGTGCACGAAGCCCACGTTGGACTGGATGGTGTTCACGATGCCCACGTTGGACTGGATGGTGTGCACGACACCCACGTTGGACTGGATGGTGTGCACAACGTCCACGTTGGACTGGATGGTGTGCACGACACCCACGTTGGACTGGATGGTGTGCACGACACCCACGTTGGACTGGATGGTGTGCACGACGCCCACGTTGGACTGGATGGTGTGCACGACGCCCACGTTAGACTGGATGGGGTGTACGACGCCCACGTTGGACTGGATGGGGTGTACGACGCCTCACGTTGGACTGGATGGTGTGCACGATGCCCCACGTTGGACTGGATGGTGTGCACGATGCCTACGTTGGGCTGGATGGTGTGCACGATTCCCACATTGGACTGGATGGTGTGCACGATTCCCACGTTGGACTGGATGGTGTGCACGAAGCCCACGTTGGACTGGATGGTGTGCACGAAGCCCACGTTGGACTGGATGGTGTGCACGATGCCCACGTTGGACTGGATGGTGTGCACGAAGCCCACGTTGGACTGGATGGTGTGCACGAAGCCCACGTTGGACTGGATGGTGTGCACGACACCCACGTTGGACTGGATGGTGTGCACGACGCCTACGTTGGACTGGATAGTGTGCACAACGCCCATGTTGGACTGGATGGTGTGCACGATTCCCACGTTGGACTGGATGGTGTGCACGACACCCACGTTGGACTGGATGGTGTGCACGAAGCCCACGTTGGACTGGATGGTGTGCACGACACCCACGTTGGACTGGATGGTGTGCACGATTCCCACGTTGGACTGGATGGTGTGCACGATTCCCACATTGGACTGGATGGTGTGCACGACACCCACGTTGGACTGGATGGTGTGCACGAAGCCCACGTTGGACTGGATGGTGTGCACGACACCCACGTTGGACTGGATGGTGTGCACGATTCCCACGTTGGACTGGATGGTGTGCACGATTCCCACATTGGACTGGATGGTGTGCACAACGCCCACGTTGGACTGGATGGTGTGCACGACGCCTACGTTGGACTGGATGGTGTGCACGATTCCCACGTTGGACTGGATGGTGTGCACGAAGCCCACGTTGGACTGGATGGTGTGCACGATGCCTACGTTGGACTGGATGGTGTGCACGATTCCCACGTTGGACTGGATGGTGTGCACGACGCCCATGTTGGACTGGATGGTGTGCACGACGCCCATGTTGGACTGGATGGTGTGCACGAAGCCCACCTTGGACTGGATGGTGTGCATGAAGCCCCACGTTGGACTAGATGGTGTGCACGACGCCCACGTTGGACTGGATGGTGTGCACGATGCCCACGTTGGACTGGATGGTGTGCACGATGCCCACATTGGACTGGATGGTGTGCACGAAGCCCTCATTTCTCTTGTTGTGGATAATCAGTATGAAGTAGAACGTCTTCAGTGACCTGCCCAAGGCCACTCAGGCCACTTGGGCTGATGTTAGAAACAAGGACTAAAGGTCTTTTTTATGTACAATGTTCTGATGCCATGCTGTTGGGGGACATTCCAAAGTGTTTCTGAATTGCTGACAATAAATTTTTAAGTTTACCATCAGAAAAGAATACTTTGATTCAGAATTTTCAAAAAATAATATATATAAATAATAATAATAAACATATTTAACACAACTATATTATTTGAAAAAGCAAAGGTCCATTATTTGAAAAATTCTGGTCCTATAAATACTGAAGATCAATAGGTTCCCTATATCCCATAGTTGTTTTCATTTCCCGTTACAGTAAAACCATCTTGAAACACTAAACACTAAACATAGCCTGTACATGACAGCAAAGAAACTTTTAGAAAAAGAATAAATTGCTGAATTCAAGAGTGGACTGTAATTTCTTGACATGGAGTGGAAGCAGATGCGCCCAACTTAACATGTCGTTATTGAATTCACTTCCAACTGGCGTTTTCTTCTCCTTTTGTGGGAGGGAGGGGTCTTGGCACAAAGATCTCTTTTCTGTTCATTAGGCAGCTCTGTTTTTGTCTATGTCATGATAAGTTAATTGTGGGTCATACCTTCATCATTAATAAAGGTTTATGCAATAGACCTAAGTTCTGGATTTGGTCCTTGCTACACCTGGTTTTTTAAGATGAGGCTGTTAAGTTAGTTGGACTACCCCTTCAAAAGCTGTAGGATGTAATACCTTGTTGTATCTTTAGCACCCTCGAGTACCACTTATTAGAGTATAAACTTGCAAAAGGCAAGCAGCTGACATATATCAGAGAATCTATTATGGAGGGAACACAGGGCTGGGCACATTGGATACATCATGGTTAACCTTTGGAAGAGGGAGACAAGTCAGAGGTTTTCCCTACTGTGGTGGAGGTGAGGAATCACAGTTCCGGGAGTCTCAGGAACTTAAGTATGGCCACAGTTTGATAGCTCCTGCCAGTGAAGCATGAGGACTCTCCCCTATGAGTGGAACTGTGTCCCATCTGAAATATTTCCTTAGTTTCTGGTAGAAGAACCATAGTGAGGGCAGGTAAGAGACTGCCCAACATCACACAGCCTGGACAGAACAGGAACTGAGGTTTCCTGGGTGGAGATGGGGGCGAAACCTCCTTGTGCTTTCACCTGGAGGGTAGTGACAGGGAGGCGGGAGCCTAATGACCAAGAATGTCACTTTTCAAATGAGATGAAGTTGCTCTACATCCATACTTATAGATGTGTTTTGAGGTCTATTTCTGGGATAATGAGAGGAGTTCTCAGTATCCTCCAGGGGGCATTCTGAGACGCCTGACATGGAGAGGAACGTGGTACTCAGTGAGCAGGGGTGGGACTCTAGGGAGCATGAATGTCTGTTGCTACTGGCCCAGAGGACTTTATTTATCCATGATCCTTGCTCTTACCTTCTAACATGGAACCTTCTGTGCTAGGGTATGAACATTGGAATTGTCTTTGGAATGCCTCATTAGTGGATTTGCTGCATGTCATAAACTCCCTCCGGGACTGAGGGGAGGTGACCTCATGTCTCTGTGACTCAGTTTCTTTATTTGTGATACAGTACATCTACCCACCTCTTAGGAATGTCCCTGTATATCAACTATGGCCACAACTCATACTTCTGGCATGTTGGAGGCTTGGACTGTTACATCCCAGGTCCCTGAAGTACTTTGCCCTCTTCTGATTATGATCATGTGTTTGTGAGGCTGGTGGGCTGAGAGGAAGCCCATGGCTGGAGAACTTGGAACAAAGCTCAACTGGAGGTCAGCGCACCAGGTCTGAGTTTATACAGATCCTTTGAAGACGGTACTCCCATATTCTGAACTGCATATTAAATACAGGCCAATGGGACTTGGGCCTAGAATGGTGATATATGAACACTTAAAAATATATAAGTCACTAAAAGAAATGGTTCAAATGGCTAATAAATTTGGAATGAATACAAAGAAATACTTTTCCATGCACAGTGTGGTCGACCTGTGGAATTCACAGCTGCAGGAGGTAATTGAGTCAAATGCCGTGGGTGGATTTCATAACGAGTTGGTGTGGCAGACAGCTGCCTAGGCTATGCAAATTGTGCTGTTAAAATTATGCACTGGTTAGGCATTTACCATTGCAGCCAGGGGACAGAAGTCTCTAGCACTAGAGGCACAAGGTGGGTGGGGTAGTAGCTATTTTTGCTAAAAAGCCCTTTATTTTTTGAAGTGCCTTCTAATATCATTCCTATGAAGTAAAAATAAATAAATAAATAAATAGATAAATAAATAAATAGATAAATAAATAAATAAAAAAGGAGAGAGGGTATAATGTCAACTCCTCTGTTGGAGTGTGTGTCCAAAGAGAGGCACTGGGTATGCTTGTAGTGGTTTCTCAGAAAGAAAACTGAAGCAATGTCTCTTCTTACCTCAGGTAAATCAAGCTCTCTTGTAATTGTGTGTTTCCAACTGAACTTTCTCAATAGAAGCTTCAGTTTTTCCCAGATTGTTCTTTGAAGATGGAAGCTCAAAGCTTTTTTTCCTTTAAATAATTCTGATGTTTCTTTGCCTAAGATTAGAGTGACTGAAAAGACTCTCAGGGGAACTTGGTCCTCCCAACCCATCCAGAGTCTTTCTGAATCTTCCAGAAGCTCTCTGGGATTGCTCCAACTCTTGAACTCTGTATGTTCAGGTAAAGGAAACAGGAAAACACTAAAAGTGTCTAGAGATTTTTGAAACATTTTCTTTTAGGACTGGATTGGATAGTGCCTCAAAATTAGAGATCCCAACATTCTGCTTTGTAAATGAGCTTAATGTTTATAAGGATACAGCCACCCTTTCTCCTGTCTGTATTCTTGGTCCTTGTTCACTTATTCTGAAATCCTGGCATCAGCAGCCCTTCAAAGTCAGTGGCCTGGGTCATTGACCCCATTTGTATGGCATATTGTGTATTGGGTTGGAAGATGAAGGAATTGTAATGATGACAGTGTGACTCTCCAGAGTACTTTGAAAAGCACGAGGTGAATGCTTGCAGGTTGGTCCTGGCCTAGGGACAACAGAAGGTCAGCTTGGATGCAGATGTTGGCCTGGGTTGTACAGCCCTATATAGACTTATATTTTATAAAATGAACACTAATCCCTTTCACTGGTCCAAGGGGAGTCCATGCTGCCAAACCCCATGAAATAGGGCTCTTTAGCTCAAGGGGAGGGTAGAACTTACAATGCATAGTTTTGATCTTTCTCTGCATGAGTCTGTATTGACAGAAATATCTGCTTGTTGGGTTAAAAAACCAGAGAGGGCTCATGGAAGACTACAGATCCTTAAAGACAGATGATGGACAAACCTGCTATCATTTGGGGGTTTGTCAAAAGCTTCAGCTCATTTGCATGTTTCTGAGTCAGTAAAACCAGAAACATATTTTTCCAAACACATTTCCACCCTCCCATCATTTTTAAAATCCTGTGTAATTTAAGGGAAATTCAATCCATATGCTTTTGATTTGTTTACACTTGTATCATCAAAATATGTTTCTTAAAGAGCTTGTGGAGATCCCAAAAGACTCCTCAGCCTTTTAAATGAGCCTTTTAATGCTCCCCCCCCCCTTAGTAACAGGAGGTTGCATGTTGCCAAGGGTAAATGAACTTGAAAATGAAGAGGTTTGTGATGGGCTCAGAATTTTAAATCTATCACTTCTGCTTGGGGGTTGAATTCTAAAATCAGCTCCTGGAGACTTGTCTTGTCTCCACATTGTTGCCTGTCATGATACTAACAGGGGACTTCTTTCTGATAACTGTATTGCCAGAGCAAGGGCTGGCAAAGCTTCTTTAGAAAAACACAAGAAGAAAATGTGAGGATAATGTGCACATGTTCCTTCTCCTTTTATAAGAAAGAAAGGGAGGAAGAAAAAAGGGAGAAAGGAAGAGTGATGGAAAAAAGAAAAAGAAAGAAGGAAGGAAGGAAGGAAGAAAAGAAAAAAGAAAGGAAGAAAGGAAAGAAGAAAGAAAGGAAGGAAAAAATGAAGGAAAGAAGGGAAGGAAGAAGGAAAGAATAGAGGGAGGATGGAAGGAAAGAAGGAAGGAAGAAAGGAAGAAAGAAAAGAAGAAACAAAGGAAAAAACTATCTCTAACAATCCAAAATGTCCATTCTTCCCAGAACAAATGACCTGTAAAGTTATCCCAAGAGAGTAACTGACATTGACCATATTCTATATTTTTGGGACCACTGACGGTTCTTCACAAAGCTCTCTGTAGTACATGGAATTATTGACTCTTAGGGTTGGAAGGGCTTCCTATTTCATGAACGAACAGCCTGAGAACCAATTTATACAGTTAGTTAGGAGCAGTGCTGGGAATAGAACTATTTTCTGATTCTGGCCCATTCTTCCTCCCTCACTACTGTGCTCTCACCCTCAAGCCCATTTTACAGATGAGAAACTCTAAGTGATGATTAGAGTGATATCTCTTCACAAGCAGATATTCTATTTTCTTGAACTCCCCACATTGTCTAGCATCCTCATGCTTAGCACGACAAAGGAGCTCTGTAATTGTCTGTAGGAAGAGTGAACAATTAGAGCCATATAATGTATATAAAGAAACTCAGAAGTAAATATATACACACACACGCACACATACACAGACATTCTTCGGCATCAGGAATTTGGTTTTGCTTCTATTATTTGAGTCTCTTGTTTCTCTCTAAATTTTTGCCCAGCCCCAATATCTGACTTTGTCAGACAGATATCTCAGGTGATGACAGGTCCAGAATGATGTTATAAGTCAGTTCTTCTTTTATATCAGAAACTGATGTCTTTAGTCCTATGACTCAAAGAATGGGAAGAGAAGGCAAAACAAAGCTTACAAATCATCCCACCATCATTCCTAAATGCTCCCTGGCTGGGTGTTCACGTGGCTCTAGAATCTGGAAGGAAACAGTGGGACAGGCACACCCAACAAAATCCTCAATCTGGGGCTTTTCTGTTGACAAAAATCAAATGAATCAATCAGTCAAAAGCCTGTGAACTGTGTGTGTTCACAGATTTTTGCACCTGCTGAGATTTATTTTAATCCAATGATGCAGGTTTTTCACTGAAGTCTTCTATTTTTTCCTAGATAGGAGTATTTGGCCTATAAAAATAGTATATTTAAAAACTAATGATTTACCTAGGAAAAAATTTTGGAAATCCAGGTACAATTTTTTCTTTTCTATGTTCAACAACAAAATCCCCTCCAAATCTATTTGACATCTCAGGTGAAATTTGGGTGATGAATATCTGTTTGTCTCTCTATTGAGATGTAAGTATGTGATTTCCACATGTCCACATGTACCCCCTCATTTACATGGAGTAAAATCATTCTGTAGGCAGTTGTCTGCAGGTAATGAAGTTCCTATGAATTTTAGGAGTCCTCCACCTGGTTTTCCTCAGAAGACCAGAAGAAGCTGGTCAGATTAGCAGGCGAAAAATATTTATCACAGAAACAGAGCTTGGAAATGGCATTCATTCTTTAGAAGCAAGATCTTCAGTATATACTGATGTTTATATCATCTCATCTTCTTTGCTTTTACTTTAAAATATTCTTGGCCCTAGCTGGATGGTTCAGTTGGTTAGAGCATCATCCCCAAGCACAGAGGTTGCTGGTTTGATCCCAGGTCAGGGCACATACAGGAACAGATCGAAGTTTCTGTCTCTGTCACCCTCTCATTCCCTGCCTCTCTCTCTAAAATCAGTAAAATAAACATTTAAAAATACTCTTGTTGTTAGACCCTGGCCGGGGTGCTCAGTGGATACAGTGACATCCCAGAGGTCGTAGGTTTGACTCTAGTCAAGACATGTATGAGAAGCAATTAATGAGGACACATCTAAATTGAACAACTAAGTGAAACAATGATGCTTATCTTTCTCTCCCCCTCTCTCTGTCTCTCTCTCACTTCTCTCTCTTTCTCTCTCACAAAAATCAAAGGGGAAAAAAATCTTGTAGTTAAAGGGTTACAGCTCATTTGGTCCAGTGTTTCCACAAGTTCCTGAAGATCCACTGAAGGTCCAGGTCCCCATGCAGACCTGCTAAGTCAGCCTTTCCAGGGGCGAGGTCTGACTGTGAGCATACTCAGTAAGCCTTCCTGGCAATTTGTACCATTAGGGAAGAAATCCTGACCTAGGACCTGTGCAGAAACCCAGGTAGTTAGTGGCCCTGCTGGGTGAACAGTGAGCCCCCCCATTCTAACTTGTGCTCTCTTCACTTTACCTACATGTATCTTTGGTGAGCAAAATAACATTGTTGTTGTTGTTTTAGACAGACACACAGAGAGGGACAGACAGGCAGAAAGGGAGAAAGATGAGAAGCATCAATTCTTTGTTGTGGCTCCTTAGTTGTTCATTGATTGCTTTCCCATATGTGCCTTGACCAGGGGGTTACAGCAGAGCTAGTGACCCCTTGCTTAAGTCAGTGACCTTGGGCTCAAGCCAGCAACCTTGGGCTCAAGCCAGTGACCATGGGGTCATGTCTAGATCCCACTCTCAAGCCAGCAACCCTGTGCTCAAGCCGACTACCTCAAGGTTTCGAACCTGGGTCCTCCATGTCCCAGTCCAACACTCTATCCACTGTGCCACCACCTGGTCAGGCACAAAATCACGCTTTCTAGAAAGAAATACCATGAGAGGGATTTAGGAGGCTGAAGTTCTGGACCTGTGTCCTTACATAGTGTCTTAAATTCTCTCAGTCTTGATATCCCTGTCTGTGTGATTGAGAACTGAGTTGAGCTCTTAGGGCCTTTTTTGGCTTACTAGTCATAAGAGAAAGCTGGAGCCGTTCCTGTGTATTCCGTGGAAGCAGGGGCTGCGTCTGCTGGTCTCAGAGTCCCCTGAGCCCAGCACATAAAAAGCTCAATAAATGTTTGTGGAAGAGAAACAAAAAAAACCCATACGAATGTAGCATATTGCAACGTGTGGTCCGCAATACAAAAACCTCTTTGCTTTCATCTTCTCCAGGCTTCTATGTGTAACAACAATTTTTATAAAAGTAAATCTCTCATAACAGCAATATGACTATGAAGGTTCATTACATACTCTGGTGCTTTGTTTCTCTTGCACATCCATGAAATCTCTATATTTTTGGATTTGAATAATTTAAAAACAAGTCTCTATCTTTAAGAACTCCTAGGAAAGTGTCTTCTTACCTATAATGTCCAACCTGAAATCATGAGACTTTGAAGTCACAGCCCCTGTTTCCTTTAAAACAAGAAAAACAGACCAAGTTGTTGTTTTCCATTTAGCATTTTCACGTGTTCTGGAGAACAGACCCTTTCCAGGGAAGTATGTTACAACTTAAAGCCTTACAACTTCAAAATTCATTTAAAAACCCCGGGAGGTCAGCCCATCCTCTGCAAGGCTGCTGCTATTAATTCAAACCTCCTGGGGGAATACAACACAGGTGCAGAGCTTTAAAGGAGTCAGGAAATGAAGCGATGGGAGACATCAGGCACCAGCCTAAAACATGACTTCATGACTCGGGGGATGGCTGGAGCAGCAGCAGGCTCAGAGGACAGTCACATGTGGACAGGCTTCGTCAGGTAAACCTGCAGATCGATAAGAATTCTTTCTTCCATCTGGTCCACATTTAATGGCTTCCCAGGATGCTAGGGGGAGCTGGGTTAGATGAGAGAGGGGTGCAGAGGGAGGGCTAGGACCAAATCAGCGTTCTAAAAGGAGGTGAAGCTTCGCAGTGCTGTCGCCTCTGGCACACTTTTTACCCCCAGTCTGAGAAATGAATGCAATCAAGGGAACAAGGAGCGCCAACGCGTCATATTCTGCAGAGCAGGGGAGGGGCTCTTTCTTTAGTATGTAGACTTTCTCTGGCATGTGGTTCAGTGCTGTGATCATTCGGTCCCTTTTCAGGATTGAAGTAAACCATCAGAAATGAAATTGTTAGCACCAGGGTTGTGTCTGAAAGCCAACATTCATGACCTGTACTTGCATTTGTTTGGTGACTTGTGGGGGTGTTAATTGTAAACTGACAGTGTCCGGAACACTGCCAGGAAAGATCAGCACACACTGGACACTTCCCAGAGACCACTGGTTTATGTCAGACATAACCTTTCATAGGCAACGATGCAAATAAAGGTTGAGCTAACTCCACGGATCAGGTTCCAGGAGATGCCCAGATACTTTGAAAGAACATCTGACGGGCCCCACCCAGCCCCAGAAAACAAGCCATCTTATCTCTATTTCCGACCTCTCTCCTGTTTCCCCATGCAGCATTGACCTATCTCCAATTCATCTCCCATCTCCAAAGACTGGAATTAAAGTGATTGCTTGTACACATTTCCAGTGATTGCGTTCTATTGATAATTCCATTCTTTCAATTAGAATACGAGTCCCTAAAGGGAAAGAAATATGCCCAGCCTTTTATTTGTATCCAAGCATCTGGTACCTTACAAAATGTCCCATATGAGCTCAAAAAATAGTTGCTGATTTGACTGATAAGAAAATCTTGTCTGCTTGATTTAGGCATTCAGAATTTATCGCATTGCTACATTTGAAGTTGCAATTCCGTTGACAAATCTTCCAGAAAAGTTAAAGCTGAGATGTAGGCTTAGATAGAAGACATCCACCTATAAAGGGGTTATTCTAGTCGTTTGCATGCTGTCTCTATAAAACGGACGGCAAAGATCATGTCTCATTGATCTTTGAAATCACTGGCATAATGCTTTATGTGAAATGGGCAGCCCGTAACATAAATTGTATAGAATTGGGAAAGTATTTACAGATCACGTCAGTTTCTGTTACAGCACGGTGTTTCATTCATTCTCTCTGGCTGCGATATAGACAAAGATTAGGCTGAATCCTCACTTGTTTATTTCTGGTAGGCCAGGTGTCTTCCCAAAGGGGCAGAACCTTGGTGAACCTGGTGCCTGTGAACTTGAGTCTTACCTAGACTTGGCTCACCTAGTCTTACTGTAACTTCATTCATGTGTGTCTTCCCTTTCCCCTGGCTGATGGAATTTTCGGTGACAGCAGTCACCAACAGCCTACTTACACAAATGAATTGAAAAGCGAGTTAAATAAAATACAGAGTCATCTTTTCCAGCTAAATGAACTGAAGGACTATTGTAACCAACAGGAGAAAATTTATATTCTAGGTCTTTGGCCACCTGACTTCTAAGCCTTCCATAAAAGTCAGAAGAAAGGTCTCCAAGGATCAGAAGAACCAAAGAAGATGCTCTTCAAACCACCTGAGAAAGCCAGAAAGCTCTGCCATGCTTTAGACCAACGTGCATTGGGAAGGTGGTAATAGCAAGGGAACTATGTGTGCACTAAAGTACTGGTCTTAGATTAAAAAATGTTTGTCTTGTTGGACAGATCAATAGCACCCACAGATTAGTGAGTCCTGTGGGTACCTTATTTATAAATGATTCACAAGTTTAGGGTGTCAGGAACACAGTGGAAATCATGGTACACCATTTATACATATGAAAGTACCACATGTTACTTCTGTTTTGTGAGTCTAACATTTTTGTTTTGGGCTTCAGTAACTGGAGATGTGAATTAGTCACAAGGCTGAGTCCTGCTTAGTAGTGACTAGAAGACTGCAGGGTATAAGGGAAATGCCAAGGTGAAGACAGCCCCCTCAGTGTAATTATCAGCAGAGCCCATCGTACAAGATGCAGATGGACCCACATCCCCTCCCCCGACTGCCATCCTGCTCCAAGCCATAGTCACAGTTCTTCTGGGTGATTGCAGTAGCCCCCGATACGTCTCCCTGCTTTTTATCTTGCCTTCTCATCCTTGTTTTCAACACAGAGCCAAAGTCATTCAAAGTGTGTTGAACTTCTAGATTCCATGATGAGGTTGCCAGATAAAATATAGGATGACTAGCTAAGTTTGAATTTTAGACAATGAAAAATTTTATGTATAAGTTTCTCAAAAGTCACATGGGACACATTTATCCTAAAAAATATTTTTGTTTAGCTTTCCTGTTGCTGCTATAACAAATTTATGCAAATTTAGTGGCTTGCAAAAGACCCACAAGTTTAATCTCTGGCTGGGTAGCTCAGTTGGTTGGAGTGTTGCCTGATACAATTAAGGTTGCAGTTTTTTTTTTTTTTTTCATTTTTCTGAAGCTGGAAACAGGGAGAGACAGTCAGACAGACTCCCACATGCGCCCGACCGGGATCCACCCGGCACGCCCACCATGGGGCGACGCTCTGCCCACCAGGGGGCGATGCTCTGCCCATCCTGGGCGTTGCCATATTGCGACCAGAGCCACTCTAGCGTCTGAGGCAGAGGCCACAGAGCCATCCCCAGCGCCCGGGCCATCTTTGCTCCAATGGAGCCTTGGCTGCGGGAGGGGAAGAGAGAGACAGAGAGGAAAGCGCGGCGGAGGGGTGGAGAAGCAAATGGGCGCTTCTCCTATGTGCCCTGGCCAGGAATCGAACCCGGGTCCTCCGCAAGCTAGGCCGACGCTCTACCGCTGAGCCAACCGGCCAGGGCCAAGGTTGCAGTTTTGATCCCCAGTCAAGACACATACAAGATTCAACCAATGAATGTTTAAATAAGTGGAACAATGAATTGATCTCTCTCTCTCTCTTTCTCTAAAATCAATCAATAAAAAAATTTTTTTTTAACCTACAAGTTTATTATCTTACAGTTTGGAGACCAGAAGTTTCAAATGGGTCTTAGTGGACTAAAAATCAAGGTGTTGAGAAGTTTGAGTTTTTCTGGAGTCTCATGTATAACATATGAGCTTATTTATTGCTTTTATAAGGTTTATTGTCTCTGTTTATATCTACTCTTTGGCCACCACAAGAATATAAATTTTTAAGAGAATTTGTTCCCTGATATATCTCCTAAGCCTAAAGAGTCTCTAGCACATTAGAAGGTCTCAGTAAATATTTGCTAGATGAATGAAGGAATGAACAAAAAAATGAATGACATATTTCTGGAGTGGATGAAGCTATGGAATATCTTTGTCTTAGTACATGGTTGTCTTTATATTTTACATTGAAGGGAAGCCTAAACAAGCTACTTTAACCAGTTCATCTATAAATAGGCATGATTCCTGCCTTGTGATTTATAGGAATCTATTAATGACTACATAAGATTGGGAGATAAGCAGCTATTATTGCTTTTGCATCAGCTGCCTGTCTCCTGCTCTTATACTCTTAGGCAATTCTGAAACAAAACTGTGCTATTTCTCATTTTAGTTGTTAGGATTGGTTCCAGAGAATTAAATTTTTCACGTGATCTTTGTGATTAAACTAATAAAAACAAGCCTCAAGAAGTAACTTTTCAAAGTCTTCTAATTCCTTTTTTCTGAAGTGCGGCATACTTCTTTATTAAATGTACAACTAGGAACTTTTTATAGATTTGAATGGTACCATCCCAGGGAATTTAAGTGAACCCTTTCCTTAGAGTTAGAGTGCCTCAAGGAGAATTGATGGAGAATAAGCAGAGAGAGGCCTGATTCTTTCCTTCAATATAACCTTTCTAAGCAAATAACTCCGTGAGACCGAATTTCATAATTGGCAGATCAAACAGAGTCATGCTGAAGTCTTACAAACTGCACATTCTGAACCAACATTTTTAACAAAATCACAATAGGGCTTCAAGAAAGGCAGCAGCTTTCAAAATATTCCCAAACAAAGAAAATAATGACAAAAGATTATAATAGAAGTTGCTGGCATACTTGAGTCTCTCAATAAATATTGGAATGAATGAATAAATGAATGATGAAATGAATGCATACTAGAAGAAAAGAACTAGAGAGTGACCCAAGGGGTTACCCTAGAAAGTGCAGCATCTGCGACTCCACATGTATTGTGTCTTGCCTTTGTTGTGACTTTTAATGTCTTTTATCTCAGGAAAGAAACAGATCAAAGCCCTTTGGCCCAGACAGTTTTCAGAATGCAGACAGTAAACATTTACGTAGACAAGACGTCAACTCAGTGAATTTTCCATAGAATCAGAAGTATGTCAAACGAATACATTATTTTCCTTCCTGCATGGAAGGCAAGTAATGAATCTGTTGCCTGATATGAGATAGAAAAACAGTTCTGTCCAAGTCACCTGCCCCTCTTCCCTCCTCCAGCCAACCCGGTGCCCCCTTCTCCAAATTCTGTAGCATTTACTAGATTCAATTTGGCATTGTGACCCTACATCGCATCCTGTTATATATTTTCTCTCTTGAAGTATAAGTCTCGAGTACCCAAAAATGACTGGACAGGATGAGGTTGTGGAAAAATCTCAGGCTTTGGAGAGTAAGGAGACTTAGGCAAATTCTGAATCTCAGTCAAAGCAGGTTAATGATTTTTCTGCATTTTATGACATTATATTTATACCTCTAAAATGGAAATAATATATACTTCATGTCTGTTGAAAGAATTACACAAGATAATGTGGGAAGGATTAACATTGGACTATAACATAGTATGTGCTCAATATATATTTATTTATTTTTCTAAAGAACAAAAGTCATGAGTCATAACACCCACAGCTGAAGGCCAGGCATGGAACCAATGATCAATAGCAATTGGGCCATGGCTGAATAGCTCAATTGGTTAGAACAGCATCCCAATATACTGATGTTGTGGGTTCAATTCCCGGTCAGGGCACATACAAGAATCAACCAATGATGGCATGCATGGGTGGAGCAACAAATAGATGTTTTTCTCTCTGTGTTTGTCTCCCTTCTTTTCTCTTCCTCTATAAGTCAATAAATAAAAAAGTAAAAAGAAACAATAAATAACAATGAATTGTTTCATTATAATGTAATTGTTGAGCTTGAGATGCATTTAAATTTCTGGCTCTATGTCCTTAGTCAAAGTAAATTAGAGTTTTACCTTTTATCAAGTGCCAGCCCATGAATTCTAAATAGTATGACACTCATCTCACACTAGTAAGTCCCTCTAACAAGAAGGAGCGGATATTAGCAAAGATAGTGTTTTAGAGACATTTCCCCTGCTAGGTAGCCCTATACAGACATATGTTTTTGCTGTGTCAATTACTGATGTCTTCTTCAGAAAGAGAAAACCTTTTCCCTTTTCAAAGCACCTGTACAAAGCAGGTCATATATGTAGATATACCTGGATCTTCCTTTACTGAAGCTTATCACAAAACAAACTTGCCAAAATTAAAATATTGCTGTCCTACCAGAAAGGACCATGTATGTGTCAAAGACAATATTTATTTTCCTGTCTTGCTAACACCCATATCTAGACCTTCTGGGGCTCTAAACTTTTCTAGATACCTCAGGGACACCAGCTATAGGGGACGAGCAACATTTGAATGAAATATGGGAGTGCCACTAATAACAGCAATGTTCCCAGTATGTGGCTCTCTTTTTTAAACCAAATATTTGGTTATTGGCTATTTTGATTAATAGGCATTGGCACCTTGGGCTTTTCAAGTGACTGCCTACCTATACACTCACTCTTACTATTTACAAGTCAGATCATGTGTTTGTTTTAAAACAATATACTTCAACCTGATTGCACACCTTTTCCAAACAATCAGCATTAAATGTCTTTATTTTGGTTCAAAAAGTTAAGATCTATCATTGTTGATGATTTTTGAAAGGATACAACATAGTCTTATCATCTTCATCACCATCATCATCACTGTAAATATTTATATATGCTGTTATTCTGTGACAAGCACTGCCTTTGGTGAATTTAATTAATTTGTTGGTATTACTATTTCATTTTTTCATTTCTATGCCCAGGTTTGTGAAGCAGGGGTAATCATTATTCCCATTTTACAGATGAGGCTATTGAGCACCAAGAGGTTAGGAAACTTGTGTAGGAGTCACCCAGCTAGTACTCGGTAAATCTTTTAAAGAAAGAAACTGTGTTTGTTTCCTAGGGCTGCCATAATGAAGTATCCCCAGTAGGGTGGCTTGAAAGAACAGGAACAAATTTTCTCTCAGTTCTGGGAGCCAGAAGTCTGAAATGAAGCACTATTCCAATCTTCACCTCCGTTGTCCCATGGCCTCTTCCCTCATGTCCACGTGTCTCCGCCTTCACATAGCATCTCCTCGTGTGTCTGAGTCCCAATTCCCCTCTTCACTTAAGGACCCTGGTTGTATTGGGTTGTGGCCTACTCTGATGATCGCATCTTACCTTGTTTCAAACTACAGAGGCTATTTCCAAAGAAGTGACGTTGCACTCACACATTCTGGGGGTTATGACTACTACATATCTTGTTTATTGAGAACAAAATGCAGCCTATTACACAAGCCTTGTCCACCTGGTTGTAGAATCCATTCTTTTAGTGGATTCTCTCCTTGAGAAATGTGCCTAAAAGGTTTTACTCAGTGGAAGTGGGTGGGTACTTAATGGACCATTCATCAGAGGGTACTCATTTTGGTACATGATTTCTGGCCTCTTCATTGACCATCACCAGACTTCTGTAGACACAGACAGGCTCCACTAAACAAAGAAAATTAATCCATTCCAAATTGTGATTTGGGATTCCTTTCTCTTTTAAATTTGCACAAAAGCTCCTTGGGCCTGGATGGCCTTGGAGTAACAGAAAGCAAGGACTTCCTCCAGGGCTCGGTGCTCTGAGGCCCAGTGGGTAGGGCAGCGGAGCCAGGAGGCTGCTCTCTCCCAGGCAGGGGCGAAGCATGCTGATCGTCAGCGTCTGAGCTCTCAGCCTGGGAATTCTTCACCTGTCTCAACTCCTCTGGGCACAGAACCCTGCCACTAGACTGCTGGGGTAGCCAGGCTGGAATCTTTTAAAAGGTTAGCAAGTTTGTCTGTTACCATCTGTCTTTCTCTCTCTCTCTCCGTCTCTCTCTCTGTGTGTGTATGTGTGTGTGTGCTCGCTCATGATTCTGTACAATGAGCAAATTTAGAACCCACTTGGAACAATGCTGAGGGGACAAACCTCATCTCTGGCTTTCAATCACCCTGGAATCCAGGGGCATGGGAATTCCTGAGATGTACGTATTTTAAAGGCAGCAGGGAATTGTCAGGAACACAATGACAGGAGTACCTGGGAAACAATTTTACAGCGGTATGGGACCACTTTGTTCAAACCCTTAATTTTTCTGTTGATGAAATGGAGGACCCCAGGAGGACCCCAGGACTCAAGGTCACACAGCTAGTTAGAGGCCAAGCTGACCCTAACTCCTGGGCCTCTCTCATTCCCATCCAGGGCTCTCTTGAATAAACTAATAAATTGGCCATTTTATATAGCCTTTCCTTTTTCAAAGGGCTTTCAAAGAGCATTTGGTCTTTTCCTCCGCACATCATCGTAATAAGAGAATGATTGGACTCCTTTAAGAGTAGCTCAGCGGGCAGCATAGGTCCTTTTGAGCCAATCTGGATTTAATTCCGCAAATGTTCTTTCTCAATTCATATGTGTTTATGTTTATTCTATCTACCTTTGTATTCTGTTCAGGGGGAGCAAAGTGCAGAATTTGTTTTCGACTCATTGGATGGTTTGGTTTCTGACAAGAATTTTTGTTCTCTACTGATGCCTTGAAGTTATTGCAGCAATACAACCCCAAGCTGCTCCTCACATGCTGGTGACTGGCGGTGGCTGACTTGATTGTGAACACTTTTTAGAAAAACCAGAAGATATTATGACACTAAGAGAGAAACTTGAGGATAATGGGAAGACTATGTACCAGTCACAAAAAGAGAGTTGCATCTGTCTCACATCTACCATACGCCAGGTGCTTCTTACTGAGTGCTTTCGCAAGTGTTATCCCTTTTTGTCTTCCAGAGAACCCTGTAAGGCAGGCGTCCCCAAACTACGGCCCGCGGGCCGCATGCGGCCCTCTGAGGCCATTTATCCGGCCCCCGCCGTACTTCCGGAAGGGGCACCTCTTTCATTGGTGGTCAGTGAGAGGAACACTGTGTGTGGCAGCCCTCCAATGGTCTGAGGGACAGTGAACTGGC
This sequence comes from Saccopteryx leptura, assembly GCF_036850995.1. Taxonomy (NCBI): domain Eukaryota; kingdom Metazoa; phylum Chordata; class Mammalia; order Chiroptera; family Emballonuridae; genus Saccopteryx; species Saccopteryx leptura. The sequence continues at coordinate 16,265,472 of NC_089513.1, forward strand.
CCCCTGTGTAAAAAGTTTGGGGACCCCTGCAAGATATATAATTATGGTGCCATTTTGCAGATGACAGAATTAAGGCCAAACTTGTCTTGGTGGCTTATGCAAGGTGTGCAGCTCATTTTGTAGTGGAAAGAAATGTGAGTCCAGGTTTTGAGGTGCTTGATGGGACTTACAGAGGCTGGGCTGAGCAGCATGCAGTGGGGCTCGCCCTGAAGGTTCGGATGAAAGTTTGCTGGCAAAGCATGGGGGTTCCCTCATCTGAGCGCATTCGCAGATGGCTTCAGAGAGCCACTAGCAGAAGGGCACCTGCATCCCCCTTGGGACATTTGTTTGGAATGATAAGCTCCATAGGGAGACATTATTGAGCAAGGAGATTGAAATCAGTAAGGAAAGGCGTTCTCATTGGAGGTGATAGCAAGATGATGCTCAGAGCAGGTGTTGCTGAGGTTTCGTGATATGCATCTTTCTGACCATCAGAGCAAGTCCTGATAGTAAATGACAAGTGGATGGTGCTCGTATTTATAATCCTGATGACTTAGAAACAGCCCAACTTATTGCCAGGGAGGTGAATTAGACGAAACGGTGACCACTATTTGGAAATGAGAGAAACTGATCATGCATGATATTTACTGGTTCTTTAGAGTGATTTAATTTTTCATACCATGCATGTAATTTATTTCTCTTAAAGATTGTCATATTTGCTGTGTTTGCTTCGCAAATGACCTATAAGACATGAGAATTTATATGCAAATTTCTTGAAAGAAAAGTAAACATCATCTCAGGGTTATCTGGTTATATAAAAATCAAATTTTTATAGAGGGCTTTGGAAAAGTCATATTCTGACTTGATATTTTTAATTCTCAAATGATCCATTAAAATATTTTTCTTTTTTCTTTCTTTTTTTTTTTCTGAAGCTGGAAACGGGGAGAGACAGTCAGACAGACTCCCGCATGCGCCCAACCGGGATCCACCCGGCACGCCCACCAGGGGCGATGCTCTGCCCACCAGGGGGCAATGCTCTGCCCCTCCGGGGCGTCGCTCTGCCACGACCAGAATCACTCTAGCGCCTGGGGCAGAGGCCAAGGAGCCATCCCCAGCGCCCGGGCCATCTTTGCTCCAATGGAGCCTTGGCTGCGGGAGGGGAAGAGAGAGACAGAGAGGAAGGGGGGGGGTGGAGAAGCAAATGGGTGCTTCTCCTATGTGCTCTGGCCGGGAATCAAACCCGGGTCCCCCGCACGCCAGGCCGACGCTCTACCGCTGAGCCAACTGGCCAGGGCCTAAAATATTTTTCTAATGCATCTGAAATTGGTACTTTTATATCTTTAAGGCCTTGCAGGTTACAAATGCTGACTTTAAAGATATCTGAGTTACTGTAACTGTGGCTAATTTACTCCTTGAATTTGGTGACCAATGTGGGGACAACTATTGGGATGAGTTTAATTCTATCTAAACTACTTACTTAAACCATTGCTGATTTTCTTGCAGCCCAAGGTAGTAATAATTTACACCCGAGTTAGAGAAATCTTTACTCTTGGTTTGTAGCGCTTAGCTACAGACCAAGGAGTGGCCTAAACCTCTAGGTCTAGTGGGTGTTGCTTCTAGATGAATCATATCTCTTGAGGGTTTTCATTAGCCCTGGCTGGGTGGATTCATATTCTATCAAAGTAGAAAAACATCTATTCTCTTTGTTCTGCCTTTTTTTCATTTCCATTTTATCAAACACCATCTAGAAAACATGGTGAGATGATGTGTGTCTTGTACAAACATGTTTACCATCATTGTTGGAATGAAGAAAGTGTTAAAAGCACAGTAAAGGGAAAATCATAGGGTGAGCTGGTGGATTTTAACAGAGTAATAGAACCATCGGCCTTTCCAGAACACTCTTTAGTATTTTATGCTTTAATATTTGTTGGATTTTAGAATTTTGTAGATAATTGAAAATACATAAAGATACCATACATAAAATCAGGCTGAATGAATCATTCCTGTAGAATTTATGCAGCAAGTGACTATGTTATATGTAGGCAGTCGGCCTAGGGAATAATCTATGCTAGTTCTGAAACTTACATGCAAGCACTTCCAAGTTTGTAGTATTTTAACCCAAGTCAGTCCTGGGGATTGTAAGGAACACAAATGATTGGGTTTTTTTCTTTTCTTTCTTTTTTTTTTTTTTGTATTTTTCCGAAGCTGGAAACCGGGAGGCAGTCAGACAGACTACCGCATGCGCCCGGCCGGGTTCCATCTGGCACGCCCACCAGGGGGTGATGCTCTGCCCATCTAGGGCGTCGCTCTGTCATGACCAGAGCCACTCTAGCGCCTGGGGCAGAGGCCAAGGAGCCATCCCCAGCGCCCGGGCCATTTTTTGCTCCAATGGAGCCTCGGCTGCAGAAGGGGAAGAGAGAGACAGAGAGGAAGGAGAGGGGGAGCGGTGGAGAAGCAGATGGGTGCCTCTCCTGTGTGCCCTGGCCGGGAATCGAACCCGGGACTCCCGCACGCCAGGCCAACGCTCTACCACTGAGCCAACCGGCCAGGGCCAAATGATTGTTTTCAATCCCACCATGCTATATTATTGTGGCATTTGTCCTCAGCTAGTAAGATCTCTTCCAAAGGTGCCTCTAATGGGTTTGATAATAAACACGAACAAATTTCTTAGCAATTCTGTTTTATAATAATGACTGTTTGAAAATCACAAGACAGCCAATATTTGGATGTCCTGTGGTGTACATTCCCTCCAAAGGACCCGGGCCTCCGTATTACTCTTTGAAAGAGCACATCCTTCTTGGGCTTCTGTCCTGGGATGTTTGTGGTTGACCCTGGAGAGCACTACAGTTATTAGTTCTCAGTGTTCTTGAGAAGCGTTTGAAGTCAGCTGGCGCCCTGCTGATGGAGCTGCTGAGGACAGCATCGCATCGACATAATTTCATGATGCGTTTGCACAGAGGGCTGCGGTGCTGTTTCTGAGTGAGGTAAGCACTTTTGGAGCCAGTGTTGACAAAGCTATCTGCCTGTTACCCGCTCTGCAGGGTGCTCCGTGTACGTCGGCTTCCTGGATGGCCTTCTCTCTTCCGTCCTCCTCCAATGTGCAGAAATAACTGCTACTGGGCATCAGTGGTGCTTACTGGTTCAATGATGTAGAAACTAAAATACAGCAAAAGAGGTTTTCTCTTGATGTACCTTCAGTGATGTAATCAGAGAGCTTCCTGCCTACGATATGGAGCATTCTTTACTAAGACAATGGAATTTACTGGTGTCATTAAACTTGATTGGTTTCACTTCTCTTGGGCCATTCTAGATTTAAATAGATTTCTCACTATTCATTAATAAGAATAATATAGTTTCCCCTACTTTTATTTGAAGGACTGCTCTTTCAATTAAGATCCTGAAAATGTGTATGTATGCAAGGTGGGAAACAGTTTCATTATGACTGCAATGTGATAATTGTGTTGGATTAGAAGTGATCACTAGTAGAGGCTGTTCTTGTACCAGACACATTGCGGTCAGTGGGAGAATTGATGTTTCCCCTGGCCACGTGGGTGAGAGGGGTTGTTCCTCTAGCCTGTACTGTCCTGGTAGCAGATTTACTTTGTTGGTGCCCATGAAGGCAGCATCTGAGTCCTACCATATCCCAGGTCACCAAGTGCAAGTTATTTACAAATTGCTCAGGCGTTGGCTTTTTCATCTGTACAAGGTTAGTTTCTTTCTCACCTGCTGAAGGTGGGTTTAAATGAGACTATGAATGGAGAAGCTGTGGCAAGGTTGGCAACACTTATCAATCACTTATTTATCAATGTTTGTTCCCTTTTCCCCTAGGAAACAGTCCCTATGGCTATGCTTGAGGGCCAACAGAAAGCAGTCTTCCCCAGGGAAGTGCCCTCCGTCCTGGACTCACTCTGTAGGCAGACAGTCACAGGTGTACACACCAAACGTTTTCTCATTACTCACCGTGGAATTTGACATTCTACCTTGGTGGTCTAGTCCTTTGGATGATGGACTAAGATGGCATGGTGGTGTAGCAACAGCCCTTTTTTCTCTTTGGGGAAGGACTAAACTTCAGTGCCCCATTGAGATGAGGCTTGGTCATGTTAGCTGTTTTGGCCAATGACATGGGAAGGCAGTAATGTGTCATTTCCAGACAAAACCTGTTGAACCACTTCGTACTTTGCCGCATTCTCTTTCCTTCTGCCACATTCACACACCAGATGCTTGTTGTGCCAGCCTGGGTTCCACAGTGAGGGGCACCTTGAAGAGCAGAGCTCTCCTTTCCCCACTGAGTCACACTGGACATGCTGTGTGAGTGACAATAATCTTTTGTAGTTGTTAACCCCTGAGATTTGGGGGTTGTTTGTTAGCACGGTATAAACTTGTTGTCCTGATGAAGAGGGTATGATGGTTTTTAGGCCTTTATGATAATACATTCAAGTCGTCCTGGGGAGAGTGTCAATTTCATCCTCTACCATTGATGTCCTCCAATAAAACAGGATTGGAATAGGCAGAGAGCAACAATGGGTGTGAATGCAACACAGAAAAGGAACACAAAGGGTAGAGGAGCTGAAAGGAAATAGGAGAGGCTGTCAAAACAGACTGTGCCTGCTTCTTCTAATGGCCCCTAGCCAGTGGTTCCTGTGTCCCCGGAGGCCGGAGGCTACAGTGAACGCCTGTAGCAGAGCTATCTAATGGGGACCAGAAAGTACCAATTTCATAAGGCCCTGCTGGGGCTAAGTAAATAGTTTGTGGGCTAACTTTCAGTTCTAATAAAAACAAAGCTTAGTCCAGTGGTTCTCCAGCTTTAGCATTGGAATCACCCAGAGAGGTGGTTAAAGCATGGGTCCCTGGGTCTGGCTTCCAGAGTGTCCAGTTCAGTCGGTCTAGAGCGGGGCCCTACTCTTCTCACGTCTAACGAGTTCCCAGGGGATGCTGATGGCGCTGCTCCAGAAGCCATCTTTTGAGAATCACTGCCTTAGTTGCACTGGGAAAATCAGGGACCCCTTCCTTAACATGAGAAAAGGAGATGGCTGAGGGCAAGTGGCCACCTTGCTCACTGTCACTGTTCTCCTGATGAGTCCTGGGTGTAAATCCTGCCAAGGAGTGGGAGAGACAGAGGACACGTGAGCTTTCCAAAATGTCCCTCCACATTGTGTGGGGCTGTGTCTCAGTGTCACCTTCAGGAGTGTGATGAATAGACAAACTGGCTCCACCTTCAGAAGTTCCAGGCATCGCAATTCACACAGAGAGCTGAGGAAGAGGGAGTGTGTTCTCCAATTCACGAGCACAAGACATGTGGGGCCCCAGAGTGGGGGGGTGTGAAAAGCCAAGTTGTTATGGAGCCCCACGGTAGTATTAGGAATACTGAATACCAAGAAATATGCATAAACACAGATGAGACTAAATGAATTCTACATTCTAGAAGGGTAAAAATACCAGGCGAGTTTCTCTCCTGGTTCAGCAAGGAAAGAAATCACAGAATCTGTGAAAATATTTCGGTAGCTGACATGGCCAATGCAGGCAGGGTTGTACTTTTTCCGATTTGTGGTTTGGGAACCCTCAAGAAAAAGAAATCTAAGCTCTTGCATAGACATTAAGAGGCACATGGAAATAGGAAATGAACTACCTATTAAAAATACAGAATTATGTCAAAATAATTTAAAAATTGTGAAGCTAGTTCAGAGTTTCACAAGACAAAGTGAACTTTGGAATATACCATATGCAGTGATCTAGATAATTCCACAGCTTCATTTAAAAGGGATAGAATAACTAAATTTATATTTGGTCACTAAGCACCTTTATTCTTATGGGAATGACAAGACATGCCAGATAAAGAAACTTCTTGCCTTTGACCCAAATCTAATTATCTTTACAGGTGAAGAATAAGTTTGCCTCTCTTCTTCATTATAAGAACTTCCTTTTTTGTGTCCCCCTCTGAGTCTCATGATGTTTTATGTCTGCATTAGATTTCTATCAGCCTAATAGAACTGATCATTTGAATGGAACTCCCATGTAAGTAAAATGCAAGGGGAGCTTCTTTGTATAAAAAATGAGCAAGCGCTCTGACTGCAAATCACAAAACTCTTGCAGGAAAGAGGGTTCTAATTAATGTTCTCTGCAGAGAACTAAAGCAACTCTCTACATATGAACAACTCATGGTCACAGTGGGATGACGAGCTCCTGAGCCTAATGGACCAACTGGGGGACAACTATCCTTTAAGATGGTGTGTCTCCTAGATGAGCAAAGACAGCGCAAAGTGCTCGAGTCCAGCAAGCTAGTGGGTACAGGGAGGATCACCTAGTGCTTGGAGCACTCCCTTGCAGAGGTTGTAGGTGAAACTCTCACCTGTTAGCTCCCATTCTTTCAGGTAGAAAATTGAAATTTCACAAAGCTCTTGGCTTTCTAGAAAGAAGAAATAAAGACAGGACAAATAACAAGTTTTCTAGCTTTCAAACATGATGAATTAATGTTGGGCAGGTTGCATTATGGTTTCTGTGACCCCAGGAAGTTCACCTCCAAGGACCACTTCATTCACACACCACACGCGCACACACACACACACACACACACACACACACACACACACACACACCTATTACAGTTTATATTTTATAATGCATGGATGTAAATAAAAAATACTAATGGGCTCAATGTTATCGTAGCCATGTTTTCTTCTGGTTTTAAAATCAAATTAGATGGCCTGACCTGTGGTGGCACAGTGGATAAAGCGTCGACCTGGAATGCTGAGGTTGCCGGATCGAAACCCTGTTCTTGCCTGGTCAAGGCACATATGGGAGTTGATGCTTTCTGCTCCTCCCCATTTTCTCTCTCTGTCTCTCTCTCCTCTCTCTCCCTCTCTCTCTCTCTCTCCTCTCTAAAAATGAATAAATAAAAAAAAATAAAATAAAATAAAATTAGAACAATTCTGTGGGCTCCTCAGAGTATGGTGGGCTCTAGGCATTGCACGTTCTGTGCCGAATAAGTAAGTACACTCCCAGACCATGTTTGGTGCAAATTTAAAAAAAATAAAATCTTCACTCACATCTGGCTTATTAGCACGTGGTCTGCACATAGGAAAATGAGAGAGACATGAGGCAGAGCCCCAGACCCGTAAGTACATGGTGAGCCCAGCCACGTCTCGTCTAGATCAGCAAAACCGATTGACACAAGAGAAATAAATGTTATTGTATGCCACTAAGTTTGGGGGTGGTTTGTTATTATGCAGGAATAGCTAACTGACATACAGAAAAAACCGTTGTGGCTATTATATAGCGCTTGGAATTTCTTATTTTTCAGGAGACAGTGTAAAGCCACTGGACAGTTTTAAGCAGGGGAGCATGTGGTGTGATTTACTTTGGACAGAGTTCACTCTCTGGCTGTGGAGAAAAGATCAGAGGGAATCGGAGGACAGGAAGTCAGTAGGAGGCTATTGTGATCATCCAGAAGGGGAAAGATGACATGTTGGTGGTCAGACCTGGGGTAGGGGTGGGGGTGGAAATGGAGAGAAGGGGTGGGAATGCATGCTGTATTCAAACTCCGTTCTAGCTCCCGTGAAGGATGTGAAAAGATACGAGGAATTATAAGACCATGCTGTGCCTTAATTAAAAGAATGATAGATTGTTTTGGGAGACGGGAATGGTGAGTCAATTAGTGGCTTTTCTGATCCCATCCAGAAAATCCTGCTAAATATTCCTAAACTCACGAAGGGCCAGATTCAACTTTTTAAATCTGTCTGTGGGAACCGAAGATGATGGCAGAAGCAGATGGCTGTGAAGACTGCTACGGTGAAACATTTTGTGGGTTAGATTTTAGCAGGTTGGTAGCTGAGCTTTTTGAGTCTGTCTGGTCATATGCCCTCCTCCGAGTTCTCCATCTCTGTCTCTGTCTTCTCTCCTTTTCCATAATGCACAACCATTTCATTTGTCCTGTGAGGAAGTCTAATTTCAGAAGAGCAAGAGACCTTGGAGGGGCTTCTTGTTTCTCTTTAGTTCAGCCAAAGACATGCTCCAACCTCCCTGTACCCTGATTTCACTTTGCCACACAGGCGAGTCTAACACGCCATTACTTTATGAATTTCAAAGAAACATTTCACAAATGGATTCTTAATTCATTTTCTTGAGGAATGCAGGCTGTGCTGTGGGTACCACTGGCTTCCTTGTTCCAAGGAGTGAACTGGGATATAATGTGAGAAAGCGTCTTCCTAAACAAATTTGAAACGAAATTGGAAAAAAGCTTTCAAACCTCTTAATACCTAGTCTAGGAGGCTCCACCCTCCCATCTTTCCATTGTGGCAGTAATATGTTATACACATGTTAAATCAACAAGCTTTCCAATAACCGGGAAAAATATTGACCTATCCTGAGGAATTTTTTACATTTTCCTTGTTTATTAACATCGATACAAGATATTAATAATAAAGTTTGATAATGTATTTCATTTGTACTAGAAATCATTTGAAAAAAAACCTAATTTTCTTACAGAAAGGTTTTTATTTTATTGGCTATCATTTATTGTTTAAAAGAAAATTAAACTGTCCAGAGTAGTATATAAGAGCACAATCTACATATGGTTGAAATAGAAAAATGAAGTTTCTGAGGAAAACCAGTGACAGTCTCTCAACAATAAACGTAATGTTATTTCTAGTTTTATTATATTTTAGTATGTCTTGTACTTGGTCTTTATGTTTGGAATTATTTATATATATTATATTATTGTAATGTTAATGTTAGCTTGAGATTGAGTGATATTTACATTTGTTGATACAAATGGGAGTATACATATTTATTTTGGGGGTAGGGCTTGAAAAATTGGCCAAGTCATTTCTTCTGCTTTTCCCCCTCACAAACAGTTTTAGTCTGTGAAACTTCTGTGTGTTTTGGCATCATTTGACTCTCCAGTGCGCCTCGTTCCTTATTAAGAAACTCAGCCCTTAATTAGCTTGCTGTCCCTTCGTTTGAAACTTGTTCCTTTTGATAACTCTGTTGCTTCTAGAACGGTTGGTGCAGGCTTGTGTGGGCTTCCATAACACAAAAGCCAGATGGATTTTTAAAAACAGATAAATTTAGTCTTGAATAGAGAACTGTGAAAATGTTTTTGTTTTTTTTAAAGAAAAGAAACATTTAAAAAACCCCACAAAACAAAACAAAAGGTTCGGTACTGATAAAAACCAGTGAGAAATCACAGGTTCTCAAATTAAGGGGAGAAAAACCCAGAACTTTTTCTATGTCCTCCCCTCCCCCCCATTTTCTAGTTTTTAATTTGTTTTGGGCTCAAGAATGGAAAAGTTCTGTTCCCAATTAAAAATGGATCACATTTGGGTCTGAGAAGGAGTCAGCTGCCTCATGATAGGAGCAGAAGACAGCAGTCTGTAGTCAGCTTCGGAGTCCTTTGATAACCAACACTGCTTTGTCTGTGTGCTAATTTGCAGAACAGAGAAAATACTGGCATGCTGCCTTTAGAATCCCTTGGAAGAAAAGCATAAGAAATATGAAAACATTAAAATTCTGTCCAAAGTATATATCTTATGTAACAAATTTATTGGGGAGTCTCAACATGTTATGGATATAAAAATGAAACTGTTTATACTTATCCAATAACAGTTCCTTCAACGAGGATATGTTGACCCCCCCTTTCCTGATTGGAAGTAAATCCTTTAAGAGCAGCTTGGCCAGTTCCTTCAACTTTCCTGTCGCTTTTGGTTATTGGAACAGTCCATTTTGTTATTTAAGACTCTGTCCTATTTACTTACTCCAGTCTTAGACCAGACTAAAAGCTATGTCCTCTCTCTCCTCAATGGTGCTGTCTCTCTTCCACTCCATGGTTCCGGTGGCTAGAGGGTTGGCGGACTGTTTTCATGTGCGTCCCTCCTTCCTCCTCTCTTTGGACTCCTTCCTTTAGATTTTAAAATCTTCCCAGAGCCCACTGTGTCCCATCATGGCTGGTCAGAAAGGAAGGAGAGCAGGGACGGGAGTGTTTGGTGACAGGAAGTTGTCCTGGTCTAGCTCTTCTTTGGTCCTTTTGATGTTGGTGTTCTCAGCTCGTGTATCGGCCCCTGTTGTTGTAGGTGGTAAATGTAGGGGTGTGTGTGTGTGTGTGTGTGTGTGTGTGTGTGTGTGTGTTGAGGGGTAGCGTTCAGTTCAGCTTCACCCCTGTCCCGTCCATCACTGAGAATTCCCACCTCCACCCCAGAAGGCAGTTGTATCTGAGGATTGAGCAGTGATAAACAGCTTCAAACCCTGTCTGTGTTGAGCCTCCCATCACTGGGTCCAGTGGCTAACCTGAGTGGCTCCATGGCCCCTATCCTTCTACCTACTTCCTTCTTGCTTTACACAGAGCTATGAGAACTACTGGTTCCTCTTCTGTGTTTTCCAGTTCCACAGAGACTTGAGGTGGGGTGGGGTTAGGTGCACCCCATTTCCAGGTGTGCAGCATGACAAACCCTGCGACCTAAACCTACAGCCTTCAGAAATTTTGAAGCGAACATTATTATCTATGCTCCCCAAAATACTCCAGATGATATATATCCAATACTCTTCTATGCTCTTGCCTTTGCAAGCATGAGGGAAGGGAAAAGATGGTGCATCATACATGTTATCACCTAGTATGCTCTCTCAATGACCCCAAGACCTCATCTGAGGTCCTCAGCTCAGCATGTGTCCATTCAGTCCCCCTTTCTTGAAGTCACCTGCAGTTTCTATTCATGATTCTCTTAGAGACTGCCTGACTTAGTCTTAGAGAGACAGAGACATCCTCCGTGACTACAGAGAAATTGAAGAAAAGACTTTCTTCATTAGTATGAACTCACCAACGGCTGAGTACCTCCTGTCGTCCAGGGGAAGTTCATCAATAGAGCCTCTATAAGCTTTCTGGGGAAGTGCATACTACCAGTGGTTTCAGTCTCAACTTTGGCCGTTGGCCATGGTTCTGGGAGAACAGGAAACATCCCACTCTACATTCTATTATATTGCTGTCATACTTTAGAACCCATTGTCTTCACTCACCAAACTCTTCCTGGTATTCTTCTCATCCCATGCTGGTTCAGACTGAGGTAGTGAGTCAGCAGTTTCCCAGGCTTACAGACTAGGTCTCTAATTCTGGCCAGCCATCCACAAAATGTGTCCCACGGGCCATAAGCAAGACATCACGGTGGAAGGGGAGAGACCATCACAGCACAGGTTTGAACCTTGACCATGGGTCAGTGGCTGACCACCTGTGACTGTGCTCTCTCTAGTCCTCTAGAAATCTGTTCTTAATTTCAAGAGGAAAAGTTAGTAATAGATTAATATTTGTTCAAACTTCTTTTAGTAATCAGCCCCATTTTTCACATGATCTGATGAAACTCAGATTCTCTTTAATTCCCAGCTATAGTCACTAAATCATCTGTGTGAATTATAGGGGCTGCGTGGTACAAAATTTCATACTTACAGTATCACATTATTATTCTTCCAAATATAAAATTATTTTCAGCATGACCAGGTTTGCAAAAACAGAGCTCAGTATTAACACACAACTTGATGTTTATGTTTATCCGACTTTCCAAATGTTGGTTTCATCTCAGGCTTGTGATCAGTCAGACCATCTCTCTGTGTATTTTCAAATTGTTATGGATGCTTTAAAAGTCAAGGTGGTTTATGCTTATGGTCACTTTATCTTTTTTTTTTTTGAAGTTAATACTTTAAAACTGCTGCTTTCATAGCTCTAGGGTAGCAATTCCTTGTGAGTTGAACACTAGTTCTTGAGAGGTGCTTTGAAACAAAGAGCTTTATGGTCAAAAAGTTTTTAAAAAATGCAGTATTCCACATCTTCTCTTGGAGATTCATTAAGGGCTCAGACGAGTTCTATATACAGCAAAGCGATGTGTTTAACTTCACCTAACTCAGTATTTACCAAACATTTGACCACAGAACCCGCTATTTTCTTGTAGAAATAGTGTTCCTTTGAATACATTTTGCAAATCATTGCCTTCGAGTCGAGATCAACACACTTTTCCTATAAACGCCAAGTGATAAATACTTAAGCCTCTGTGAATTTTACCGACTCTCTACTAACTGCTCAACTCGGTCATCGCAGCCCAAGAGCTACCATCACTGGTATCTAAACAAATGGGGCAGCTGTGTTTTGATAAAACCTTACTCACCCAAACAGGGGAATGGTGCAGATGAAGTCTAGGGGCTGTGCTGTGCTGACACCAGTTCCTCCATTAGACGAGTGAGAGTTATTCAGACTGAGGAAGGTGTCATCACAAATAATGAAACAAGAGCTTCGTTCTTTTCTGGCTAATCACTGGAATTGTATTGAATGTTAGAGAATATGCCACTGGGGATACCAGTCTTGCCCTGATCGTGTTGATATTTGAAGCAAACTAAGTGACCCTTTCATGCGGTGTATTTAACCAGATATCAAACTAGCTGTGTAATGAGCATCCAGCTCACGGTCTGTGTTGCTCACCATCAGCCATTTTCATTACAATAAAAGACAAGTAGCAAATAATGGATGTAGTGCCCACCTCAGTGTCAACCCAACGACTGTATCAGACATGAGCCATTCACATTTTTTAAGCTCACAGAAGGAAAATGTTATAAACATAAACAGGGGCATTCATATGATCTTTGCCATTTCTTGACTGGTTTACCATAATTCAGTACCATGCCAGTTATCTATTGCCGCATAACAAACTAATCCAAGACCTTGGTGGCTTAAAACAGCCAACATTTGTAATTTCAAGGGTGTAGTGGGTTTGGAATCTAGGCAGCTTAGCTCAGTTCTCTGGCTCAGGGCCTCTCACAAGGCTGACATTAAGGTGTTGGTCAGGGCTGGGGTCGCATCCTGAGGCTCAACTGGGGGAGAACCTACTTCTAATCTCACCCAGCTAGTGGGCCTCAGGTCCTTGATATCAGTCTTCACATGGGCCTCTTCATAAGGTTGTTCACACCCTATCAGCTGGATTCCTCCAGAGGGAAGGCCGAGAGAGAGAGAGAGAGAGAGAGAGAGAGAGAGAGAGAGAGAGAGAGAGAGAGGAAATAGAAACACAGGACTGAAACAAGAGTTTTTTTTGTAACCTAACCTTATAAGTGACAAACCATCATTAGAAACACGTCACTAGATCCAGCCTCAATTCAAGGGCAAGGGCACACGTGTGTGGACACCAGGAGGCAGAGAACAGGGGAGGCTGTCCTTCCAAGAAGCTGTCTACCATGTATACTAAATTCATCACAAGTAGTTTTACTATTTCTCTCTACAAGGAGGGTTCAAAGTCGCTGACATGAGCAGCAGAGGAAGATGCCAGAGTCACAGTACCACCATTAGGCTGTGTCTTCGTGATGATTCAGATGAGAGAGAAAGAGAAGGTGTGAAGTCTTTGAGTTGCAAGGTGGTGAAGGAGCAAAGAAAAACAAAACAAGAGATTTTCTAGAATGACTTGTTGTCACTTGGAAGAGCAGGAGCCGAGTGAAGGTGCCTAGAAGAGATGGTGTCAGCTGACTCCTCCACAGACCCCTTGCTGCCCTGCTATTGTATACGCGGGAGCCCCTTGTGCCACTCCTTCCTCCATTTGGGGGGGGTACATGTGATCTCAAGGGCCTGAGGACCACATGCTCCGATCACCCACATGTGTTTATCACTTCATAAATATGATCCGTTAATACCAAAGGAATTGGATAAAGTTTTATAATTTTGGTTGTTCAATTGGCTAACAAAAAAAAAAAAGGAAGAAAGAAAAAGAAAAAATATCAAATCAATTGCATATTAGGTACTAAAGGAGCTATAACAATATATTATATCTCCTGCTTTTGAAGATCTTATATTTCAATTATGGAAACAAGACAAACATATGGAAACAGTTATGTTAAAATTAAAGACTTAAATAACAGTTCAAGGTAACAATAGAAAAAATACCATACAGCAACGTATGATTAATTGCCAGCCAAACGACATAGAATTCATTACTATTGGAATTCAGGGGAGAGAGACTGATCATTGTGCGGGAGGTGTTTGGGGAACATATTGTGAAGCAAATGAGAAGGGTTTAAAGAAGGAGAGAGAAGAGAGGGCACTCCAGGTGGATGGAATGGCAGGAGTAAAAATAAGACAGTGAGACAGGTGTTTTGGGGGAACAATGAGTTAACCAGTTTGGAGAGTGGGTTTTTGGAGGCGAGGCGTCTGAGATGAGGTAAACGGTAACTCAGACAGCCATGCAGGAACAGGTTGAGTTTAATTATCTAACCTGTGCTTGGTCCCTGAGGCAGATGGCTTGCCAGCGAACGTGCATGAATTACCCTCTATTAGAATTTTTAAAAAGGGGTAAGTTCCAGGTTGATTTTCTGAACATCTTGGGCTTGCAATCCGTGTCTGTCTTTTAATAGCAAGTGGTGGCGGATGGAAACTGGTACCTGTGCTTTATTTCCATAGCAGCGACTCAGAAACGCTTTGATGGCATCCAGCTGAAAGAGACTGAGCCGCTGTCACCCTCCACAGAAAGATGAGGAGGTGATAAAGAGAAGAAGCATGACTGTCATTTCGAGAGACTTCTGGGATCACAGAGCCAGGTGTCCCTGAGACCCAGGAGGTCCTAGCTGTGGTAGAATTAGGAAGAGGACTCAAAGTTAGGGCAGCAGCAAGAGGGGCCACTGGGCCACTTACTTCATCCTCCACCAGCTCAAAGCCAAGGAGAACTTGGCACTAGGCAGAAGGACCTTCAGACACGATCTAGAGAAATGCCCATCAGAGATGGGATCTAATTCAGTCCCTCCAAAGCTCCCTGGCTGTTACTTAACCTTTCCAAACTCTGTTTTGTTTTCTCATCTACAAAATAGGAATAATAATATTACCCCTTCCATCCACAGGGCTGTTTTGAGAGTTCAGTCAGGCCATGCATGTAAAAGTATACACAGTGACATAAGTAAAGTTCTCAGTAGCCATAGGGACTGCTATTGCTGCTGTTGCCATTCTCTTCTCCCCAGCCTCTATCTGTGATTCTCGCAAAGGCACAGAACAAAGAAGTGGGTGGTGAAAGTATTGCTTTATCTTAAATTAAATCACTTTGAAAAGACTGGAATGACCCAACCCCAAAAGAAGCTTTAACACTTGCTGTCTCTGATTCGGGGATGTCAAACACCCTCCCTCCTCTCCCCTCCATTCCTCTTCTTTCCTTCTTTCGGCAAACTATTGTTAGGAGTCCCATCTCTGTGTCAGGGACTGTGCTAAATGTTCCTAGCATCTCTGGAATCTGCACATGCAGATTTGAACAAGGACAATCATTAATCCCTGGCTTCTGAGGAGTAAATGATCACATTCAGGTGTGAGTTCAGACAAAGTGAGTTAGGAAGGTCCCTCAGTAGGTAGAGAAAAAACAAATGATTTTCTTTCAAGAAAGAAGACAAGACTATGTGCCCAACATGTGCAGTTTGGAGGTAAATTCCAGTTGTGTCTCCGGAGCAGGAGGGGCAGCTGCAGGTGTCTGCAGATGACTGGCCCGGAGGCAGGCAGCACAGGGCTTGGGACCGAGGGCTCTGACGCAGCACAGACATGCAGACAGCAGGAAGCCCCTCCACACACAACCTGGAACCTCATTTCTGCACCAGGCCTGGCCTCCAACCCCGCCGCTTGCTAAGTTGCAGGAAGGAGAGTACCATGAAGGCAATGAAACGCATCTTCTTCTAATTATTATTTTATGGTATTAGGATCCTGAGTCCTAGTTAATACATTCTGACTGGCAACAACGTGCTAAGTGCTCTGCAGACCACAGAACTAAGCGTGGCTGTTGGCTGTTATGCAATGGGCTGCAATCTTAATTCTCCAGACACAAGATCCTCAGAGATGAAAGGAAAGACTTATGACCTGAAGGTAAACAGCAGGATGCTAGCTCCCCAGCCCTGGACCCGGAGACCTTGACTTCAGGTTTCCTCCAGAGGACCCTCTCCAGGGTTGCTCTCCAAGGGCCCTAATTTCTGACATCCCAGGAAAGTCTTTTCAAAGTGAGTGAACATTCAGAAGTTCCCTGAAAGACGTTAAGGAGTTAATTCGTTTCTAAGATCCAGGATAGTAGGTAGACTGCAGTGGGAAGGGACCCCACAACAAATTATGACCAATAGTAGCTGGAAATATCACATTTCCCATGTTACTGGTAAGCAAGCGATCAGGAGGCTAACAACTGACATGCCCTCAGTCCAGACTTTGCCCAACATTTTTGGCATCCCAAATTAGCAACACGTGTAATCAAACCTATGAAATGGGAGAAATACCAGGGGAGCCAAGTCACTCCTCTCCAAATAGATGGAGAGAGGATGTAGTGAGGGGTCAGCAGTGGAGAGGACAGGCACAGGAAACCTCTGTGGTGTCATTTCTGTCCCAGAACAGGATGCCGGAAGGAGAGGGGTCAGAGAAAAGGGAAGTCTAGCATCACAGTACAGAACGTTATCAGGACTAATTGGATTTTAATTGTTTCATTCTTTAGGGCAAGTGCTGCGTGATCACTTAGCCGCTGTCTATTGTGTTAACATTTTTAAAGTTTATTTTTAATTTAAAGTCAATCAATGAAAGGTTGACCAAACAAAGGTAGAGGTGGGGTGAAGTTGATGAGTTCTTATTAAAGTGAATGATCCAAGAAAATGGTAAAAATGGAGCGACTTGTGTGTAGGGCTCTCTCTAGCTTCTTTGCCCACTGAACATCTGGATTATAATTCAGAGCCACAGTTTCTGGCTTTTGGCCCTACTCAGATTCTCTGGGTCTGCAGTCTACCAAGTCATCTGACCCAGAGGAGCTTATCGGATAAACTCCATCACCCCCTGGTGGTACATGAAGAAGGAGAACTCTTCAGTGGGCCAAAGAGAAGAAACTCCCAGCATCCCCTCCCCTGGACTGCCTGTGGTTTCTGTCCTTCATACAATTCCTGATGCTTAACACTAAGAGACAGTCCGTACCAGCAACCCCTCAAACCCATGAACAAGCCGATGAATGACACTGGCTTTAGAAAGTGAATTTTCCATGGAAGATCCTAGTCTATTTCCACTAAGGAGAAGGAGTTTATGGCTTATGTAATGCCACCCAAAGTCACATGTCCCCAAATGGAAGAGTGTGGGGAATGGAGAGCAATTCACAATCACGCCCTTGGAATATGGAAAAGTCTCAGCCTCTGAAGGTGTTCTCCCAGGTTGATGCAGCAGAGTGTTCCAAATTCTTCCAGGAGCTCCCAAACTCAGGCTGAGGTCTTTGTAACAACTTGCATGGTGGTCGGAGAACCCACCTGCCATCATCCTGACTATTTGCGTTTTAATTGTTGAACTCTAGTCCAGGGAACCTACTTTAAATTGCCCTTCACTCCCTGGTCAAGCACAGGAAATTCCGCTTTGGGACCTTCCTGTCTTTACGTTCTCCTGTCTCTTCAGGACTGCACCAAAGCTGGGACAACAAAGAGCTGAGTGTAGACATGACACACGGTGGGAAACAATGTGCTTGATCACGTGGATGGTCCCCTGCCTCCTTTCACAGGAGAGCAGGTCCAGCCTCTCAGCCACAGAAGTCAAGCCTGGTCATTTCCTGAATATAAAAAAATAGAAGAAATGTATCCTGTCCTTAGACAATTTAGCCATTATATTCTCAACTGTCAGATTAGGTTGATAGATGGCAAAGATCAGAGAAGGGGAAACATAATTCATTCATTCATTCACTTATTTATTCAACAAATACCTATTGGGCACCTACTATGGGCCAGGCACTCTGTTAAATGCTGGGAATGCAAGAGTCAACTAGATTGACATCTGTCAGCTCCTGTGGAGAAAACACAATATACCTATAGAATGACTCAAAATTGTGATAAGTGCTGTGAAGGTAGCCAGCAAGAGACTGAGGTGGAAGGAGAAAACCTGGGTCGTCAAGTCCTGTTTGAAGAGGTGGCATTTAACGTAAAAAGAGTGAAAGAGTTTTTAGGCAAAAAGAGGGGGGAAAGCGGAGGGAGAGAGCATGGCACTGAGAGCAAAGCGCATGTGCACAGTCTGAAGGGATAAAGAGCCTGGATTTCTAGGAAATGAATGAAAGAAGCCCAGAGCAGGGTTCAGATCCCCAGGGAAAAGGAGCAGGAGCCAAGACTAGAAGGAGAAGCAGAGGCAGACCCAGAGATGGAGCTAACAGCCAGAGAGGAGAGTGGGGCTTTTATTCTCAATGTGATAGGAAGCAGTCAACGTGGTGATTCGGGCTTCCTCCTTGAATGAAGGCGAGTGATGTAATCCAATTAATATGCCTTCATTTGTTCTTCTTTGCAGAGAACAGATTGGAGGGGTGAGAAGAGAAGCAGAAACCAGCTGGGAGCTGCTGCCTGATTCAGGTGAGCAAAATGGTGGTCCAGACTCGTGCTTGGCAGTGGAGGTCGAAAGAAGTGGCATAACTGATATAAATCAACCAGGTGCTTGATCCAAATAATATTAAATGATTTTATGTCATCTCTTCATGTTTTACATTTAGACCATTTCTTCATAAAACCACGTGGAAAAAATACGGGGAAAAATAAGGACTAAAATGTCAAAATGAAAATAGTAAAATTCCTTAGCAGTTGATTTGCAAATATCTTTTCTGAAATCCATCAGTATTTTTTCAAAGTCATTATTGTGTGTAGCCACCTCTTCTCCAGGCTGAAATAAAGTATTTGTCTTTGGGGAGGTGCTGCTTTCGTCACAAAAGCCAACAGGCAATGCTAGAATCTGAGATCTGTATCAACCAAATGTGGGGAAAAGATGGAGTCCTAGTAGAGACATCTTTCCAAAGTGCTACTAGTTTAATTACAAATTGATTTACAAATAACATTGTCTGGTCTGATTGTTTGGAAGTCATCATTTTTACACATCTGTCAAATTTTAAATGGCATGTTTCATGAAAGCACAGAGACAATCTGATTGATGATCATGAACTTTTCTAATTCAAAAATCCTGATGAAGACAGAAGAGACTTTCTATGAACAACTGCTGGACAACACCTGACCTTGGACCCTGTACTGTTTGCCTTTCTCAATGTAATTCTCAGTCTAGTTTCTCCAAGTCTCATCACTAGAATAATCAGAACTTCATTACAAAGTTGCAGATCCTTTAGTTATCTTGATAATTAAATATTAAAGACTTTAGCTATCTCAATAACTAATAGTAAAGACTTTTAGAGCTATCTTTTACAGTGTGGGCTTTGCCTGGAAAGGAAAGATGTCTTTGATTAAAGTTTAAAACCCTTACCTTAATAACATGGATCACTACATAAATCACACGTTTCTAAATTAGAAGTTTGAAGATCTAAAGATATCTATTGGATAATATTTCCAGATATTTTCTGATGTTATTCTTTCTTTACTTTGTTTAGCAATCCAGAGCAAAGGTTAAACGTAATTTATTTCAATTTATGGCTTCATGTTTTTTATGAACATGTTGTTCATGTTTTTTTATGTTTCTACTCATATCACCACCATCATGGTGAATAAATTAATAACTTAATATTTTTCAGGTTTACCATAGAAGTCTTGGAATTTGTGTATCTTACACACACTCCAATCCGAAGTATGGATTATACTCTTGTTAGCAACTAATTAGCTCCTCTTCCCCCTGAAATAGAATCTAGTTGTTTCTCATGATCTTCATCTTTGTTGGTTAAAGGTTTCACTTCAGGCTACCTCATACGATGTGAAAAAGCCAATACATTGTTTGCCTTTGGTCAGGTGTCCACTCTTTGTCCAATGAGCTGGGGCCAGAATATATATACTAGAGAACTCTGTCCAAAGATGTGCTAGGGAACTCCTAGGGCAGCCTTACTCAGCAGGGGCTATGCACCTTAGAAAGGTCTGTGGCTGTGATGGGTGTTGGAAGGCTTGGCCAATGTTGTAGATGATGCAAGAATAGTTACTGAGAAGGTGCCTTGGGAAAAACCTCGGACACATGTCTTTTCATTGGCATAGACACTGAAAACAGCGAAAACAGAGAAGCTCCCAGAACTCTAAGGACCCCATGAGTCAGTAATAAAAAATCATATTAAGAACTGATCTACCTATCCTACAAATAATTTAGCAAAGCAGCCTTGAAATAAGTTCTGACTAATAGAAGAAACTGTTAGTATGGCCTCATGAAACTGTCACTGCTCTAGGACCAGGAGACGTGGTGAGTTCTGGCTCTGAGACTTTCCCTATGCTCTTGGGGAGCCACTTTCGATTTCCAGCCCCGGTGTCATCTCTAGTCTATAAAAATGAGTGTCGTAATAGATTATTTCTTCCTCTTAACCATCCTTGACGTAAAATTTGAGAAACAAAATGAGAATCAAAACAACATAAAAGTAGGAAAAAAAAGGCCGAGGGAAATTAACAGTTATTGATGGAGCATTTACTACAACAGTTCATGTGCTTTGCATATATATATATATATTCACTTCTTATTCCTCAAAAGAGCAGTATGAGTTTATCTTTGTTTTACAGAAGAAGAAAGGAAGGAATTTAAGAAACCTCATCTCCAGCCATATAAATTGTGAACAATGGAGACCATACAAATTTATTAAGTTCCCTCCACCAAAAAAAAAAAAAATGCTTCTTATTATAGCCAATCCTTTCTTAAATGCAGAGAGAAAAATGAATGCTTAGAGAAAGATGAGGCAGGTAAAACCATGCATGTTTTTCTGAGAAGTGATATTAACATTGTCATGATCGTGACGTGGAGCCTGGGTCCGGATGTTTGGAGTGTGACTCAGAATTCGAACCTTTGCACAGATTTTTTTTGCTCGGATTTTATGGAAGCTGTAGGTGTGTGAGCTGACGACAAATGCCTCGCTCAGCACTTCCCTGGCCATGCATAAACATCCGTTCATGAAACAGCGAGGAGTGCACTGTTTATCACAGCTGCAGTCAAGCCAACAAAACTGTTTCCACCACTGAGGATGAAATTTGTAAAATGCTCTCTCCTAAACAAAATAATGTACAGAAAATAAACTGCTTATGTGATTGCCATTCCACTGGGTTACCTGCTCAAATGCTGTGTTTCCTTTGAAGTCTCTCCAAGGATGGGGCACAAAAGGAGAGTCAGGTTCAAGGTTTTTAAGTGTGAAAGTTACTTTACACCACCGATCAGCCAACCAATCAAACGAAAACACCAGATTAAAGCAGCATAAGAAGTCTGCCTCCTGTTTACAGCATGCACCTCTTTGCTAACACAAGGCAAATAAGGATGCTCAGTGTGCAACGGAAATCAAAGAACTAAGATCTTACGTTTCTATAGACTAGTATTGTGCAACTTTACAAAACCCGGCCTCTTTTGGAAAAATCTAAATATTTGTCACAGCCCTGTCTGCACAAGAGGTGCTGCCACCAGATGAGAACCAACATTAAAGGTTTTACTGAGCTTTGCTTTCCAGATAAAAATGTAGTTTCAATCGTTTTCACACAGCCCAGAAACTTAGACACATTTTCCCCCAGGACAGTTTGCCCCTCTGCATTAACAACTACTGGCATGTAGATTTCTATAAGTTATCCCAGTGACCCTTTCGTCAACCCGGTGGAGTTGGTTGTTAAAGAGCAGGTATTGTTAAATTCACTTGTACACAAGGAAACTGAGGCTCAGAAAGCAAGGTTAATTTCCCAAATGATCCAGTTAATAAGCAGTGAAGCCGGAATTTACTCCTAGGTCAGTTCTTTCCATTAAGCTCTGACCACTATGGCGTAGTGCATGATTCACCAGAACAAGAACACAAGTGAAGACAGCATTTATTTGGTGAACAGGTGTTTGTAGATGATGACACTAAGAAATCTGGTAGATTCTTCCCGCTGATGGTGGTATGCTACTCTTTTGAAAAACAATGATCTGCATTTGCTTTCTTTGACTCGGGATAGTATAAAAATCTGTCACAGAGATGACTGATGGTAGACTTCTGGAAGAGTCTTTCTGGAATCTACCTCTGTGTTATTCTGAGACCAGATCTGTAAATAAGTAAAGCTGAAGGGTCACAGTGACCTACCAGCGCTGGCACAGGTGGATGATATGAAGGTTCTGTTTTTTCCCTCAGAATTTCAGACATAAGCAGAAAAGATAGCTGTTCATTTGGGGTGATTTCAGGGTACTGGGACTTTCTCATTGGTTTCTCTGTCCTATACATTTTCAGCTCTACACTGGTCTATGGATGAATGAACCGCACCTGTACACCAAGACCTAGCCCCATGCTGGAGGTAGTCCTCATCAGGGGAAGACCAGCTTATAGTCTCAGCCACCCAACCGGTAGAGTTCCAAATTAAAAATCTTTCCCAATAAATTTGATTTCTGGTGAGCTGGGCCAGCCCAATAGCCTTTGTTGCCATAGGCCAAACTTCAAGGTTGAACCCTGCCTCTTTCTGAGTCTATTCTTTTTTTTATGACAGAGACAGAGAGAGGCAGAGAGAGGGACATATAGGGACAGACAAACAGGAAGGGAGAGAGATGAGAAGCATCAGTTCTTCATTGCGGCACCTTAGTTGTTCATTGATTGCTTTCTCATATGTGTCTTGACTGGGGAGGGGGGGGGCTACAGCTGACCAAGTGACCCCTTGCTCAAGCCAGCGACCTTGGGCTCAAGCTGGTGAGCCTTGCTTAAAGCAGATGAGCCCATGCTCAAGCTGGCAACCTCAGGGTTTCGAACCTGAGTCCTCCACGTCCCAGTCTGTGACTCTATTCACTGCACCACCACCTGGTCAGGCTTCCTGTGTCTATTCTTGCTCTGGCGCATGGTACCTACCCAACCTCCTCTTCGGTAACTTGAGCCTTTCCCTGAGTTGTAGTCCTCTTGGCTGGGGCCAGGACACCCTTCCTATCTCTTCCCCCTTCCTTATCCGTGTTGCTAGAATTTTCCCAACCATAGCACCACCTGCTGGAAGGCATCTTGTTCTAAGAAAGCTGATAACATCTCTTTCACCCTTAAATCTTGCCTACAAGTCTACCTATCACAATTTTTAAGCTTTAAAGAAGAGATTGTAAGCTGGCAGGATCTAACTGGTAAAAGTGTTTGGTTTGACCTACATAGTATTTTTATTTATTTTAAAAGTTGCTTTTCATCACTGACAAGTCAATTATGGATCTCTTGATTCTCTAAAGATCCAAAGTTCAGGCATTGCTGGGTCCGCACATTCCCTGGCCACTATTGGCTGGAGAAGAGTTGAAGTAATCCTTTGGGAGGGACCACTTGTGAGGCCACGAGCTTTCTGATTCCCAGGAGGCCTGGCCTCCCTATTGTCTGCCTTCCTGCAGGCATTTGGATTTGTTACTCAGCTTTAAGTTCTTGCTATTTTTGAAACAGTGCAATTTTCTCACTTTTCCTCTCTCAGCCCACCCAAATTGACACACTTCACCAATGTCAGCTATTGTCACCTTATTTTTAAATGTAAATCTCTATGTGGATAGAGATAATGAAATGTGGAACGGGAGGCAGAAGGGGAGGTGAGAGAAACAGGACACAGTGACAGAAGTGGTGAGGGTAGAAAAATCACATCCTTGTTATAAAATATCTGTATATAGTTTTTCATCTTCTTCAGGACATGTTCTATAAGCCAAGTACCCCAACGCTTTATGTAAGCCATCAGTCAAGATAACGCAGCGGACAGACACAGACGGCAGAGTCCAGAGGAAAGGATGGAACACACTTCCTCCCGTCGTCTTATCTAACCGGGGCCAGGATTCCTCCAGACGTAAGATATGACTGCCCAGGACCTGGTGTTGTTGATTCATCTTGTTTAAATAATACTGATAAGCCCTAGGAGTTTAGAATTGAGAAGTAGTCTAGATCAGTGATTCTTAAGCCTGGCTACCTGTTAACACCACTCTGATGAGCTTGAAAAAAATCTGGAGGCCCGAGTTGTATCCTAAAAGGGTGACATCAGGAAATCTGAGGATGTGACCTGACACCAGTATTTAAAATAAAATGCTTCTTGGATGATTCCAAAGTCTAGGCTGATATATGAGTTACTGATCTAGATCTTAAATCTTGCCTAAAAAGCTTGATTTTACAGATCAGGAATCTGAAGTCAGTGATTTATCTGAGTGGTTCACTCAAAACTCCAGGACCTTCATAGTCCTAATTAGTACACAAGGAGCAAAAGCTGGACAGCTGAGAAGACTGAGGGACGAGAACACTGGTTCATCTGGAACATGGTGCTGGAGGAGAGATCTATGGGTGCCCTGGACCTCCAGAAAGACAAGGAGGTGGGTCCGAGAGCAAATGAAGCCTGCAATGTTGCTGAAGGCCAAAACTGACAAAACTGAAGCTGTCCTAGTTCAGACATATGATGAGAAGAAGGCAGGGTTCTTTGGAAAAGGCGACAATGCTTGAAAAAACAGAAGGCAGCAAGGAAAGAGGATGACCGAATATGAGGTAGATTGGCTCCATGGAAGAAGCCATGGACATGAGTCTAAGCTGCTGAGCAGGGCTGTTGAGAGCAGGACACCGTGGGCGCTACTCATTCACAGGGTCTCCAGGAGACGGAGCCAACTCACGGCATGTATCAAACACCAGGACCCAGGAATGAAGAACTGAGACAGGATCCCGGTGCGCTAACTCCTCCCTGTCCAGCATTCTCTACTTCACGCAGTGTGCGGGACTCTCTAACATTCCCCCGCAAGTCCTGTGTGGCAGCAGAGAACCGTTTCACTCCTTGCTGAAGAAACAGGCGCAGCATTGGGTAAGCACTGGCCCAGGACCCCGGTGGAGGGATCGAGGCAGCGTTCTGAGGGAAGCTTCCGCAGGGGATGGTCACCGCCAAGTGGAAGCGGAGGTTCCCAATGTGTGGGTGGTTGTGGTAAGAGTCTCTATTTTATTCATAAAATGATTTTTAGTACTCTGAGGCCTGTGGGACCTATAAGATCATTGACAATCATCAAGATTATTAACAGAGAAATTAATGACTTGGCAAGAAAACACTTATTATCAGTCTTTTTTCCCCCTTCAATCTAGAATGGGAGAATATATTAGGATTATTTTCATCATAAATTTCTATTTCTATTTTTTTTGTCCATGTGTAACCAGAGAAATGTTGCAAAAGTAATACAAAGTTCCTGATACCTCTCATCCAGCTTCCCCAAATGGGAACATACCTATGGCATAATTATTAACACCAGGACAATAGTGTTGGTACAATGCTACTAACTAAACTATGGGCTTTATTTGGATTTCACCAGTTCTTTCACTAATGTCCTTTTTCTGTCCAAGGGTCCAATCTGGGACCCATACTGCATTTAACTGTTATTTCGGCTTTGTCTTCTGCAATCAGTGGCGGTTCCTCAGCCTTCCTTTGTCTTTCACAACCTCGATGCTTTTGAGAAGTACTGGTTAATATTGTAGAGTGTCTCCCGATTTGGGTTTGTGGGGTATCTTCTCATGATTAGATAGAGGTTGTGCATTTCCAGTGGGAATATCACAGAAATGAAGCAGTATACTTGTCAGGGCATCTTTTCAAGGGGTCCTATTATACTGGGGAACAATTTTTTTCATTTTTTGTTGCATGAGGTTTTAGAACTGTTTCTATATATTGCTGCATCACTGATTCCAAATCTGAAATCAGTTTTTGGTGCATGATCTAGTTTTTATGCAATTTTAATTTCTTTTTGTTACAGTTAATGGCATGCATTGGTTTTTAAACTGGAGTTAAAGGGCAACAAATCTTGGATTGAACATAACACAAGGCAATTAATGTTTTACAAACACCATTTTTACATAATTGTAGTTGTTTTTAAGTAAAAAAATTATTATCTGATAAAAACAGCCTCTTATTTTGTTTTAAGATTGAATCATGGCTTCTTCAAGTAGGCATAAATGTAAGAATAGCCTTGACACCTTCTATTATATATGTGGCTGTTACACACTTCAATGTAAAAGGCGCAATATTTCATCATTTGTGACATGTGCATATATTGCCTATTTTCAAGTTCCCCTTGGCGATCAAGACAAAAATTGGACTCCTCATATTATGTGTCATAATTGTGAGGAAATGCTTCATGACTGGACAAAGGAAAATGCAAAGGAATGCCTTTTGTTATTCCCATGGTTTGGCGTGAACCTAAGGACCACAGCAGTGACTGTTATTTCTGTCTGATCCATACAAAGAGCATTGGCAAGAAAAAATGGCATATGATCACATATCCTAATATCCCTTCAGCAATATGACCTATCCCACACTCTGAGACACTCCCGGTTCCAGTTTGCAATGCTTTTATTTCTTCTAAGGACGAAGAAAGTGAACATGGTGATCAAGTGTATTTTGATAAGATGCATGAGGAAATGGTTGTAGAATCTGAAGGGTCTTCTTCTGATGCAAGCAGTCATTAACCCCTCAGCAGTTTAGCCAACCTGAATTGAATGACTTAGTAAGAATGACATAAAAAATTGTCCTCTACTTTCTGAAGTATGAGGAGCATAACTGGATCATTTGTGTGGATCTTAAAATGATAAATTTCCTGCTAGGACAACAGAGAGATTTCATGAAGTATCCTTGCTTTCTGTGTTTGTGGGACAGCCGAGCTCGGGAGAAACACTGGACACAGAAGAAGTGGCTGAAACATGAAGCTCTGGAAGTAAGGATGCAAAATATTGTGAATGAACCTGTAGTTAATCGAGACAGGATCATTTTTCCCCCACTTCACATCAAATTTGGCTTAATGAAGCAGTTTGTTCAGGCTTTGAGTAGAGAAAGTGAATGCTTTCAACATATTATTTCTGCTTTTTCTGCCTTGTCTTTCGAGAAGATAAAAGCAAGTGTGTTCGATGGACCTCAAATTTGAACCCTCATACGTGATAAAGAATTTGCCAGGAAGATGAATAAGGAGGAGAAAGCAGCATGGCAGTCTTTTGTGGCAGTTACAAAGAACTTCCTTGGCAACAAAAAAGCAGAAAACTATGAACTTCTGGTTCAAAGGATGCTGTTGGCTTTCCGTGACATTGGATGTAACATGAGCATTAAGATTCACTTCCTGAACAGTCACCTTGATAAGTTTCCCAAAAATCTTGGAGCTGTTAGTGATGAGCAGACTACTGCTGGAGCATCAAATGAGATTGTCCTCAACAAGTACACAAACGCAAGAGCTACAAATGCAAATTTTTGCCTAAATAGAATTTAAATTAGTTTTGTGCAAATTTCATGATTAAAATAAGTGTTTTAATATGTTCTATTTCGAAATTGTAGACAAACTCTGATGCAATCATATCTTTTAGTGTATTACTGTACTTACTGCATTATATAAATTATTATATTTTCACAAAGATGATGCCCAAGAAGACATTCTACTTCATTATGTTAAACTAAATGTTGAAAATTTTACAATAAGATGAAAACCTAAAATCTTGAATTGCAAAAAAACTGTAGCTTACAGAGAAAAACTAAAGTCATATTTGAGATCAGCACACTCAAATTAGGTAAGAACAAGTGTTTTGTGGACGCAACAAAATTTTGTTCCCCAGTGTTATCAACGTCTTATTACTGGTAATGTTAACATTGATCTCTTGGTTACAGTAAAATCTCTTTGTTTCTGATGATCCAACTGAACAATCTAGAAAACGTGGCACAGGAGAAACCCATAGAAGAACCTTATGCTTTGGTGGGAAAAAATGACTATGTGGAATGATTTCAAGGGGGTAGAGAGTGCTCTAATCTCTTTCTTCCCTTCCCACAACTGAATCCTTCACCTGTGTGTGCTCTTGCCTACAATTCTTCCATTAGAATTTCATCCCATTTAGCCAAGGCTTTGATTTCTATGATCATGCAGATGCCGAAGGAGGAATGTCACGCACTGTTGTCAGTTGTCCCTGGAAGCATCTTTGGAGAGGGGTTGGAGGAAACGCAGTCAATCATTTCTGCTGCTGTTGGGCTATGGAGGCAGTGAGGTTCTTGAAAAGATCCTGAAAATATTTGCAGCATAGGTGCTAAGATGATCTCTCTTGCGCATGCATCTGACCCCTGACCTTTTGCCCACACCTTTGGTTGGCTCTTCATTTCCCTCTGGACGAGCCTCTTCACGCTGGTTGACGTTACTCCAGCTGCACTCATCTTTTCCACGTGACTCTCTCCAATCCAGTGATCCAGGACGTTTTCAGTTCCCGACCTCTAGATTGTGGATTGTTCCCTCACCTCTGAATTGTGACAGGCGCCATTTCCTTTCCTTGACACGTTCTTCCCAAATTCTCTTCACTGGTTTGACTCTTACTGTCCCATCAGGTTTAACTTAGTTATCACTTGCCCCCTAAAGCCTTCCATGAGCTCTCAAATGAGTCAGGTTGCCCTTCTCTGGCTTCCCATAGTCCTTAGTACTCCCCCCTCATTGCAGTTATCGCTCTTGTTTGTAATTTTTCTCTAAACTTAAAGGTGTCTCCCTCTAGACCGAAGTTAGCAAATTATAGTCTATGGGTCAAATCTTCACCCCTCCTCTGTGTTTTTTTTTTTTGAAAGATTTAAAAAATTGATTTTTGGAGGAGAGAGAGAGTAACATCAACTTGCTCTACCCATTTGTACATTCATTGATTGACTCCTACATATGCCTTGACTGGGGATTGAATCTGCAACCCTGCCACATCAGGGTGATGCTCAAAGCAACTGAGCTACTTGATCAGGGCCCCTCGCCTGTGTTTTTAAATAAGGTTGTATTGGCTCATAGCTCTGTTCATTTTTTAAATGTATTGCTTATGGTGTTTTCATGCCATAAGGCAGAATCAAGAAGTTATGATAGAGGTTGTATGGCTTACAAAGCCTGAAAGATATACTCACCAGACATCTACAGGAAAAGTCCTGCATTCTCTGTTCTAGAGTATGCATTACTCTAGAGCCCCTGCTTTAATGCATCATGATCAATAATTGCATTAATCTTAACTGCTCTTTAATCCGTAGCTTTGTTACCCCAGAATCTAGCCCAGAGTAGATCTTCAGTAAATGCTTGTTGAAGAAAGACAAATCTCACCATTTTGCTCCCATCCACTTGACTACACGTTATAGCCAACAAGAGTGGCCACTATAACAAAATTAAGTGAAAAAATAAAACCTGCTATGTTTTGCATTTGTTTCTGAGGGAAAGCTTACCAATGGGAGACTACAGCATATTCTCAGAATTTATATTGTGTCTATCATCCTGAAATAAGAAAAGGAATGCTTTCCAGTTCAGGTAAGCCCACAAACTGCATTAGCAAGATGATACAATATAAACATGACCTAGGCCAAGACTGACCAGTCACACTGCCACTGGGGGGATAGCTGCTGACTCAGCATATCCAGCCGAAGACACATTTAAAAAAAAGGAAAGAAAAAACTAGTGAATGCCGAGAGTTTCCTGGTGCAAAGGCCATGGAGGAATTAGGAAGATTCCCCACACAAGTGAGTAGCTAAGATGAACAAATAGAGAGCTGCTGGCTCGCTAGCTCCCCGACGACTTGGGAATGCCCTTTGCATTCGCTCTCGCAGGCCTTGCTCACACCTGCCTCCAGTGGAGGTCTGTGGATTTCATTACCCCTGAGGTATAAAAAATAGAGACTTCATTTTCAGACTCTGGACTTCCTCTGGGAGAGGGTTGAACATCAAAGCAACTATGTCCACAAATATTTCAAACATCTCTTCTCTTCCTGCTCGCCCTCCCCCTCCTGCTTCGCTTTGGGAAACTCTAAACACACCCAGTTTTCCAGACTCCGATGGCCCAACAATGCTCCTTTTCCTTGGTGAGGGCCCTGTTACTGCCATGATTTATGGCTGGTGAATAATTAGGAGCCTGTTGCTATGGTCTGGGGTTGAGATCAAAAGAGCCATGTGTCAGAGTGAAGGGAGGGGTGGCCGGGCGAGGAACGGGGTGGTGGTGTTTGTTTGTAATCCTAACCAGAGAGAAGCAGGGCTGCGGCTTAATTGGGAAAAGGCGCGGCATCTGAAGAAAGCAGAGCCTGTTCTATGAAAAGAATCTGTGTGTTTTGCAAATCAACAATATTTAGTGATAGGTGAACCCCTAGGGGGCCTGGAGCCTGGACGGTTTGAATTAGTACTCAAAGGTTTGAAGAAAAATGTGAAATATATGAATACTGAGTATAAAAAAATTGCCCAAATGGGTTCGCTTATGAGATTTCTGGTATTTCCTTCTTCTGGTCAAGAGGAAATGCCAAGCAAGGGCTGCAGTATTTCAGTCGTTCTGTATCTGTCATCCGGTTTCCCAATGAATATCGATTCCCTGCTTTCCCTTTGTCCATCTCCCTCCCTGCCCTGGGAGAAGGGGGACCCTGGGGGCCGCGAGATGAGGGTTTCCAGGCTGGGTTGGCTGAGGTGTACAAAGTTGAGGGGGGGGGGGAGGAGGGTGGAGGGACGGTGACTGGCTCACAGGGCTCTGAGGTTTTTTTGCTGTGTATATCTGACTCTTCGTAAGACATGTGGAGAGCAGTGCAAGAGGCCCTGGACACTGTCCAGAGGCCAGTTCATCTGTGGCATGGCTTCTAACAAGCTGTGTGGTCCCCTAGTCAAACCTAGATGTCTGGGTCTCAGTTTCCTTATCTGTCACGGAAGATTGCCTGACTGTGATAAAATCAAAGCTTCTATTCATCTCTAAATGCTGTGATAAGATGTCTCTCCCGGAGCCCTTGAAATTGTAGTGGAGACTCCCATCTTAGCAGGATCCATTGGAAGCTGACCTTCCTCTTGAGCCAGGAATGTTTCACCGGGGTGTGACTGGAAGGTGTTTTTCAATGAAATCTTTAGTTCTGCAAAAGGAGCCTTTGGATTTGGATACATCTTGTGTTTGCAGATTGCAGCGACTGAACTAGAAGGAATTTGCACGTCCCACGAAGTGAACATAGAGTGACTACAGACCCTGTTCCCCTTGTAAAACCACAGGTATCCAGAGGGTGATACTGAGAACGAGGCTGCACAAAGTAAAAGTCCTTTCCTGCTGCTGGGAGACCCTCACAGCGCAGGGGCTGCAGTCCTAGGGCGAACTCGCCAGCCCCGGGGGCAGGCTGCCAGGTAGAGTCACAGATGACACTAGTTGCAGAGGACACTTGAGAAGCTGGGACCTGTTAGAAGTCGCGTGTGTGTGTGTGTGTGTGTGTGTGTGTGTGTGTGTGTGTGTGTGTTCTGTGACTGAGCCCTGTGGGCTCTGGCCACTGGGGCCTCAGCTCTCCCCACATGACCCTTCTCCATGCTGCCACCTAGTGTGGACTCGGGCTCCTCACCGTAAATACATGAAGCACAGTTGGTTCCCAGAGGCTCACAGGAAGAGGCACCATCCATGCTCAGTGAGGGGCCTCCATGGCCACCTTTCTCCTCAGGATAACCCCACCTCGAGTTATGGGCAAGTTTCTTTTCTAACCACCCTTTTTACCAATAAGGACGGAAACCTGAAATTCGCACAGAGGTTCCCTTTATAGCCCGGCCTTTACTCTTTCTTGCACTCTCTCTCTCTCTCTCTGAAAAGTGCAAAGGTGAAATCAAAGGTAATTTTTTTAAAAAAGTATTTGGTGCCAACCCACTGGAAGAATCATTCGCTATACTCATCACCAGGCGAATGTGTCAACCTTGGAGAGTTTACTTTGCGAATTATTCAAGGGGATTTCACCCCAAAGTTTCCCGTTAAAGTTAGTGAAAGGTGGGTACCTCAGGACTGACTCGATACCATGAAAATGTACCCCCGAATGTCTCTTTGGAACACGTGCCCACAATGAAAACGTATTCTTGCTGAGGCATAGAACAGGTGGAATTACGCTAATGAAGGAAAATCTTACAGGGTGAGTAATTTAGTAACCTCTTTCTGAGTGTAGAAGTCTATTTTCAAGTTCTAAATAGCACTATAAATGTAGTCAGGCATATATTTCCATACTGATACTGGATAATAGACTCAGTTGGAGTCTGAAGTACCTTGAGGGACACCCCACTGTGCTTCTCGTCCTGTACTTCCCCACTCATCACGAGAGCCGCACTTCAGTACTCATGGCTCTGTTTACCTCACACTTCGCAAGTCCGATGCACTCAGTTCTTTCCCCTTTCCGGGAAAGGCGGCCACCAACATGGAACCGATGTCATTTTCCTCCTCAGTGCCGACTTGGGATCTTTTGTGATTGTCTAGTCCATCTTTTGAAAATGGTGACGTTGCTTCAAAACTTTAAACAATATAGTTATAAAAACCACATGGATGCTGAGGCTGAAATAAGTCTTAAATTACCGTCCATGAACTACCCTAACAGACTAAAAATTCTTAAGTTTCCAGAAATTCTCTCATGGCCCCACTGACTGACTTTGTAAGGAGCAAATGCTATAATTCTATAACTTTGAAATAATAAATGTGTATTACTAAAATACTATTAAAATGTATATGTAAAACTGTGCTCTGCTACTATTTGCTCATTTTAAAAACATGGATAATGGCCCTGGCCGGTTGGCTCAGTGGTAGAGCGTCGGCCTGGAGTGCAGGAGTCCCAGGTTCGATTTCCCGCCAGGGCACACAGGAGAAGCGCCCATCTGCTTCTCCACCCCGCCCCCTCCTTCCTCTTTGTCTCTCTCTTCTCCTCCCGCAGCAGATGGCCATGGCGCTGGGGATGGCTCCTTGGCCTCTGCCCCAGGCGCTAGAGTGGCTCTGGTCGCGACAGAGCGACGCCCGGGATGGGCAGAGCATCGCCCCCTGGTGGGCGTGCCGGGTGGATCCCGGTTCGGCGCATGCGGGAGTCTGTCTGACTACCTCCCCGTTTCCAGCTTCAGAAAATTAAAAAACAAAAAAACAAAAAAAACCCATGGATAATAATACTTACTCATGGAATTGTGACTGAATGAACTAAGAGATGTAAAGTGCATAAAACAACGTCTTGCATATAATTATTGGTCAATATATATTTGAGTTTTCCCATTTCCTCAAAAGCGTCCACTGCTAATTTTTTTTTGTTCTATTTTGTGATAGAGACCAAAAGAGAGACAGAAAGAGGGATAGATAAGGACAGACAGGCAGAAAGAGAGAAAGATGAGAAGCATCAATTCTTTTTTGTGGCACCTTAGTTGTTTATTGATTGCTTTCTCATATGTGCCTTGATGGGGTGGGGGTGGGGAGAGCTACAGCAGCATGAGTGACCCCTTGCTCAAACCAGCAACCTTGGGCTTCAAGCCAGCAACCTTTGGGCTCAAACCAGTGACCATAGGGTCATGTCTTTGATTCCATGATCAATCCATCGATCCTGTACTCAAAGCTGATGAGCCCGCACTCAAGCCGGCAACCTCAGGGTTTCAAACCTGGGTCCTCCGTATCCCAGTCCAATGCTCTATCCACTGCATCACCTTCTAGTCAGGCTAAAAAATTTAAAATTTACTCTGACACCTCTATTTCTTTATATTTGCAGGTGTTTGGGGTTTTTTTCTTTAAATAGAAATATTCAAGGACTCTATCTTAGCCTGCCTTGTTCGGAAAATTTTTTTTTATGATTGATTTAGAAAGACAGAGAGTGAAAGAGAAAAAGAGAGAGAGAGAGAGAGAACCATTCATTTGTTGTTCCACTTCGTTGTGCATTCATTGGTTGCTTCCCATAAGTATCCTGATTGGGCATTAAACCTGCAAACTTGTCATTTCAGGGTGACTCTCCAACTGACTGAAGTAACTGGCCAGGGCTTCCAGAAAATCTTATTGTTGGTGATCCATCTCCTTTACTTATTTTTGTGCATACTTTTAAATACTTCATGCATTTTACCAAACTGCCTTTCAAAAAAGTCTCAAAGTATTTATATTCTTTCTTTTTAAGTATAATACAGTTAAGATGTATAACTACATGATTTACTATATATATGTGTGTGTGTGTGTGTGTGTGTATATATATATATATACTGTGAAAAAATCACTACAATCAAGCTAATGAACATATCTAGTACTTCACATAGGTACCTTTGTTTTTTTTATGAGTGTACTTAAGATCTACCCTCTTAAAAAATTTCAAATGTACAGTACAGTATTGTTACCTTTCATCACCATGCTGTACGTTAGATCTCCAGAACATACTCATCTTGCATAATTGAAGCTTTGCAACCCTTGACCAATACCTTCCCATCCCCCTCCCTTTCCCCCAGCCCCTGGTAACCGCCATTCTACTCTCTGCATCTCTGAGTTTGACTAATGTATGTTCCACATATGAGTGTGATTGCCCTTCCTTTAATCCTCTGAGCACATGGGAGAGTTGGGAGACAGAAGCAGCTGTATAACTCCCTGTGAACAGTGACCAAATGTTCAACCTAACGCCTGTGTGGGAAATGGGCTAAATCCAAACCTCAGCCTTTCCGGAAGACAGCTAAAAGTTCAGTAACACCCAATGTGTGAGGAAGGGAGAGGGAGAAGAGGACGGGACAGAGCCGACAGGATGGGGATCAGAGTCTGTTCCATGTCCTGGTCTCAAAGCCTTCTCATTTCCCATGCAAGAGGAATGCCTGCCCTGATTCATGACATTTCAGTGAGTTACAGATCCCTAAGTCCACACGTGGGCTGTCTCTGACAGGTCGTGTGGAGAAGGTGTTTTCCCTCTGCAGCCCTGAGCAGCTGTGTGCAGGGCAGATTTCAGTGGCTGACTATATGGTAGAGAAATGGAAACAAACATGAGAAAAATCTCCCTGGCCATGAAACCCGGGGAAGAATGAAGACTGAATAGTGTGGTCAAGTGCGGACTCTGGATTTGAGCGCCTGGGTTTGAGCCCCAGCTTTGCCCCTAACTAGTGTGTGACTGTGTGTAAGTTGTTTAAACATACTCTGCCTCTCTTTGTTCATTTTAAGAACCAGGATAATAATGCCTACTCATGAAATCATAATAATGAAATGAATTAATAGGTGTAAAGTGCATAGAACCATGTCTTGCACATAATTATTGATCAGTACATACTAGTGGTAATTATGTCATTGTAGAAATTATGATAAAATGGGATCTGGATACCCTTAAGGTAGGACATGAAAGAAGTCAGAGCGCTCACTTTTGGCCATATTAATTCAGAGGTCGGTAGGTCATCTAAATTACATACTAAACAGTTCTACTTGGGCCAACATCTGTGGGACCCTGTGCAAAATTAAAATGTGGGTGACTTGTTCAAAAATTGTTTAGAAATTTCAAGATGATGACAGCAGAACATTAAACAGAATGTGGAACCCTTCTAGGTGAGTGGCCCTGTGTGACTGCACAGGTCCCATGAGGCTGGCCCGGCAAAGTCCGCATGATACACGACATCTGGACCCACAGAACTTGCCCTCTAGCCCTCAGCTTCTGTGCGATCTTTTTTGTTTCACTCAATTTCTATTGGTTTATCTTCTATTGCTAGTGTTCTTGGTGCTCAAATTCATGGTTTAAAACACGTGCTTCCTGGAAATCACCTAAGAGCATTTGAACCCTCTGCCTCTATTTCCCGTGCTTCCTGCACTCTTTAATTCGCTCTGGCTCTTATCTCCTAAGCCCTGCCCCATTCAGCACTGCTAGCATCTGCCCTGAAATTTTTTGAGTGGAGTACTAATGGCTTCTTAATTTTCTCTTTAAAGTACCTGTCCCTCTTCAACTGTATTTGTCACTTACAGTTTCACAGGAATGACATTATCCAAAACCTCCCTGGCCTGACTTCAGTAATGCCATCCAAGATTTCTGTGTCTCTCCTCTCCTCTTCTGCTTTTTGACTTCCTATGTATCTTTTGCCTGTCCTTCAACATTGATAATCCTGGTGGATTTATCTGTGACGTTTGGTTCTTGTTCTCATTCTTTCTCTGCACATATTCCTTCTTGATGATTTCATTCATTCTGATGGCTTCAACCCTCACCAATAAATAAAGAAAGAAAGAAATGCCAATTCTAAAACAAATATGTGTACCCTCCTCTCTGCTGGTTTAGACCTATAATTCCAATACATATTTAGATAACTGTGACTGGAAATTCATAAGGGACCACATTCTCAACACAGTTCAAACTAACTCATGTTTTCCTCATTCCTCATTCTGGTACGGTCCACTCTTACTCTGGTACGACTTAGTAAACTCAGCTAGAAACTCTGGTAATCTTAACCTCTCTGCCTCACCAGCATCCAGTGCGTCTCCAACTTCAACTGACCTTATTATCAAAATATCTCTTGACTCTATTCCCTGCTCTCAGTTGCCGTTACTACTTTGGGGCCCATCACCAAACAAAGCTATCAGTCTACATTTGTGCTGCTTTCACTCCTCATTGGACTCAGTCTCCAGGGTTCACACTTTCCAGTTATATTTCATACCTACCCTAAAAATGTTTTTTAAAATGTGAATTTATTCAAGATGCACCCCTTCTTGGGAAGCCCTATTATCTGGTAAATAAAGTTAAAATTTCTTTGGAAAGTGCAATAATTTTGATTTTTCTATGTTGTTCCAATTTATATGACATATCTCAGCTTAAGCAACTCTATAAACTGTTGTCGTTTTCTTGACTGTGTCACCTCCTCTTATATGACTATGTCCTTGCCCATGCTGTTTCTTATCTCCAGAAATGCCTTTCCCTATATTCTTAACCCAGTAATTCCTGTCTTTCAAGATGCAGCTTCTCTGAACCTTCTTCTAAGAAGTATATTTTACTCTCTGTTACACCATAACACTTGACACACACTTCTATTGATTGCAATTACTTGTTTGCCTTCTCCACAATTAGCTCCAATTCTTAGAAGTCAGGTATTCTGCTCTATTCTTTTTCACATCCTCAGCACCTAACACAGGCCCCTGGTCAAGATAAAAACTAAAACAAGGCTTCATGAGTGACTATCCTACATGTAAGGTCAAGGGTTTACTAGAACTCTTATAACATTGAGAGAGATTACTTCATTTTTCTGTTTAGTTATGATAAAATTTGGACCAAGGAGAAAAAAAAGCCAAAAGCTTATAACAAGCATACTGTTTATACAGCCCCTGGAAGTGTTCCAACAGAGATTAGTTAACCCCATAAAGGAGAAATCTGCACTAGGATTGAATGCTTTCTTAAATTTCTTACACATTAACCTGTACAGTCACTCTTTTGGTGCATTAAATATGGCAAAAATATCTCACAAAGAATAGAGCTTGGGGTGTGACTACAGCACTGGTAGCCTCTGTTCTTCTTATCTCTTCTTGTTCCTTTGCCCCCACTCACTGAATGTTTTTTTTTGTTTGTTTGTTTTTGCATTTTTCTGAAGCTGGAAACAGGGAGAGACAGTCAGACAGACTCCCACATGCGCCCGACCGGGATCCACCTGGCACGCCCACCATGGGGCGACGCTCTGCCCACCAGGGGGCGATGCTCTGCCCATCCTGGGTGTCGCCATGTTGCGACCAGAGCCACTCTAGCGCCTGAGGCAGAGGCCACAGAGCCATCCCCAGCGCCCGGGCCATTTTTGCTCCAATGGAGCCCCGGCTGCAGGAGGGGAAGAGAGAGACAGAGAGGAAGGTGCGGCGGAGGGGTGGAGAAGCAAATGGGCGCTTCTCCTGTGTGCCCTGGCCAGGAATCGAACCCGGGTCCTCCGCACGCTAGGCCGACGCTCTACCGCTGAGCCAACTGGCCAGGGCTGAATGTTTTTTTGTTTTTTTTTTTTTTTTGTATTTTTCTGAAGTTGGAAACCGGGAGGCAGTCAGACAGACTCCCGCATGCCTCCAACAGGGATCCACCCGGCATGCCCACCAGGGGGCGATGCTCTGCCCAAATGGGGCGTTGCTCTGTTGTGACCAGAGCCATTCTAGTGCCTGAGGCAGAGGCCATGGAGCCATCCTCGGCACCTGGGCCAACTTTGCTCCAATGGAGCCTTGGCTGCGGGAGGGGAAGAGAGAGACAGAGAGGAAGGAGAGGGGGAGGGGTGGAGAAGCAGATGGGCGCTTTTCCTGTGTGCCCTGGCCGGGAATCGAACCCGGGACTCTTGCACACCAGGCCGACACTCTACCACTGAGTCAACCGGCCAGGGCCTCACTGAATGTTTTGAAGATGTATCTAATGTCTACTCTCGAGTGGCTATTACACTTCTACCATGAAGAGCTTTTGTGATAGAAAGCCGGAAGTACAAGACATTTTTTTATCTTTGATCATTAAATTATTGTGTCCGGCTGGTCAGGCTGTTTGTTGAAGCTCCTTCTGGTCACAGTGGCCAAAGTTATAGAAGTCGCCCTCAGACAGATCAGTTAGGTTCCCAGAGAGAACTGTCACTTCCTGCCTTCTGAGACAGCATGGCTTTCCCTTACCAGGTGAGAAAAAGTCGGTGCCTTTGAAGAATGTCTCCATTACTGAAGATACAACCCCGGCTCTATGGTAAGTCAATAATATTTCTGGGTGTTTCTGTATTTTCTCGAATGTTTGTGAGATTTAATGTGTCTCTAGCACTAGAGCTTAGTTTAGAAGGACCAAATCCAGCATATTTGGAGAAAAAGTAAGTTGTTTCTTATACACCTGTCTTTGGGATCGGGAACGTCAGACTAGACTAATGATGTGAACAAGGCAATGGTGAATTACTTTTCATACTGTATTTGTATTCTTCTATAGTGTTTTAAGCAAATTTTAGTTACTTTAAAAAAAATCAAATGTAAAGCTACTATGAGTCATTCTTATTGCCTAATTACATGTGATAGTAGATGTATTCAAATTTCCTAGTGAAGACCACAGGCCAGCTCCCAAGCTTAAGGTTTTCCATCTGTCAACTAGGAGCAAGACTCTTTCAGGGACTTACATGCAACTATCATTCTGTAATGTCCTGTCAAAGAAGTATGACAAATTTTTGAGGCAACAAAAATCAACTGTGTTAAAATTGTGTTTGCTTGGAAATGGAAATGCTTCTGGACAGGCCCTGTTTAGAGGTCAGTAAGAGAATTCATGGAGGAGAATTGTTGACAACAGAAAATAAAAGTAATTTACATAGCACTGTAAACACTGGCGGCTCTAGGCAGTACTGTATTCATACTGCAACAAACAAAGGACCTAGTCTCTGACCCTGAACAATTTTCAATTTATCACTACAAATGCCCTAAGAACTCAGGACAGTGCAGCACAGACTAAGGGTGCATTAACTACCAGGCATTGTCATTGAAATCCTTCTCCAGTGCCAACTTTCCAAGAGGGTTTTAAAGGGAGGAATGTTGGCTGATACTAAATTGGCAAATGAGTCTAGGTCAAAAGAAAAGGTTGTATGAACAAACAAAACATTGCCCTAGAATGAACAGAAAGGCAAAGAGGATTGGGGAAAAAATCCAAGGAAGGATTGTAGACATTAATGAGATCACAGATGTTGGTCAGATGAGAAGCCAAAAGTCCAGGGAAGAATAAGAGAAACCTCTTTTTAATATATGTTGCAATGGAAAGACAGTGAACATCAATTTAAATGTGTAGAACAGAGCTGGCCAGCTTTTTCTGCAAAGGACCAGATGGTAAATATTTTTGGCTTTGTAGGCCATGGAGTCTCTATTACAACCATTCAGCTCTGCTAAAGTTGCAGAAGAGCAGCCATAGATAATCCAAAGCATGGCTGTGTTCCAATAAAACTTTATTGACTAAAACAGGAAGTAGACTGATTTGGCCCATAGAACAAATGTGTAGAAGAACAAGGGAGGAAATAATCAAACTAAATTGATTCACCTCTGCTCTGGTACAGTTGGCTTTGACTTGTAAGTTCTACAGTTATTGTTGAAATCAGTCTTATGCAGGATTCCTGGTAGTTAAGTGAATGATACCAATGGCCTTGTTCGAGGGTGACCTAAAATTGTGCAGTAGGCAAATTGCCTGCTTTCTTCTTATTTGTGTTTCTCCTTCTGTGGTACCTCTAACCATCTCTCTCCATTGAAATGCATCCTCTGAAAAACTATAATCTACTCCTCACCATAGCTGAACTTAGGGCACATTTGATACTCTATTTTTGACTACCATAGAAATAAATTTGAACAAAACTGGCAATGACTTCCTAAGCACAGTAAGAATAGATATCTGGGCCCTGGCCGGTTGGCTCAGCAGTAGAGCGTCGGCCTGGCGTGTGGGGGACCTGGGTTCGATTCCCGGCCAGGGCACATAGGAGAAGCGCCCATTTGCTT
The DNA here is from genome assembly GCF_036850995.1 of Saccopteryx leptura. Lineage (NCBI taxonomy): Eukaryota > Metazoa > Chordata > Mammalia > Chiroptera > Emballonuridae > Saccopteryx > Saccopteryx leptura. The sequence continues at coordinate 16,305,418 of NC_089513.1, forward strand.
CTCCACCCCCCCTCTTCCTCTCTGTCTCTCTCTTCCCCTCCCGCAGCCAAGGCTCCATTGGAGCAAAGATGGCCCGGGCGCTGGGGATGGCTCCTTGGCCTCTGCCCTAGGCGCTAGAGTGGCTCTGGTCGCGGCAGAGCGACTTCCTGGAGGGGCAGAGCATTGCCCCCTGGTGGGCAGAGCGTGGCCCCTGGTGGGCGTGCCAGGTGGATCCCGGTCGGGCGCATGCGGGAGTCTGTCTGACTGTCTCTCCCCATTTCCAGCTTTAGAAAAATAAAAAAAAAAAAAAAAAAAAAAAAAAAAAGGAATAGATATCTGGCAGTATAACCATAGACACAAAAAATTACTTCAGCTAAGCCTAGGGTTGTCATTATAAAAATTTAGGCATATCTTAATTTTATAACTGGAGATTTATGGGTAAGGAGTCTTAATTACAAAAATCATGTATAATTAGTGACAAAGCATTATTAGGACCCAGGTCAATAGATTCCTAAATTAGAACTCTTTTGACCCTGGCCAGCTGGCTCAGTGGTAGGGTATTGACCCAGTGTGGAAATCCCGGGTTCGATTCCCGGTCAGGGCACGTAGGAGAGGTGACTGTCTACTTCGCCCCCCTCTCTTCTTTCTCTCTCTCCTCCTCCTGCAGCCATGGCTCAGTTGGTTCAAGCGCATGGGGCCTGGGTGTTGAGGATGGGTCTGGAGAGCCTCCGCCTCAGGTGCTAAAACTAGCTTGGTCGTGAGCATGGCCCCAGATGGGCAGAGTATTGACCCAAGATGGGGGTCTTTAGGTGAATCCCAGTCGGGGCACATGCAGGAGTCTGTCTCTGTATCTCCTTTCCTCTCACTTAAAAAACAAAAACAAAACCAAAAAACTCTTTTGTCTCATTTGCTGCTACTTTACTTTTGTTGCTACTTTTCAAGGGAATGAAAGTAGTTTTAAATCAGCACAAATAGATTGGTGATCCCAGAAGATGTGGGACAATCTCCAATCTTTTCCTATAGTGAGTAAAAAATGAGATAGACTCGGTCTTGCTTAACATCTGGGCCATGGACCATGCAATTCCTTCTTCCATTCAAATATTATACTACCTTCGCGAAAAGTAGATTGCGTTCCAGCTGAGGAGTTTTCCACTTGTAAAGATAGACACGCACCAGTTCACCCACTGTCCCTCTCTGCCTCGTCATCAGCAAATACCTTTATGCAGCGCTGGTCAGGCTGGGATGCAGGAAAGCCCAGTGAAAGACGACCCTCCCCTGTGGCTCCAGCCTCTGTGTCACCAACTGTGCTAGCTAGCCACAACATGAAGAGATACAACAACACATGTGTTTTTAAGATGAAAATCATTCTGCTCACAAGTGCTCAGCACTGTAGGGACTGCTTTCACTAGACATCATTTTGCCAAACCCTAGTGCTGCTAGTTTAGCTGATGAAATTTAAAGCATTCAAGTCAAATAAATTTGATTACCACCCTTGGATTAAGATAAATCATTTCCCCAATTTTTGGTCTGTTTGCGTTGGCTGAGTTTGAATCCTACGAACTCTGCTTTTGAGAACCACACTAAAGCGGTAGGGCGTGAGCTAACAGGAGGAGATGTGGGAAAGATTGAACTGGAAAATACCTTATCAACAAATGACCATTCAGAATTTTGTTTAATGAACGCTTTAGAACTTGGTATGCTTTTGTAATTGCATTCATTACCTTGGCCTAGGAAGTCCATCCCAAAGAAAACAGAATTGAAGATGAATGACAGGTTTGTGAGGAAAGGACGATAGTACCAGTAATTCCTCCGCCCCTCCTTCACAGATTCGGTTAGGTTTCCATGGAGTTTACAGGGTCAGAGGTCTATGTGTGTCCCACCTGGCCAAGGTTCCCCGCTGAGGAGAGAAACTCGAGTCCCTGCAAGCGCAGCTGGAAGGCTCCTGGGGGTTGACTTGGGGACCTCTGTGACTGAATCTGTGGTGTTGTGATCACTCAGGTGTTGCAGATTAGCCAGCAAATATAGCCTAAGTTCTTTGATTCCTTTCAGACCCTGCCGGTACCATCCCTGGAGTCAGCCTTACGCAGGCATCCCGGTAGCGATGTGAAGGATACCGATGGTCTGGTTCAAGGCAAACTGCGTGCTTTCTCCTTATCCGTGCGTCTCCTTTCGCTTCTTCTTCCATCCTGAACGCTGTTGAAATGCATCTTCCAAGAGACCAGCCACTTTCTCTCCCCACTGCTGGGGCAATGCCTCACACACATCCAGTTCGATTCTGCTTTCCTATGTCCAGCTTGCTCTCATGCCTTCAATGATTTCACATGAAGTTATTTGTGATGGAAAATGGTCATTCATCCTGGGGGCAGCTGCCCTTATGAAACTGTTTTCTGCAAAGAAATAAAGCAAGTTGGGGCTGACTTATGAAGGAAGAAATTTGGGGTGTGGAAGAGGTTCCCCTTATCCCTCAGGTCATGTCACTTTCCTACTCTCTGCTCACTATAGAACTCCTCCTTGGAGCACGTGGCTGACACTAAGGCTTCTGTGGTCAGAAAACCATTTGGAGAGCATATTGTCATATTGGATCCTATGGGGTCCTTATTTAAAATGGATAAAATATCATGTTCTTTAACTCAGGAATATAGGCAAACCTGTCCTTGGAAAATTTAATGGAGCAGGTCTCAAAAGGAAATTGAAGCCAATAAGGTGCTCAGTACTGTTGTAGAAGAGCCAGGCCCTGGCCGGTTGGCTCAGTGGTAGAGCGTCAGCCTGGCGTGCAGGAGTCCTGGGTTCGATTTCCGGCTAGGGCACACAGGAGAAGCGCCCATCTGCTTCTCCATCCCTCGCCCTTTCCTTCCTCTTTGTCTCTCTCTTTCCTTCCCGCAGCCAAGGCTCCACTGGAGCAAAATTAGCCCAGGCGCTGAGGATGGCTCCATGGCCTCTGCCTCAGGCACTAGAATAGCTCTGGTCACAACAGAGCAACGCCCCAGATGGCAGAGCATCGCCCCCTGGTGGGCGTGCCGGGTGGATCCCTGTCCGGCGCATGCGGGAGTCTGTCTGACTGCCTCCCCGTTTCCAACTTCAGAAAAAAAAAAAAAAAAAAAAAAAAAAAAAAAAAAAAGAGCCAAATCTGGGTGCTTTAAACTCCTCTTCATGTTCCAAACAAAAAAAACAAACAAACAAAAACAAAAAACATGGACAGAAAGCCACGCAGAGCCATGACAAGAGATAGATATATTTTTCCCTATGAAAAATAGAACTCCTGAAAACCTTTTTTTCTCAGGAGGGGGAAAACATAAGCTAAAGAATCGAATAAGATGGGCCTTTATTTAGCAACAACGTGCCTTCCTGTGAGCATAGAGCTCACGCAGAAAGAAGCTAAGAATGGACCTGCACAATTATTTCCTGGCAAAGAACCAATCGCATTTGGAGACCTCAGCAGCTGAACGCAGAGTGACAGCTGAGGACTAAAACATGTTACAAAGATCAGAGACATTGCTGAATGCTCCATTTTGAAGTTTGATCCAAAGACCCAATTTATGTCATGTTGATTTTATTGAAGCGAGGAGGTTTGTTCCAAAGGCTCTTTTAAGCTCTAACCTCCTCTTTTGCTCTTTTGGCCTCTGAGCCCCACAGGATTTTCAATAACCCTGGAAGGTATTTGCCCTTCAGAAATGAGTCCAATAGCGCATAGGCGGGTGTCAGGTCCCGCTCCACGCCAGCTTCCTCCTCCCAGAACCATGGTTACGGGAAGCTAGTCGCTCCACGTTCTAACAAGAGAATAGATTTCTCATTCCGCCTGAGGGCTGCTTGGCAGTTCTGTGTTCCTTTTGAAATATCTATGGCTTGCCCAACATGAAAGAAAACAAGGATGACACAGATAAAACCTTGACTACTATCGAGATTTTAAAAGGATCTTAAGGACATGGAAAAATGCAGACAATAAAATAAGGTGCAGTTTGGGGTCAGAGTTGGGCTCTGGAGGGTGACAGCTGGGGTTTGAATAGTTACCTGTGACAACAGACAATTCATTTGTTCCAGTCTCTGCTCCTCACTCTTGACAAAAAAAAAAGGGAGTATAATTATCTCTACCTCATAGAGCTGTTATAAAGGTTAAATAAGTTTAAAATGCCATATATATATATATATGGAAATACCTAACACCTAAGAGGTAATAATATTAAGTGTAAACTGCAAGGTTCAAAATATAAGCACAAGAACAGGAGGTGAGAGGCACTCAGAAAACACAGCGGTAAGTGACGCAGAGAAGGGTAGTTCCGCTAGGGTGTGGTGTGTGTCTGTTCCGTAGCTCTGTTCAGAACCAATGTGTGAACATGCTGCCATCCCTAAGGAAGCACTAGTTTTCTGTTTCCATTCTGTAGTCCCAATTTGTATTTACACACCTGTTCTTTCAAAGTCTTTTGAAACTGCAAATGAGTATGTTGGCATAAGAAGGTCTTCCCCCTACTCTCCTCATTTCCCACTTCCTCACACTTGGGAGGTGGTGTTCTTCTCCATGGTGTGTGGGGACCACTGGCCAATGTTTGGCTTCTGTGGTTGGCTTCCATCCAGCCCAGTTCAATCCAATTCTTCACATCACATTTTAATACAATACTTTATACCCTTGGGTGTTTTTATTAAATTCAGACGCATTGTTTTTCCTGAGCTTCCCATTGTAATTCTAGGAGTCAGTTTAAAAGATCCAACAGGTATGCCAGGATGCATTCTCACATTTTCAAAAGAACCCAGAAAATTTGGTGGACACCCTAAATTAGCACAACAGCTTATAGCCTCTAACAACTGACACCTTCCCTCTCTTGCTCATTCCATTTCCTCTGCAGGTTCATGCCCACAATCTGTAGGCTAGCCTCCCTGGAATTTACATCCATTTCTAAGTTCTGTTTGATGAACATCTTTCCTTTGCTATGAACTTGAACCTGAAGAGCATCACTATTTCATATCTCCCATAGAGGACAAAGGCTGCATTCCCACTCAACAATGCTACTGGACAACACGAAGGCTCCATCCTAACCACGTGACCTCCTGGGTCATGACTGTATTTGATAACTTGACTAATGAGAACTTGAAGGGTTCATTATCTGTTGATTTGTGGTTGTTGACATAGAGTAATCCCGAAGGCTCTCATTCATTTACTTATCTTCTGGAACCCCTAATTTTACAAAAATGTGCAACCCAATTCTTCAACTTTAGTTTTCACTATTTTCCCCAATGGGTGGCTATAAAAAAAACCATCTGATTATGGAGAAATCAGTACTCTTTGGGACGCCTGTCTCACAGCTAAAATCTACGACCCTCTGATGCTGTGACAAGTTTTCAAGTCGCGGAATCTTTGTTTTTGCCAGGTTGCACGTGGGAAAGCCTGCTGAGCTATGGCACATATTTGCCCCAAGTGAGATTCCTCGTTCAGGGATATCGTAGTAAACCTGATCTCCAAATAAGCCATGGCCATGCACATATTTTTTCACACATATATTTCTGTTAATGTTAAGCAGTTATTCACGAAACAAGCTGGTACAATTTCTTGGTAGGATTGTTTTACAGGATTCTATCAGCTGTTACAAGAAAAGAACTGAGCTGCAAAAGGGATTCAAGTTGTATCTTATTACTCTTTGTTAGGGAGGGTATTGAATTTAGTTAAAAATCAATCAGCTTGTTTAGAAATTATATTGCAGACAGACAAATGCCAAATGCCAGATGGTGGAGTTGAGTAGAGACCTCATTTGAGTCAATGAAAAGTCCACTCTGACTTAGTATTCTTGTCCTAGAAAATGTTATTTACTTTTGTTTTGTTCTCCACTTAACTGAGTTTTGCTGTTTCATGAAACATAAAAATTCATAATGCACTTTAACTCTAATCTAATTTAAAAGGTTATTTTATATAGATCTAGTCTCGATTCTCACAGCCTCATGAAAACAAAATATTCTTGGTTGACTAATTTCCCTGGTACCACTAGACCTAAGAAATAATGAAGATATACAATGGGCCACTTGTCATTTAAATTAATTTCACTTTTTATTTGTATAAGGTCTTGTAAGAAACTGATTATACCTTAGGAAGGTTCCTAGATTATGTGTGTTCCTCCCAACACCACAGAGACACTCTGGTGATTGTATAAAGCTAAATAATACTTCATTATTCTGCCATTACAGAAATCAGAAGGCAGAGATAGTAACACATAAAAATTATCCAGCTTTGTCAGTAAATGAGGTGATCCTTGTAAGTGGTTTTGTCAAGAAACAAAGCATATTCTATTATGAGTTAGAAACATCAGTATGAATCATATGGCGAGAAATCTACTTTTAAAAATCACTGTAAACTTCCAGGCTCGTCTGGCAGGGGACTGCCACTTAAAAACCCCATTCTCAGGCTGATGAGGGAAGGCCAGGTGGTTCAGGAAAGAAGAGGAGAGTTGCTCTGGGCCTGGCTGGCCTGTGGCCATCCTGCCTTCTGCCCCTGTGTGTCCCTGTCTGGGACACACTCTCTCCTCACAGCCTCTTTGAGCTTCGCCTGTGTCCAGTGGTCCAGCTCAGTTCTTTGGGTGGCCTAGGTCTCTTCTCTTTGAATGAGTGTTCTCCTGGAATCATTGCCTCTCTCCCAGATCAGTATTAATCACACTCAGTTGAACTTTGACAACCTGGCCTGAAGGAATTCTGACATGAATTCCCTTTTGGGAATTCTGGGTGTAAAGGCTCATGGGTGGATCAATGTCAACCTCAACTGTATACATACATTCATATACATGTGTATGTGTATATATTTTTTCTCCAGAAAATAAAAACGCTGTGTTAAAAACAATGTAGCTGCCATTATTATTGCATTGCCAAGTTCATCAGCAACATGACTTCATTGTGCTAGAACCCAGTGATGGCCACAATGTAGAGATGTGTTGGGATGTTTATTGATGTAGCAACCTCTCCCTTATCTGCCCTATCAGCTGTTAACAACTACTGATAAAATTATATCTTTAGCTGCTTACTGTGTTTTTCTAAAATTTTATTTGTTAAGATAACAAAAATTAAATTGGCCATTTTTTTTTTTTTTTTTGGTATGCGATTCTACACATTTGGACGTGTGTGCAAGTTTAGTGAAGACCATCACAAGGAAGATACTGAGCAGTCCCGTCACTGCAAGAAAACCCTTTGTGCTACCTCTTTGTAGTCATAGCTTCCTCCTTCCTTTAAACTCTAACTTCCCGATCTGGCCTCTATCACTGTAACTTTGTCTTTTTGAGAAGGTCGTATAAATGGAGTCATACAGTCTGTTACCTTTCACCTAGCATGACGCCTTTGAGATTCATCCAAGTCATTTTATGTATCAAGAAGTCATTCTTTTTCATTACTATTATTCCATTGTATGGATGCATAGCAGTTTATTTGTTCCTCCTTGGAGGATATCTGGGATATTTCCAGTTTGGTGTGACCATGAATTGAGCTGCTATAAACATTGGTGTATAGGTTTTTGTTTGGAGTAAATTTACATTTCTTCTGGGGTTGCTAGGCCATATGTGAAGTGTATATATGGTTTTTTAAGGAACTGCCTGTTTTCCAGAATGATTGTATCATTTTATATCTCCACCTGCAAAGTATGGGAGATCTTGTTGCTTCACATCCTCACCACCACTTGGTATTACTGATATTTTTTAACGTTAGCCATTCTGATGAGTGTGAAGTGACATCTCATTGTGGTATTAATTTGCATGTCCCCAAGGAATAATGGTGATGAGCATCTTTTCATGTGTTTATTTGCCACCCATATAACTTCTTCGAAGAAGTATGTCTTCAAATAATTTTTCAGTTTAAAAAATAAGGTTATATGTTTTCTTATTGCTGAATTTTAAGTTTCTTTATATATCCCGTGTACAAGCCCTTTGTGGATATGTGGTTTGCAAATATTTTTCTCTTAGTCTGTGGCTGTTTTCTCATTCTCTTTGCAGTGTCCATTGCAAAGCAAATGTTTATAATTTTGTGGAATTCCAGTTTATTATTTTCTTCTTTGTGGATTATGCTTTTGGAGTTGTAGCTAAGAATGGCTGCCTAACCCAATATCATAACATTTTTCTTTTATGTATTCTTCTAAAATTTTTATAGTTTTGTATTTTACATTTTGGTCTATAATCTACTTTGAATTTTTGAATTGATTTTTTTATAAATGTGAGACTATAGTTTAAGATCTTTTTTTTTCATGCAGAAGACCTTTTGCCTTGAGATCACCATGGCCCTCTTAATGTGATACCTTCAATCAGTTAATATATAGAAAACCGGATAGCTAAACTTATATGAATGGCTCATAGGGATGGAGGCTTTGTAAATACCTATTATGTTTACTCAGCTTGCTTCTTATTTTGGGTGTATTCTAGGTGGTTGGGGTGCTGAGGTGTCACCATAAAGAAAACAAAATCACTTAGGTCAAAGTACTATTTCAGTACACCTTAAAATATATGGTCACTGGCATTAAGTGGACACAGTTTACAAATTGGTTAAAAAAAGGAATAATTTGCATCTCTCTTTCTTTTAGAGGAATCCCTATGACTCACATGTTATTGGTCTATTTATTAATTCAGTTGTTAAGCACTTACTGTGTGCCTAGTACTATTCTAGATGCCTGAAAATCATCAGAGAGTAAAAATAGACAAAAATCATCCCCTCATCAAGCTTTCATTCATGTGGGTAATAATCATGTACTTATGTGTGTAGGACCAGGTGAACAAATATCACTAATTTATATTAATAAGATAGTTGAAGATGTATAAGATGATACAAAATAACATATACATACATATAAAATAATATACTCTAGTAATAAGGTGATAGTTTAAAGTCTTAATCATATATTTTAAATAAGTCAGTTCTGCTATTTTTAACGGCTTAAAAAATAAGATACAAGTTCCAAGTACTGGAACTTCATTGAGTATTTACTTATTTATTACATATTTATTCCAAGGATATATATGCAAATCACCATGCTGGCTAATAGGGACTTTGCACAATAAATATATCATTCCTCTACTCTGTTTTGGATTTTCCTGTGAGCATGTGTGTGCGCATGCATGTTAGGAAAACTATGGTACAGATATAAGTATGAAGCTCTACATGAGTGGTCGAAACAAGTGCGATGAGAATTCAGAGGAAAGAGTTCTGGCTGCTGACGTACAGGCCATGCTTCTCTGGCCCCACATCAACCACACAATGGTTAATAACAAGCGTCTCACTCCTCATTTCTTTTTTTTTTTTTTTCCTTTCATTTTTCTGAAGCTGGAAACAGGGAGAGACAGTCAGACAGACTCCCGCATGCGCCCGACCGGGATCCACCCGGCACGCCCACCAGGGGCGACGCTCTGCCCACCAGGGGGCAATGCTCTGCCCATCCTGGGCGTCGCCATGTTGCGACCAGAGCCACTCTAGCGCCTGAGGCAGAGGCCACAGAGCCATGCCCAGCGCCCGGGCCATCTTTGCTCCAATGGAGCCTTGGCTGCGGGAGGGGAAGAGAGAGACAGAGAGGAAAGCGCAGCGGAGGGGTGGAGAAGCAAATGGGCGCTTCTCCTGTGTGCCCTGGCCGGGAATCGAACCCGGGTCCTCCGCACGCTAGGCCGACGCTCTACCGCTGAGCCAACCGGCCAGGGCTCACTCCTCATTTCTAAAACATTTTTTTGTATGGAAATTTCCAAGCATATGCAGTATTAGAGAAAACAGTATGAGAAAAAAAACCCGTGTAGCTTTCATTCAACTTCACAATTTTTAACATTAACAGCAAGAATGGTAGAATGAGGCAGCTGTGAGATCAAGTTCTAGCTCCTTACTTGCTGGCCACATGACTGAGATCAAATTAGTGACCTGCTCTTAGCTTTGGTTTTCTTATCTGCAAAATGGGATTAATAATGCCACCCACAGTGTGTGTGTGTGTGAAGAGCAGGTAAGATGATGAAAATAACATACCTGTCACAGGGTCCATTAGAGTAGAGGGACTCCATACACACCTCCTCTGCCCCTGTGGTCCTAGCTGTTTGTTTGTGACACCACAGTTGTTGAGTGCGCTCTCCACTGTACTAGGGCACCTTGAAGGAAGGCTTTGTGTTTCTCATCTGTCTCCACCCTGCATGGCACATAGTATTCAATCGACACTAAGCCAAATGGGTGAGCAATCAGATAGGATTTCCCAGGAGAGACATTGGAAGATGGTATATGAGGACAGCACTCCAAGAAATGTATTGGAGCTAGAAAAGTCTAACCTGGGTTCACAGAAATGATAAGATCTCACCCAATGGGGTCTAAAAGAAGAAAGTGGAAAGGTGGGTTGGGTCCGTAGCATAGACACTGGTATTTCAATGTTATGTAGATAACAGGGCACCACTGAAGTTTCCTTAGCCAAGTTATTTTTAGTTAATTTGGCTATTGTCCTTGGAAGGACTTAAATCTTTCTGTTAAACCAAGTGATAGGTTGAATTGCATGACCTTATTTGGAAATAGAGTCTTTGCAGATGTAATCAAGTTGGGATCAGGTGATTAAGATGGGTCCTAATCCATTATGACTAGTGTCCTTATAAGAAGAGGGTCATTTGGATGCAGAGAGAGTGGGAGCATGTTGTAAGACGCAGAGGCAGAGATTAGAGTGCTGTAGCTGCAACCCAGGGACTGCTAAAGATTGATGAACACCGGAAGCTGGGAAGCGGCAAAGAAGATTCTTCTCCCTTAGTGAGGGTGCATGGCCACGCCCACACCTCGATGTCAGACTTCTAGACTCTAGAACTGAGTTTTTATTGCTTTAAACTACTCAGTTTATGGCACTTTGTTAGTGGTAACCCTGGGAACTGAAATACAAATAGTTTGAGTTCTTCCTGGAAATCTCATTGGCATTATCCATCTACATGACCCACATTTTAGGTACAACCTAAGGATAAATTTTAGCCCCCTTCCGTGTTCCACGTCAATGAGAACCCATGAACTGGAGCAATAGGTCCCATCCTTCCTGCACTGGGCATAGCTGTGGATGAGTAGTAAGAAAACTATGCAGAGCAGTGGAAATATTAATATATATACTTTTTGGCTCAGAGACAAAAGTAAAATGTAGGAACATCCCTCTGGTTCTCTTGGCTGCCAGAGATCCTTGGGGCTTCGTGAAGCATGTCTAGATGCTGTACTTTTGAGTGAGTAGTTAGCTATGTTTGTGTTGTGACAGCCGGCTGGGGATGATTTTGGAAGCAAATTGTGATGCTCAGAAAGCAGGAGAGGGTGGGGGAACCCTGCCAGAGGGCTGGGAACCCATCCAGGTCTGTCTTACCACCCTGGTGCCCCCACCAGCTCTTTTGGGACTCAGATAGTTTCACACTAGTCAGGGCTTCTAGTGAAGAACAGAGTTCACTTCAAAAGGGCTAAAATAAATAGGTAGTGATGAGAGGCCAATCTTTTGTGACCCGATGTGGAAGATCCTATTCATTCCCCTACGACTAACAGCTTGAAGTCAGAGCTGTGCGTCCAGTGGAGTTGACAAAAATAAACAGAACACATGTTGCTGGCTGTGCCTCTTACCAGATGACCACCACTGGGAACGGGACAACCGCCCTGTCAGCTCTCAGAAGAGGAGCTCACATCCCTCGTGCATCTGCTCTGGGCATAGGAGCTGGTGCTGCTCACAGTGAAGGGGAGGAGTGGCAGAGGCCAGGGCGCTTTATCGCATGGTCACACTCGCCCCCAAGCCTTGTCCAGTGCTCTGGTCACTGAGGAGGCTCCGAGGAGCTGCTGGATGGTGCCCAACGCCCAGGCATCGGCGTGGTTCTTCTGGAACACATGGACCAGGATTGCACCTGAACCCTATTCACTCTTCTCCGGGTTGCGACTTCTGTTTCGTCTCTGACAGCGGGAAGAAGCTCCTTCCCTGATATACGTTAAATGAGTCCCCGGCCCCCAAATTCATACAATTGAACTTTCAGTACCTCAACACACGACCTTATTTGAAAGCAGTGTTGTTGCAGTTGTCATTAGCTAAATTAAAAGGAGGTTCACTAAGATGGGCCCTAATGCTATATGACAGTGTCCTGATAAAAGGGGGAAATTTAGACACAGACATGCTCAGAGGCAGAAAGGTATGTGGAGATGAAGGCAGAGATTAGGGTGATGGTTCTACAAGCCCAGGAACAGCTGTGATGCCAGGGAAGCAGAAGCTATGGGCGGGGCCTGGAGCACACTTCTCACGGGCCTCAGAAGGAACCGGTCCCGCTGATACCTTGATTTCAGACTTCCAGCTTCTAGGACTGTGAACAAGAACTTTGTCATTTAAGCCACCCAGTGTGTGGTATGTTGCGACAGTAGCCTTAGGATATGAATGCACTCCCCGTTATAAAATATGAAGTCAGACACGGGGAACGAAGGGCTGAAAGTGGGTTTGCACCGCAGTGGAGCAGACCTTGTGGGCCGGGTCCTCGACAGTGGCGTTGCTATGGAGAGATCTGGAAGGCTTCACATGTCCTGACAATGCATGCACATGATGCCACCAGCTGGCCTAAGCTGTATCTGTCCCAGCACATCCCTGCCCCCTGCAGGGCAGCATTGATGGGCAAGAGACAAGGAGAGCAAGGACTCCAAGTCATATACACAGAGCCGAGACATGACAACCAACTCCTTTTAGATTTAATCAGAGACTTGAAGACAGGAAGCTGCAGACTGTAATTCCCTAAGGGATGATAGATTAGGATTCCAAGTATATCAGTTATTCTAAAAATAAAAGTAAACACGTGAAGGAAATCAATTAATAAACAAAGTAGTCAAGTTTTCATTAAGAGACTGCTGCTTTTCCTGCCTCAGAAACCTCACTTCCTTGGCACAGCCCCTGACTCGGCAGACTGACCCTGGCAGTGATGAATGTGACATTCAAAACTTTGTACCAAAGCCCTTTTTTTTTTGTTTCTTCCCTCTTTTGTTTTCTACGTCGATTCTTAATGCTTCTTCCTATAATGCATGTCTTGATGTTAATACAGTACTTAGCAAATTGATGCTTGAGAAAGGATAATTCATCCACAGTTTCCTGTCTCTTGACAGTCCTTTAATTATAGCTTCTTTTAATGTATGTGTCTCAGACCATGAGATAGTCATAAAGTCAGAGGTTACAAAACACCAATTTTTTTAATGAAATTTAATTAGTTGCCGCCTGACCAGGTAGTGGCGCAGTGGATAGAGCGTCGGACTGGGATGCGGAAGGACCCAGATTCGAGACCCCGAGGTCGCCAGCTTGAGCGCGGGCTCATCTGGCTTGAGCAAAGAGCTCACCAGTTTGGACCCAAGGTCGCTGGCTCCAGCAGGGGGTTACTCGGTCTGCTGAAGGCCCATGGTCAAGGCACATGTGAGAAAGCAATCAATGAACAACTAAGAAGTTGCAACACGCAACAAGAAACTGATGATTGATGCTTCTCATCTCTCTCCGTTTCTGTCTGTCCCTGTCTATCTCTGCCTCTATAAAAAAAAAAAAAAAAAAAAAAAAAAAAAAAAAAAAAAAAAAAAAAAAAAAAAAATTTAATTAGTTGCCAACTTTTTTGAAGAATGAGGTTATACATACATGCATCCCCTTTGGGCAGAGCATATGTGCCCTTGCATCTTGCCTTGGTCTCATCCTGTCTGTAGTCCTTGAGACATCACAAAATTTTGTCACTCCGAGGGACAGCTGCCCCTGGGTATGGGTACGGCACAGATGAGTCCCTACTGTGAAATTACTCATCTTTTCAATTCTGCTTCCTCTTCTTGTTTCATATTATTTTCCATATAACTTCATAACTATCAAGTTCAATGTAAAAGTGTTCTTGGTGGACAGCAAACTTGGCTAACATTTACGTGAACTGGGTATTAGTAACATAAACTAGAAATGGCTGCTTATGTTAGATTTGGCAGAATAAACAGAAATCTGTAACATTAGTTTTGCTTCTTTGGAATCTCTCCAGACCCAGCTCTATTAATACTTTGAGCTTAGGGTGGATGCTTTCCTAACACTGATTAATAAATAAATATTTCTTTCCCTTTTTAAATTACATTTTATGAGCCAGGTCTCTAATGACAGAATTGGGCAGTGGCTGATGCAATAAAAGAAAATAATTAATTTTTAAGAACACTTCACAATTTGCAAAGTTTGCAAAGCTCCTTTGTGTGAGTGTTGCATTTGATGTTGGCTGCCTATCACCATCAACATGGCTTCGGCAGTGATGTATTGGGAACCTGAGTTCAATAGGCAACCTGAGTAGCAAAAGGAAATAGAGAGAAACTATGGAATGATCAGCTTCTAAATACCATCTTCGGGAAGGGCAGGAGAATTGTGATGTCCCGAGGAGGGTGTGGGTACCTATATTAAGCTCAATCCGATTGGGGTGACTGAAGGCATCAGAAGTGGTGGACAGTTTTCCGCCATAGTGATGAGCAGAGGCAAAGGGAACTTAGCACGCGTCCACGGGCAATGCCATCTGGTGGAAGCAGGAACCCGCAGACGGTTGAAGTGGTCAGGGACACAAGCTAGAAGAGTTGTCTGAGTCCCAACCCAAAGGTCTGGGGTCCAAGAAAGGACTCCAGTCTAAGTGAAGAACTGAAAAGGTTTAGTTATTCAGTAAATATTTGTTGAAAAAGTGAATGAATAAATCCAGCCCTGCCACTTATCGGCGATGTCATGTTGGGGAAGTTCTTCAAATCCTATGTCAGTGTTTGCCCAAGAAAACCAAGCCATCTCGGGTATTTAGAAAAGGTGTCATACAGGGAGTGAGAGGCTGCAAAAGCAAATACCAGGAAGTCTGGAAATACAGGGATCGTAGGGAACTGACTCCGGCCTACAGCCTAACGGGGTGATGTGGGCAAGCCTCCCCGAAGGCGCAAGCGGAGCTCCTTCCGCAGCCGGCGGTCCCTGCCGCCCTCGGCTGCCGCGGCCAGAAACGCAGGACAACGCTCCTGCCCCTTTCCATCGTCAGACCCCACAACAGGGCCTCTCCTGGTGGAATCCAACCAGGAACCTGCTGACCCAAGACTCTGGGAAGTCGAGTTTTCAGACATTGTGGACCTGGCTACTGGACGGAGTTTAGAAAAACAAAGCCAGTACTGTCCAACACAGTAGCGCGCACACCTCCCTGGGCTTTCCTGCCTTCATCTGCAAAACGCAAGTGAGACAGCTGACGTCATCAAGTGTTGCGGAGATTTTAGAGGCTTGGAACATTGTAGGTTTGCAGTTACCCATAACCCCAACTTTGGAGCTTGGAGAACTAAGAGGAAAGCAACGTTACATTCCTAAAGACCACTATGGCCTTGCCCAGCAAAGCCACATGGCTAAGAGCACAGATTCTAGAGTCGGGATGCCTAGGCTTCAATCCTGGCCTCGCTGCTGACGAGCTGAGTCTCTTTAGACCAGTTACTTAACCTCCCTTGGCCTCAGTTTTATCAGTTGTTAAATGGGTACAATACTGGTACCTTCCTCATGGGGTTGTTGTATAAATTAAGGAGTTAAGTAAAGCACTTAACTATTATTTGGATTCTCACTATGTTGTTTTTCTTAGACTTTTTTATAATTTTGAAGTAGTCTTAGACTTAAAAAGGAGAAGGAGGCCCTGGCCGGTTGGCTCAGTGGTAGAGCGTCGGCCTGGCATGCAGGAGTCCCAGGTTCGATTCCTGGCCAGGGCACACAGGAGAAGCACCCATCTGCTTCTCCACACTTCCCCCTCTCCTTCCTCCCTGTCTTTCTCTTCCCCTCCCGCAGTCAAGGCTCCATTGGAGCAAAAAGTTAGCCCAGGTGCTGAGGATGGCTCCTTGGCCTCTGCCTCAGGCGCTAGAATGGCTCTGGTTGCAACAGAGTGATGACCAGATGGGCAGAGCATCGCCCCCTGGTAGGCATACCTGGTGGATCCTGGTCAGGCGCATGCGGGAGTCTGTCTGACTACCTCCCTGTTTCCAACTTCAGAAAAATACAAAAAAAAAAAAAAAAAAAAAAAAAAAGGAGAAGGATTGTAGAATTGGGCACCTAAAACCTGTATAATTATGTCAGCCAGTGCCACCACAACCAATTCAACGAAGAAATTTTAAAAAAGGCTCTAATCTAGAGACTTCCCATAAGCCCTTCTTCCAGCTGCTCCTGATACTGACATCTTCCACAATCACGGCACAATTCTCCAGCCTGACAGCAACATTGGTTGAATGCTGCGAGCTGATGACAGAATTTACTAGAATTTCACCAGTTTTTTTCACCAATGTTGTTTTTTGTTTGTTTGTTTTTAGTTCCAGCAACTAATCTAAAAACCTTCATTTTATTGACTTGTCTGTCTCCTTAGTCTCCTCCAATCTGTGACAGTTCCTCCATCTTTTTTGCCTTTCATGGTTTGACATATTTCAAGAAAACTGGTTAGCCTGACCAGGTAGTGGTGCAGTGAATAGAGCGTTGGACTGGGATGTGGAGGACCCAGGTTTGAGACCCCAATGTCATCTGTTTGAGCGCAGGCTCATCTGGTTTGTGCAAAGCTCACCAGCTTGGACCCAAGGTTGCTGGCTTGAGCAAGGGGTTACTCGGTGTGCTGAAGGCCCATAGTCAAGGCACATATGAGAAAGCAATCAATGAACAACTAAGGTATCACAACAAAAAACTGATGATTGATGCTTCTCATCTCTCTCCGTCCCTATCTGTCTGTCCCTATCTATCCCTCTCTCTGACTCTCACTTTGTCTCTGTGAAAAAAGAAAATTGGTTAAATATTTTGCAGAGGTTCCTCAGCTTGCCTTTGTCTGATGTTTTCTCATGAAAAGGTTTAGCTTCTGTATTTGGGGAACGAACAACAAAGTTGTGGGCTGCCTCTCTCAGTGCATCCTATCGAAGAAACAGGATGTTACCAATCTTACTACTTAGTGATGCTACCATTGACCCTTGGATGAGGTGAAATACTTTTATTTATGACTCAAGTATCATATACATTAATATCAAGTACATTAATTACCTGTAATTTCTTATTAAATATCTATTTGCAGAGCATATTACTCTTTTTTTGACTCCTTTGTTTTTCTGGGTTTGGGACAGTAACTAGCTGTAAGATGCTGCTTTGGTTAAATCTTCTTATGAATAATTCTAGGTTGAACTAAACTGAGGGTATTTATTACACTAGTTCAATGTGGCAGAAGGAATCATAAACAACTTTGCTGATGCAAGAACTTGGCATGATAGAGCTTTGAGAGAGCTGTCAGTCACCAAGAGGTCCACTGGCCGGAGGACGCACCCAGGAAGTGTGACATTTAAATCAAGGGCCAGGTTAGAAGCTAGGGGTACAAATAAGAACCAGGTCTCAAATGCCATATTGTACAGCTAGGTGCCAAACTGAGAGCATTGTTAAGAGCTGAAAACCAGGAGACCTGAGAGGACGAGATGGAAATCAGGGCCAGGTGAGCAGAAACTCAAAGTGAGAAGAGCCCGCAGCCAGCAGGAGGGTCACTCTGTCCCTTTCCCCAGATAGAGTCGGTCTGTGGGTGACTCAGTCAGACATGCAAATGGCAACAAGCTGATAGTGACAGGACAAAGTGAGTGCTTTGCAAGTTAGCCCTGGCTTTACTTATGAATGTAAGGCTTTCAGAATGACAACTTTTGGAAACATTGTAGCAGATTTTCCTGGAAGAGAATAAAAAGTGGAGCATCTTTCTTAGAGCAACCTTATTGACCCCTGGGTCTGCTGACATGGATACTTTTTAGCATCCACAGTTTGCCAGCAGATCAGAAGTTGATGAACTCTAAAGAAAGTAGCACTATTGGTAAAAATAGTGTTGCTCAACATCATAGTACTTGACATCGATTACAACCTCCAGATACAAATGATAGTCTCTAAAATGTGTTATCAGGCTATAGAATTAAAACTGTGTTTAAAATTCAAAATGCGAGATAATGGTTTCAGGAGAGCTGACCATGTAGAAATCAGTTTCTAAAATCTGCAGTCTAGAAATAGACACATGTCCCCTCTGTCCCCTCCGTACTGGCACACATAACCCCAAATTTGGTCCCTCACATTTGTAACTCATTTGCATATGTAAGTGCCAGTTGGCAGTATTTTGAATACTTCAGCAGTTCTCCGTGCATTTGTGCATCCCTTTGAGCTGGGGCTGGAAGCCCTGTTTCAAAGTGTTTTGTTTTTCCTGCCATTTCCAAATGAAGTCGTGAGCTTAGGACCTCTTCCAAGAATGTCCAGCATGAATTTATTTTCACTCTTTCCGTGTCCTATATCCCATATCATGCCTTATCTCTGCAAAACTCTAACTCGAGGTCTTGCGATTCTTCCAGGGAGTCCCAAAATGTCTAACAGTGAGTTTTGCTCAATATTTGGGAAGCCATCCGCAGGAAGATGGATGTTTTGGCTTTCGTTAGCATCATGCAGAGCTGGAGAGGAAAGTGAACATGTTGAGAGAACAGTCATCACCACATTCCATTCTCCCTAATCCTCTAGCTCCTTGTCTAGGTTAAATCCTTGTACTGAAATAGATGTTATTTCTTTTCTACTTCTTCCCTTCTTTGCCATCACCATATTTCTTTTCTCTTCCAAGAGTGTATTTCATATTTGATACAATAAGGTTTGGTGAGTGATATACAAGCAAGGTGTTTTTTTGTTTTGGTTTTTTTTTTACCAACAGAAGTGGTCACAACCATGTAGCAGGGGTGTAAGGTGGCAAATGTCTTTGAGTAAGATAATTAAAGGACAGGATGGATTTTTAAATTCATTTTTACTTTAGATCTATTTTTTCTTTGTTAAAGTAGCACCTTATTGGTCACAAATGCCCTGTGTCCAAAGCCACTCACTTGCACTCCTTGGAGGTAATCTTCAGTTTCCCGTTATCATTTCACAGATGTTTTATGCCTATACAAGGTGACAATGGAAGGTTAGCATTCAGCACCAAGAAGCAACATTAGCTGATTTGAAAGGAAGTGTTAGATAGTGTCAGCAGATGAACTAGATTTCTTATTCTAAGTGAAGATTCTTTCTATCCATGCTTTACTATAAGGCATTTCGTATTCAAAAGTTGTGCAATGTGAAGTCCGAGGGCAGTTTCGGGATGGGGAGAGAGGGGATAGGCTGGTGCTGTTTCAGGGCTCCTGGCGCCTTCCTTGTAGTTCTGATCCTTTCATCCAGATGAAGTAAGATGGTGATGGAAACTGAGGTGGCTGGCTAAATTCTAAATTATCCTTGAGTTGTCCTGCTACTCGTATGGGAAGGTGCGAGGGACACCCAGCTCTGAGTCTAGGGCATCAGACTGCTCAGTAGACCTTGATGTTCACATGCATCAATATGTCTGTGACTCTTCTGGGGATCTTGCTAAAATACAGTTGCCGATTCAGTCGGTCCTGGGTGCAACCTGAGAGTCTGCATTTGTAACGAATCTCTGGACCACACATGAGTACCTAGGACCTAAAGAGGCCCCACCTCCAGACACCCTGTTTCCACAACGTAAGGCAGAACCCTGTCTTCCGATGTCCTTCTCTGCCTCAGAAGGTAATGCTGATGTAGGCGGACCTCAAAACACACTGTGTGTGAGAAACTCAGCCCCTATACCTGGAATTATCTTTTCTTTACATAACAGAGAGCAGAACAGGACCCCAGAGCAGATGGGGGCTGTCAGGGTAAAGAAAGCTACAGGAGGATGCCCACCCATGGGGGTGCGGGGTTGAATCAAGTGCATATTCTGCAATTCAAACAAAATCTTGCTTCTCACCAGTGAGAAGGCTTTCCTGGAGGAGGATCACAGGACCACCTCTATATCTCTGCTTTAGGCTTTGGCTTAGTAGTCACTGAGAATATCACTCAACACACTATTCCTTGAAGTTTCTCCTCCATGAGGGTTGGTCCCAGTCATGTAATCTTTAACTTACCCAAATGAAGCCAGAGGGAAGGTCCAGGGCCCAGAATTCCTTGTAGAATCTCATCCCAGGATGCCCAGATGCACTCACTAATGCTGCTCATTTTGTCTCTGGGCTGAGACTACAGTTTTAGATGTATAATGTGCAAATGCTTAATGGGATTGTGCCCAGATCTTCAACACAGTGCTGACCTCTGTTTGCCTACCAGTGGAGACTGGATCGTGTGTGTTTCTATTGTGTGAGAAGCTGATCTCTTTCTGTAAATGCAGGTCCCTCTGGGAGGACTTCCCAGGACATCTCCCTCATGGAAGTCATGGACATACTGCCTGGCTGGGCATCTGCTTCCATGGCTCCATGCAGCAGTGGACAAGGTCCACTGGGTGTGAAGGAAGAAAGGATGGAAGGGGTTGTAAGTGATAAATGTCAACAGGCGTCTTTGTCTCTGATACACTGAAACCCCTGCATGAGGACCTCCATGGAGAAATGACTTTCTTTCTCACCGAAGCCTGCCAAGCCCCGGCTGAACTGGGCGAGGGAAGTGGCCCGAGTTGAATTCTCTGTGGCTTTGTGCCCCCTGGTGTTCAGTGTGCTGCCTTTAATCACTGGTTTAACCACACGCAAAAACCCTTGAAGCAGACAAGGAAGGATGAAGTTCTCCATAACTGTGCACCTGCCGCTGCCCATGTGGGAAGTGAAAGTAACGTACACGTACTCCAACCCACACAACGCAGAATCACCAGCCAAAAACAGCCCCTTGCAAAAGGCCACCGAGACTCCCGTTCAGCCTACACCCTCACACAGGCACAGCAGCTGAGCACCTGGCATGTGGGACATCACACCGCACCCCGCACGGGCCACCTTGCTCAGCACGGGAGCCCTGACACCTGACCTTAGCCCTTCAGGGCACTGGAGGCTAAGAATTGAGAATTTCTCTCAATTCTCTTGGAAGTGGTAGTAAGGTATTGATGTTATTTTCCAAAGTTGTAAAGATCACACAGCCCACATTATGGGTTGAATTCTGTCCCCCTCCCAAATCATATGTTCACATTCTAACCCAAGTTCCTCAAAATGAAACCTTATTTAGAAATAAGGTCATTGCAGATGTAATTAGTTAAGATGACATGATTAGGATGGGCCCCTAATAGGCCTAGTGTCCTTATAAAAAGGAGAAATTTGGACATAGACATGCACATATGGGGAACTCCACGTGAAGATGAAGGCAGATATTGAGGTGATGTTTCTACAAGCCCAGGAATGCCAGAGATAGCCAGCAAACTGCCAGAACAGGGACAGGCGTGCGGAAGGCCCTCCCTCCCAGAGCTCAGAGGAACCAGCCCTGCCGGTGCCCTAATCCTGGCCTTCCAGCCTCCAGAACTATGACATGATACATTATGTTAAGTCTCTTAGTTTGTCACCTTGGTTGCAGCAGGCCTTGCAGACTAATACAGCCCCTAAGCAATAGCACAGGGACACACAGTCATTTTCTGGATCCTTGTCTGTGCCACTAGAGGCTTGTATCAGTGGGAGCTGTGGGTGTGAGGACCATGACACTGGCAACATTTCCAAAGCCCATGAGGAGGCATCTTGATCTCCCCTGTCCCCAAATTCAGACCCACTCAGCAACATCAACTTACAAACAACCAGTCCTCCCCACCCCGAGGTCACCTCCATTCCCAAGCTGTATTCTATTCTGCTACTATCGCTGAGCAACAAATTATCCTGAAACACAGCAACACAATGCAACATGCATTTCACGGGATCGCATGGATTCTACAGTTCAGGTACGAAGGCAGAGCTCACCCAGGTGATTCTTTTGGTCCCTCTGGCATTTTCCAAAATCCATAGTGGTTCTGTGCTGGCAGGAGGGCTGGCATGGAGGAACCAGGGCCACCTCAATCACACGTCTGGTACCCTGGTGGGGATGGCTGGAATGTGTGGCTCAGCTGGGACTGATGACTGAAGTCCTGTCACATGCCATCTGCAGCCCAGTGGCTCCGGGCTGTGCGTCCTTCTTGCACGAGCACTGGCTTTGTTCACAATAACTGTTCCAAGAGAGCCAGGTAAAAGTTGCAGAGCCTTTTATGACCTAACCTTAAAAGTCACAAGTACTATTTTTACCACAGTCATGGTCAAAGCTGTCACACAGCCTCACCCAGATTCTAGGGGAGGCTTCAAAGTCCCCGCCTCCTCGAGGGAGAATCAAATAACGTGTGTCCATTAAACAACAACAGCAATGACCCTCCACCTTTCCATCTCTTCAGTGGTAAAGAAAATAAGAAAAATATCTTCTCCAGCTTCTACTGTTGTGCTGCCAGGGCTCGGAGAGAGATGGTGGGCATGAGGGCACTCACCACTGCCTATGTGCTTGTTTTATGGCCAGAACTGTGTTCGTGGAGATCACAGTCAGAGCCCATGCGGAGTGTCTTGCTGCAGGCCAGCAATCTCCCAAAAAGCCCAGATGGAGACTAGAAAGCGTTAACAGGACCCTTCACAAGGCTGCAAGCCCCCAGATATGTATTGTCTTAGTCTATCATCTTCACGCTCCCGGAATTAGTTAGCAGCCCCCCAAGGACTCTCTCATTCAGTATTTTTTCAAAAGCTGCCCTGAAAGAAGCCGTCACCTGGTCAATGCACTGTCTGCCGGTGGCTCAGTGTCAGGCCGAGTGGTCTGGAAGAGCAGCACTCTGGGGAGAAGTGGGTGCTGCACCACCACCCTGTGTCCTCAGAGCTCACCCGTCTGGGAACACTGGCTCTGTGAACAAAGGGCATGGGAAAGGGGACTTGTGCGCTTCCAGTCTCTCGCCACTTCTCTTGCGCTCTGTCTTGCTTGTGGCCCCAGGCTGTCGGGATTTCCCGGGAAGGTGACTCTACCTGCAGAAGCCTAAAGCTAATGAAACATTAGATGCAAAGCCTCCTCCTATTTACTTGACACTATAACACAAGGCACAATAGAAAACAGACCAAGGCAATTGTTATTTAACCCCAGTATTACAGTTTTTGTGTATCTGTGTGTGCGCATGCACATGAGTGTGTGAGAGAGAAGGAGGCAGAGAGAGAGAAAGTAAGTCTTAGATTACCATCTAGGAAGTAAGTTCCTTGGAGATAGGAACTGTATAATATTTACTTCTGCCTCCACAAACATTTATATTAATGTGTTTAGCACATAGTAGGTACTCACCAAATGTTTGCAGGAAAATGAATGGAAGAAAAGAAGGGTTAGTTCAGCCCACTCTACTATGTTTCATTGTTTCCAGGAATCCCAGCTGGAGACCTTGGTCTAGTAAGACCAACCTGGACTGAGTGGGTTGGTGGCTAGTCTACTGCTTGGTTAGCTTTGGACATAAGTGATACGGACATGAAGGAAAACTAGACTGCTCATTCATTTTAAGCATGGAGAAATTCTACCAGGTGCTCAGGTTCAGGTGATATTTGAAGTGAGGCAGGGATAGACTATCCATTCTGGGCTTGCCATAACCAAAATGCTGGTCTCTGCGCATTATTCAAAACCCATCATCTATGCCTCCCACACATGCCTGTAATCCCAGCAACCTGCTACTGAGCCTTTGGTGCCAACATCCTACTGACGCTGTTCTCTATGGTGGACTGATGAACTTGACCTCTAGAATTAGTTAAATTTTCCTAGTCTTGATTCTTCTATACTCTATCGTTCATTATGTAAGTTATAGCTGCTCGAGTTCAGAAATCCATCACTCATGGTAGGTCCTGTTGTTCTGATGAAGATCTTGGAGGCTTGCAGTCAGATGAGTAATATAAGGATGTCACCACTTCAGAAACCTTAATGACAAGGTGGTGGCCAAGCTGGATGGGGCAGTGGGCAGGATCGGGAAGGTAGTCAGGAGGCCTTGTAATAATTCAGTTAGGACATAACAAAAGCCAACTGGACCCAAAAGACATTTTGAAGAAGAATAAAACAGTTTTTGAAGAAGTATCAATACTATTTGTTGACTAACTAGATAGAGGGGAGAAAAATCAGCTCAGATGGTTTCGAAGGTATTGAGTGGCATCCTTATGAGATTACAGCTCACGGAAACTGACAAGTCTGAAAGGGGATTTGGTTTGGGGGAAAGATAAGGTTTTGGTTTTCAACATGTTTAACTGGAAGTGTTCCGGATGAGAACTTGTGCTTTGTGGACTATGGGTTAGTGGTGCGTCTCCTCCCCTCCTTCTCTGCCCCAGGAGGAGCCTGATGGGCAAAGCTATATGCAGAGCCTGTTGTTTGGGGTAAAGGGTCCAGGGAGGAGCAAGTGGTTAGTGCTCTCTCTTCCCCTTTGAATCGTTTCTGCGGAACAGTCCCCTGTGCAGCTGGTGTGGTAAGGCGGCCGCTTGCACTTGTCCAGCTGGGGGGGCATTCCCTTCTATCTTTAAACCCTTTACACCTTCCACACCCAGAGAGGAACCAGGGAAGGGCCTTCCAGAAAGAGGAGGAGGCTCACCCTTACTTTTCTTTTCCCCTTCCAGGCCTTAAACTGGATGGACAGTATTAGTCTTTATATTTTATACATGGCCCAGAGGCATGTACAAGGTAGATGTCTCAGTCCAAACTTCAGACTGGAAATCACGTTCCTTCGTCTGGGGCTGTAGCAGGAGGGGCCAGTCCACTACAGGGAGGGGGTGGTAGCTGAGGACTTGAACCTGGACTTTTTGTTTTTAATGACTGATGCATAATTCTGCTGCTGCTTCAGAGAATGGAGAGGTAGGAATAGAAAATTGCAGGTGATGCAGAAGACAGCTCTGAGATCCAAAGTAATGATGACGCCAGTGGAGCAGGTGTGGCCACACTTGGCCCTCGAGTATCTGCAAGGTCAAGTTCAGTGGCCTCGGCGGCCCAAGGTAGTGAAGGATCCACCGAACAGCAGGGGTAGTAGTCACTTGAATTTTACTCTGGCAAAGGTGGTGGGCAGTGAGGGAGGGCCCACTCCCCACAGTCTCCCGGCTCCCATTTGTAATGGGCTCCCAGCCTTCCACGAATCTGAGGGCCACTGTCCTAGCACAGTGTCACGGCCAGAGTCCAAGTCAGAGACAGTGTGGGGGCACTGGAGCACATCTACTTAATATTAAGATCTGCATCATGCCTGGCCTCTGGTGGCGCAGTGGATAAAGCGTCGACCTGGGAACACTGAGGTTGCCGGTTCAAAACCCTGCACTTGTCCGGTCAAGACATATATGGGAGTTGATGCTTTCTGCTCCTCCCCCCTTTCTCTCTCTCTCCCTTTCTCTCTCTCCCTCCCTCCTCTCTAAAATGAATAAATAAAAAAAATTAAAATCAAATTAAAATCTGCATCACATGCACTGCCCACAATATATACTCAGAGGCACTATAGTTTATTTTAATTTATCATAATGTGTAAGTTTTCAGGTCATAACCATTGTAGTGTCTTTGGGAACATGTGGGAAACACAGAAATGGAACAAAGGCTTTAAGAAATGGAACTTAGTTGGTTGAAGCTTTTACCTCTTCATGCCATAACTCCACTGGCTGCCAGAGCACTGAAACCAAGGGCGTGTCTCCTGCCCCTTTGCATTTCAGCACCTAATTGATTAATGAGCTCATTAATAAGGTATCAAGACACAGGGTGTGCTGTAAATTCGGTTGGGTTCCTGGGTTTGGTCTACCTGAATCACTGTCATGCGGGCTGCCCTCATGTCATTAGAATGGCTGCATTCATCCTCCGGAAAAGCCAAAGATGACTTTGATACATCTGTAAACTCGCTGCTTATTGGCCCTTTCCTAACTAGCTCTTTCTGCTGCACAGATTTGTCTTATCATCTACAGATAATTTAAATCTCATTATATTTAGATAGAAATTGTTATATCTTTCATTGAAAATCCCCAGTTCGTTTTAGGACTCAGAATTGTCACTGATAACACAGAATGTATCATTTTCATTACAAAGCAGGCAGATTAGATATTAATATCAATATCCTAAAATTGTAGCTTAGAGGAATCTCAAGGGAAAAGAAATCCCTCTAGTACGATGTATGTGATGCACACATATATTGCGTGTGTATTTATACGCGTCATTTGTGTGGAAACCACTTTGTCTACTGAGGGAAGTGCCACAGGTATTTAGTTCGCACTCCTTTGCCACGTTTTACTCTTGGGAGAGTTAATTACAAACAATTTAATTAAGATCTCTAACTCATTAATGTTCTAGTAGCTTAGAAAGTTTGGGTTAGCTCAGCAGGTTGCAAAGGTTTAATTTTATCAGTTATCTTCCCATTAACTCATACACCATCAGTACTGTGCTTGTTTTTTATCCTTTTCTGCCTGGGGTACCGACAGAATTTAAAATATCATTAAAACTAAGAATTCAGGGAAGACTCTGTTAGTTGCCACCTGTCCTGATGAGGCTTGGATTTCCATTAGAATCTTTAGAATACAAGATCAAGAATGTCTCAATAACATTCTGTTCCATCGAAACAAACAAACAAAAAACATTTATTTTTATTAGGATTAGAGCAATAACATATGATTTCATTAGCTTTATGGGAAATACAGGTTTTAAAGACAAAAACCTGTTCTATAATTCACTAGAAGCTCAAACACTAAAGACATAAGTTTTGCCTAAAAGAATATCACAAAGAATACATACAACATGGGAAAATACAAATCAGGCCTTAAGACAACGTTCCTCTATGTATCCTTTCTGAGGATGTTATGTATAGACACCATTTATACCTGGATCTCAACTAACATGGACACAGATGGCCTGAAATGGAATAGAGGACCTGTGAAATTCCAACTTCTTTGTTAAAAGTCAATGCTGATTTTTATATTTTAAAAAGTTGATGGACCTATTTTTTTTTTTTTTTCTGGGTACAATTGGCTTAGTCAGCAAGGAACAATTAGCTTGTTGATTTAAACAGTAAATAAGGAACAGTTAATGTTGTAGCAAGCTGCTTGGTTTTTTCCCCCAAAAAACTCTGGTCATGAATCTTATATTCTTTTATTTACCGTGGTATTCGCTAATAGTTCTCAGCCTCGTCCCACCTTTCTATTCACGGGGCTCTGGAGGACAGACGCCAACCCCCCTAATGCTGCATCCACTTAAGCAAACACGGGATGCAATATTTGGGATCTTTTTATTCTGAAAAAGTATTTATTGTTTTTCTGAAATTCAGCTTCAACAGGATGTCCTGAATTCTCTCTGGGAACCTGAGGCCCAGGGAACCTGGGTGATGGGTTCACGGCCACGTCGCTGCTTCTGGGGCGCATGCGTCACTAGAACCTGGGTCTCACGGACCATATTATCCCCATTCTGTGAGCCTGTGGCTCCGCATAACTGTCCTGTGAACGCACGACATTAATCTACAGTTTTTACAAGCAAAAAACGTTTTTCTTTTATTTTTGGGATGCCTCATGCATGGAGACTTTTTCTGTTCCACAAAATGACATGATTAAAACTTTAAGATAAAAGCCACATTCAGTTCTCCCGAATGTTCTGTAAAATGGTTATTTTAACACAGAGCATCCAAATTGTTCTTCACTCTGGGATTTTTATGGCCAAGTAATTTGACCATGCATTAAAACTTAAGGAGAGTTATAACCAGGGACATTACAATTAGGGGCCAGACTTGCAATGTAAAACTTTGACTCCGGTCATTAAAAAATCACATTTCCCCCCTCCTCTCTATTATTTTACCATCAGAAATGAAAGCAGAGGGGTGGTGGCTACTTGGGACAAAATGTACAAACACGGTCTGAGAGGACAGTGCTTTTCGCAGCTGAGAAATTGAGATGCAAACGGGCAGCAGCTTGTTTCGGCGGCTGTGGTTTTATAACCTAAAGCTGTGTTTTCTGGCAGGAAAACTCCGAGCCTGGATCAGACGTGTGAAAACATGAGGTCCTCGGCAGGATGCGGGGACATGAGGCTGGTGGTTCCACAGCCTCGAAGGCCAGGCACTGAAACAGTGGCTAGTTTAGAAATCTGAATAAAAAAAAAAAGGCCCTTAAGAACCAGAGTCTAAAAACTACACCGTAATTTGTTTCTGCACACCATCTCAATGGTTTATCTGGAAGGGAAATGACAAAAGGGCTTACTGACATCACTTTGTGCCTAGGGACTTAGGGCCCAGGAGCGTAGCCAGTGGGCGGAAGGAGTCATCTACTCAATACCCTGCAGTTCGGCTGAGCGGTTCGACACACGACTGCGTGGGACGCTTCCACCTGCTGGGCCACGCGCTCAGGCTTCTGGGACCTCACCGTCTCGCGAGGGAGACACTCTGCAAACAGGTGAACCACAGACGGTGTTCCAGTCGGGAGCGAACAAATGTCGTGGAAGCACAAAGGGGGGAGCCCCAAGCTCTGGAGGGCTCGAAGGTTTCTCGAAGATGCTACTTAATTTCCATCTGGAGATATATCCTGAAATATTGGCAACTGAATGTGATAGGATGCCTGGGGTTTGCTTCACCACGATACCAGCGCGAGAGGGAAAATGAATGCAATAACTTAGCCCTGAGTGGATGGGAGCTGCAGCTGGGTTTGAGGACATGGAGCTTAATTATACATCTTGTCTACTTGATATATCGAAAATGGCCAGAACAAAGAGGCAACGTGTGCGGTGTGGAGGTGTGTGCGTGTGTGTGTGTGCGCGTGAGTGAGAGAGAGAGAAAGAGAGAGAGAGAGAGAGAGAGAAAGGGAGAGATTAAGATTCAAAGGCAAGGCAAAGGTGCCTGGGAACAGTAGACTAGCCAGAGAGGACAGCTTGTTTTAAGACACCAATTTGCAAAAATTGAAGAGATTCAGTTCTTGCTGCGTGATCTCAGGAAGGCGAAGGGGGCACGCGTGCCACCAGTGGAAGTTCCCAGCTTTACCCCAGCAATCAGTGAGAAGGTCTGTGAAGCGTGCAATGGGGCGTTCAGCCAGTCTACCTATCAGGGAGTCCAGTGCTGCCCCCTTGAGTTCACCTGCAAAATCTGTTACACCTTAACTGTCACATTCTTAGAGATCTACTTCCTGGGAGGTAGCCAAGATGGCTCAGACAACCCCCGCTAAACAGACTGATGAATTATCCAGAAAGTTAGAGCGAGCAGGCTGCAATTCAGCCTTAATTCTAGGAAATGGCCCCTGAGCCAACGTTCCTTTGTTCTCTGTAGTTCAACACCCCTGGTTGATCAATACGGTCAGTATTTGGCAGTCCCCAGATGTTTGCTGAGCCCTGTGTTGGGTACACGGAGGACCAGGGGCTCACTGTCCCTGTCTTGGCTGTTTAAAGGTTTGTCGATGACTTCTCAGTCTTGCAGGGGCTGAGCAAGGGAACCATCACCTGTGCATGACCTCTTAGGAAGCGAAGCAAGTGTCCCCTTTTTCAAACATTGCCATTTAGTGACAAAAGAAAGCTGAGTTTGAAACCAGTCCCTCTCTGTCCTTCCTCGGGCTGGGTAATCTCATTTGAATGCAACGAAGTCTGGCAGTTGCAAATGCTAGCTGGCAATAGAAGCGCGTTTTCATTGACTTCCTGGGATTCTTTGCCTCCCTCAAATATTTTGGATACAGAGCACATGGCACGGATTCTTCAGTCGGCGCTAATGATGGGAAGGACCGCATAATGGCGAGCGTGCCCCATCCAGACAGAGAGAAGTCGCGCAGATGAACGCAGCCCATCAAAATGGAGGCCGCTTCCAAGGCTGCCAGACAGGCGACCGCAAGCGGCAGAGACTGTGACATCCAAGTGTCACAGCTCCAAAGTCGGCGGAGTCTGCCAATGAAAGACAATTAGCAAGCACGACTTCTCAATTGTGTTGACAGATGAGGGAGAAAAATCAAATAGATGTGAGGCTGTGTTTATCCTGCTGCAGTGTTTTTGCAATATTATGTCTATTGATTTGCTTTTTGTTCCGAAGTTATTGGGTGGATGGGGCACCGCTCTCTGCCTGTCAACCCCGCAAGCTTGCTTTCACAGCTGCTTGTCAAGTGAGAATTTCTACACAAATCACCCCAACCCGTCTCACAGGGGACATTAGGCCAAAGATACTCTGTTATGATTTAATGAAAAGAAAAGAAAAAAAACTGTAGCATGTGGCTCAATTTTCTTTCTTTCTTTCTTTCTTTTTTTTTTAGTACAATTGGTTATAGCTTTTGAATTCTGTGATGCGGCGTAGCCACCATGATTGGTTTTGTGGGTGTTCTGCAGTCCAGGAACGGGGGCTGGGTTGGCATGCCTGCTCTCCGTTGTCCTGGCGAACCCTCCTGCTAAAGTGCGAGAGGAATGCCCGCTGTGAGCCAGGCACGACTGTCACAGAGATAGATTTGGGGGGTTGGCTATTTTAATGTTTTCCTCTTGTAGCCCCTGCACATCTGGACTCAGAGGGGGCTCTCCTGCTTCCCAGGGTGGGATGCGGTCCCCAATTAGATCACGCCTCTTAGCAGGACCCCCAAGCCTACCTCATTTTAAATTCTAAACTTGACTGTGGCAGTAGATCTCATTCGTGGACCACTTTCAAAGAGCCCTATGTCTACTGGAGAGGAAACAGATTTGGAGAACTCAGAACTATATGCTCAAGGCTTTATACACAGCCTCCCATGTCACCTTTTCTTTGGAGAGAGGCCTTACCTAAAGGAATGGCACTATGGCAGGATGTTGGGAAGCGATGATAAGGGAAGAGGGGAAGAATTTGGGACCTCAGGTCTTGAGAGCATCCCACAACTCAAATTTCACACTCTGCTTCCTTCTCCTTTTATGTGTAGCCCCAGTCCGATAAGACAGTACATCTGAATTTCAGAACAAACCCTTACTCCCAACCTCTGTGGTTATTAATTTGTTTGTGAGCACTCCATTAAGGGCGACAGTTGTGGAGTCTGGGTTCAGCGTCTCTACATCTCTCTGGAATGGGGGTCAGGCTAGACGAGAGGCTCCAAAAGACAAAACCAGACCTATCTTGGCTGTAAAATGAAACTCCCACATTGTCAATATGGGTAATTTCTTCCTGGTATTACATCCAAGCCCTCGTGTCCGACTCACTCCTGATAGAGAGTTAGGTGCATTTAGGGAGATACATTACTCTTCCGCAAATAACACAGGGACAGTTAAACAAACAGCAAGAAGGCGGCTCAATTTTAAATAAAATTTACTGGCCCAGAATGAAAGCCCCTCCTTCAGTAACTGACTTAGTACCAGGGAATTTCTTAGGCACTGGGGATTAGACACATCGATTCTAAAGTTAATTACAATGCATAAACATGTATTTAAAAAGATAATTATTTGACATAAGTTTGGAACTTGACTGAAAATTACTTTCTAAGGGAGACGTTCCTTCTACAGTGTCTCATATGACTTCACACGCAATGAAAAGGCATGTATCACACAGCAAGTGGGAGTCTCTTCTAACTGCGCATTGTTGAAAAACACTAGTGTTTCTAACTCTTTGTTCTGTCTCACATTCTGTTATTTCCCCTCTCTAGAGTCTTCTTCCCCTGCTACCTAAAATGTCATAACTATCATCATGGGAGAAGACGTGGTCTAGTGCAGTTTTATTAAAATGTCTCACACTTTTTGCAGCCAAATCATCACCAACATATGCTGTTTCCAGCCTGTCCTCTGTTCCAACAGGTTCACAGGGAATGACATCAGTAGCATTGAATGCTTAGCAACTTTTCAAATGCTTTTTTATTCATTTAGACAACTATCCATCTAGCGCTAATTATGTGCACAAGATGCTATAAAAACACAAATCAGTTCCAACAACAGATCCCTGTCCTCAAAATGCTGACCATCCAGCTGTGAGTGGACAGTCCCAGGAAACCATTTCTAATCATGCTTTAACAAGAGGCAGGCATTTCAAGAAGTACCAAGGGGTAGAGGCTAATCCATGACAAGGAGCATGCCTCCCATATTCACAGGTTTGGAAGGTTGTGAAGTTTGGCCACATTTAATCCTCCCAGCATGCCTGTGATATAGGTGTTTGCATCTCTATTTCACAGACGTAGAAGCTGAAACCCAGGCAAGCTGAAAGGCTTGTCTAAGCCCCCCAAACTGCTTAATGACAGACCCCAAACCTGTAGAGGCCACTTGGGGTGCTGAAAAAGCAGGAGTGTGGAGTCTGACACGACCTAGCTTTAATCTCAGTTCTAATTCTTTTTAGCTGAGCAAGCTCTGCTCTTTCTGTAAAGCTGAGAATATCTACTTCATAAGGCTGTTGTGAGAGTTAAATGAGGTACACGGTGTTTCCCACATCTAAACTATCACTTACTGTAAGTGGTATCATTCTTTTATGTGTCATAAGAGAATAATAATGCCAATCAATCTACAAATACAATCTTATTACTTGGAAGTTGAATTAATTATTTCATCAAAGAACTCTTTTAGACATTTAAACATGGGCTTTCTTTTTTAAATCAAATATGACTCAGGCATACATAAAAGAGAAAATATAATCAAAATGAATGAGTCAGGTATTCCTAGATTTCTTCATATCTGACCTTCCTAATTACTTTTTTGTCTTTTTTTTAAAGATTTTAGTTTTCAATTGCAGTTTACACTCAATATTATTTGTATGAGTGTCAAGTGTACAGCATAGTGCTTAGACAATCATGTACTTTACAAAGTGTTCCTCCTGATATTTCCAGTACCCACCTGGCACCTTACATAATTCTTTTTTTGACTCAGAGTCCTTGGTGTTTATGCTTTTTCTAAAAATAGAGGGATCAAAATTGCTTCATGGAAGAAATGCCCCCAGCTGGAAAGAAAAGATAATCAGAGACATTGAAATGCAGTGGCACATAGCAATTGCTTCAGTGGTCCTTAAACCTCCTCCCCTACAATTACCATCCGCCCCACCAAATCCAATGGGCTTGCTGTGCCAATATAACTTTAAGAAAACCTTTTAGTGACCCTGGCCAACCGGCTCAGAGGTAGAGCGTCAGCCCAGCATGTGAAAGTCCCGGGTTTGATACCCAATCAAGGCTCACAGGAGAAGTGACCATCTGCTTCTCCACCCCTCCCCCCACCTCTTTCTCTTTCTCTTCCCCTCCCTTAGCCATGGCTCAAATGGTTTGAGCAAAGTTGGCCCCGGGCACTGAGGATAGCTCCATGGCCAGAGCCTCAGGCACTAAAATAGCTCAGTTGTCAAGCAACGGAGCTGTGGCCCAGCCAGGCAGAGTATCGCCTGGTAGGAGCTTGCCTGGTGGATCCCGATTGGGGTGCATATGGGAGTCTGTCTATCTGCCTCCCTGCCTCTCACTTAATAAAAATAATAATAATAAAAAAATAAAAATAAAGAAAACCTCTTAACACCCTTCTTCCAACTCTATTGCCACCTCTAGCTCTGGAAATTTGACTCACATTTACAGAAATAAGAATCTATATGGCAAAAATGTATATGATGCTTTGAAGTAAGTGGGTAGTACTTGAGAGAAGTGAGAAATCTGAGTTATAGGATTGGAAATCAGGTCAATGTTGGCCCTAAATCTGGCTGTAGTCCTTAATATCTCTGTAATTTTAGATACATTTTTCATCTTTTTGCACCCCAGGTTCCACTTCCACACAATAGGAGATATTTGCTTATCTTAGAGGAGTATTAAATTGAAAGAGAACATGAATTAGTGTATAAAAATGTTTAAAACAGTGAGTGGTTCCCATAAGCACTCAGCAGGACTCACTCTGCTATGTAAACCCATTTAAGTTCCTAGTGGCGAGTGATGAGTCACATACAAGATCTTAGAACAGTGAAACCTGCTTGCTTCCAAGTATCAGCTTCAATGTGTACTATCTACCTGACCTGGTGCAAATGATTAATCTCTGCTTCAGTTTTGTCATCTGGAAAATGAGGTCACTAAAAGAACCTATTTCACAGTAAAGATTACATGAGTACATTATTTTGAATAATTCGGACATGAGAGTTAATAAGTGCCAAATAAATGCTAGCTATTGTTATTTATCCCAGAGGTATGTGCTGTCTGCAGGGGATTTCTGGAGAAGGCATGGGCCTCACTCAGTCATTCAGATCTATGACAGACCTGCAGGACTCTGCACTCTGATAAAATGCCAGGAACGAAGCAGGCCATTCAAGACATTTGGGGAGTTGCTTATGAGAAGAGTGTTATATAAGTGATTACTTGCTCTACCCATGGGTCAAAATTATCTTGAACCTTACCAGCTTTTCTAGCCAGTGTAATGGGTCTCCCAGAGCCATGGAGAACTGTGAGAGCTGAGCACTCAACATGCACCCTGAATTAGAACAGGATTTGCTAGAGGACTCGACTTCCAAGTCCCAACAAGAGTTCTGGACGCAAGAGCCTCCTCCCCAGTCTCTCTCTGCACGGGCGCTTATTCTCCCCACAGTGAGGAATACAGAAAATACAAACAAAAGCTCATAGAAGGAAGGCAGGGAAGGAGTAGTAAGGGGCCAAGGGGGCTAAATATATGGCGATGGGAAAAGATTTTACTTTGGGTGATGGGCACACCATGCAATATACAGGTGATGTAGCATAGAATTGTACACTTGAAACCTGTATAATTTTGTTAAATGTCGCCCCAATAAATTTAATAATAAATGATAGAAGAAAACAGAATCTTCCCCAACAAACTTCCCCTTTCTTATGCTCTGAGTAATTCCTCAGATTTCCATAATATAATGTTAAATCTTTATTGGCTCTTCTAAAATTCTAAACTGAAAACCAGGGAATTAATTATGTTGCCCTCTGCTGTGGTTCAAAATGAAAATATGGCTCAGTATAGCTGCCATGCCACATTTACCAAAATGGTACATGCTCAGTCATTTTCAATGAGCCATTTGTTTAATTCATCAATATTTTTTTCCCTTTGGTTTGGGTGAAAAGCAAGCTAATCAGTGATGTGGCTCAGATGTTCAGATCCTCCAATATATTATGTTGGTTGCACTCCAGAGGCACATTTGAATTAAAAAGAAAAAAGAGACGCAGAGCAAGTCACTTCTTTTTTAATAGCGTTTGTTCTCTTTTGCATTCAGTCTGATTCTTTTAGCAAGTACAGATCTAAGCATTTAATTTTACCATCTTCAACTCCCCAGGAAGACAAATGAAAATAGTATCATTTTCAAAAAAAAAAAAATTTCAGAAAATGGAGAAAGGAAAACCTTTAAAGTCAAGTTTTAATTTTTCTATCAAAATGTGGTCTTCCCAATCTGAACGCTAGCTACCTTGGCAGCCTCCAGGTTTGTGACCTACTGGCCCTTCGGTCAATAACTCATTATCTCTCAGATCCTGATATGGTTTGTTTGCGTCTTCAGAGAGAGGACCTTCTACTCCTGTCCACCTAGCCATCTTTCAAGATGCAAATGCGATGCTGCTTTCTCTGCAGGAGCTTGTGCAACCTCACCCTTCTCTCCTTCAGGGCAGACCTAGCTTCTCCTCCTCTGTAGTTCATGGGCACTGGGTATCTATGCCCCCGGGAGAGTGTCCAGCCCTTTGTGTGTGACCACTGATCCCTTGACCTCTCCTACTCAAGTGTGCGATTGCTCATGGCCTCGTTTATAAATGTTTTTGTCTTTTACTGATGACTTTTGAGAACATACAAGACTCACCAAGGGCACTAAACAGATCCTTGTTGAATAAATAGTTACCAAAAGCCTTCCAGGCATATTTATAGAGATGTGCTTATATCACGGATATATATTTATCTTATACGGAGAAATGGACAATTGTGAAATTCTCAGCAGTGATGAAGATCTACAATATATTGAAGACATAGTTATGAGAACCAAGGGCGACAGTTATTGATTTATTACTTCTTGGCTCAAAATAGGGGTTTTTTTTGTTTTGTTTTTTGCCTGCTCTGCAACAGTGGAGGTGAGATTTGTAAATATTTCTCCCCACCAACTGGTAAAGCATTAAGTGTTGTCACTAGAGGAGATGCTGGAGGGACACTGGAGGCAATCGGGGTTCTCCTCCATGTTCTTCTGTGTCTCGCTTGCCAGATACCTGTAGGGTGCAGCTTCTCCAGCACCCGGCCGCCCGCCTGAAAGGCTGTGCTAGACCCCGGCATCCAGCAGCTTCCCCCAACACCCTCCGACGCCTTCCCGGCGGGGGGCTCCCAGCAAAGCCAGGCTCAGGAGCAGCCCCTCCCCCCGCTCTGTGGTCATTGACAGTGAGCTCTGAGGCGTGGCACCTGCCTGTGGATGGCTTTCCCCAGCCCCCTCGAGGACAGATTTCCAGCAGGTTCTGTCTAGGCGGCACGTCAGCCACGCCTGGCTATCCAGAAAGCTACATTCCCTCTCCAGTGACATCTGAGTTTCAGCCCAGTTTGGCGAGGGGTCTTCTCTGGTGGATCCCAGTCCTGGGCATAGCGGCTGCTCCTCATACCTGTCGTTCCTGAATTCTCTGTTGTTTTATTAACTCTTATAACCAAGTAAGTCCCTGTTACTCCATCCCTCCTCTGTTGGTTATTCTTTAGAGTACCCTGTCCCTGTTCAAATTACAATGTGGTTTTACCTCTTGATTGGGCCTGGATTGATTGCATTGGATGCTAAGAAAATAGATGAAGAAATATTTTTTTTATTTTGAAGCTTTGAGACCAACATCAGTATAGTGAAGTCTATAGAGTTATTTACCTCTACATTAGATATTTAAAGTTAATGTATGAAAATTTGAATATTAAATTTGGAGTCATCTCTGCTCATATTTATACCAGGACTGGAAAACTAGAAAGAAAGTAAATTTAGACACTCTCACTTTTGAATTTTTAATAATTTAGATGAGGATTGAATAAAATAAATTTCTTCTAATTATTATAAGTAAGCAGCGTGATTATATCTGCAAAGATAAGATTTAAATATTACCACCCTGCACTCAAATATATCTACAATATAATATAGAATATAATATATTCTACAAGGTAGTTTCTTAATGGATGTTGATGATGCTATAAACTGATGGGGTGAATTCAACCAAATCTTACAGTCCATTAAAGGGGCTTTTCTAAGTTCCTCTTTTAAGATACAGATCGCCTTTCTAGCTGGATTTACTGCCTCTGCACAAATGTTATACTTCTAATATCTCTAAAATAATGTTAGTTTGGCATTGACTGGTTAGCTTGGTGGGTTGGAATATCATCCCAAAACAACGAGACTGTGGGTTCGATCCCTGGTCAGGGCACTACAGGAAGCAGTCAATGAATACACAACAATGAACACATAACTAAGTGGAACAATAAATGAATGCTACTCTCTTTCTTTCTCTCCCTTCCTCTCTTTGTCACTCTAAAAGCAATCAATCAAAAAAATAATGTTAGTCCTAGTTTATTACTTCAAATTAGTGGAGTATTGGTGTTTGTTACTTATTTTGTTGCTAATGTTATTCCTCCTAGTGCTCATATGGTGATTTTAAGAATATGGTGGGATAATTGATTATAAATTCTACTGAAATAACAGATAGAAGAAAAAATTAGTGGGAGTCACCTACAGCCTCTTCTGAGAAATCAGCCACATTAGAAAACTAAATACCGCTTAGATTACATTACTGAGCTTGAGTTTCATATCCAAACCCATTAGTTGCATTAGTGAAGACATCCACAATTATTGAAACCTGCTTAAGGAGCTCATTTGCTGCCAACTGCTACTTTCAAGACTTCCAGGGGAAGTGCCCTCGTGATAGGGAACAATTTACCCTTGCATCGGTGTGGATGATGGCATGTGTTTGGAATGGCTCATGCTGCTGGACTAAAGCATTATTCGTGAACAGTCTTCATCGTATGTAATTGTCTTGGCTATAAAATTTAGCATGGGCCTGAGTGTGAGTGATACATATTCTTCATTTTAACCTTAGATACAGTAATAACATGCTTTTTGCCAAATTTCACCCTCTCCATCTTTCTAAATCTTCCAGTTAGCTAGCATGTTTTAGGTGCACCACCCCAACTTAAAGTACTTCTGCTCTCTGATCTATTTATGCACTTTTATACCATCTAGAGTAGGGGTCAGCACACCTTTCTGTAAAGGTCCAGATAGCGAACGCTTTAGACTTAAACAGAATACTGTCTCTGAGATCATCCCTCAGCCCTGCTGTTCTAGTATAAATGCAGCCATAGACAATGGGTAAGCCGATGAACAGGGCTGGGTTCCAACAACATTTTGTTTACGAAAGCAGGCAGCAGGTCAGATTGGGCCCAGAGACTGTAGCTTGCTGAACCCTTATCTCAACAAACGTCTTCCTTTTGGGGCATGGAGAGCTTTAGGGGAATCACTCCCCGAGTGTGAACTTGAATCACCATTTTCTCGCCATTAATCCGTCTGAGGTCTGCAGTGGGTCCCTGCTTCTCTCCTGCCTCTCCTCTAGAAATTGCTCCACTTTACCAAAGAAATGCACACCTCTTATCCGTCTTGAATCTTCTTGCCCCGCTTTGTAAAGGGTCAAAAACACTTGTGCCCTGGCCGGTTGGCTCAGCAGTAGAGCGTCGGCCTAGTGTGCAGAGGACCCGGGTTCGATTCCCAGCCAGGGCACACAAGAGAAGCGCCCATTTGCTTCTCCACCCCTCCGCCGCGCTTTCCTCTCTGTCTCTCTCTTACCCTCCCGCAGCCAAGGCTCCATTGGAGCAAAGATGGCCCGGGCGCTGGGGATGGCTCCTTGGCCTCTGCCCCAGGCGCTAGAGTGGCTCTGGTCGCGGCAGAGCGACGCCCCAGAGGGGCAGAGCGTCGCCCCCTGGTGGGCAGAGCATCGCCCCTGGTGGGCGTGCCAGGTGGATCCCGGTCGGGCGCATGCGGGAGTCTGTCTCACTGTCTCTCCCTGTTTCCAGCTTCAGAAAAATGAAAAGAAAAAACAAAACAAAACAAAACAAAAAACACTTGTAACATAAAAAAGAAGTGTTCCTTTTGGATTACTCACTCCTCAGTGACACTTCTCTGAGATCCAAAGCAAAAAAAGCTTCTCTTAGAAATCTTGAAGATCTTGAAGGATGTTGTATCTTCTTTCATCAACACAAACACTCAGGGCAAAGCCTTGCACTCTCTCTCTCTTAGATATCATTAAGATAAAATTTAGAAATGAAAAGATTACCATGGGGGATATTCATTAGCATGTTTATTTAAATGTTTTTTTAAAAAATGAAGTTAGATTTTATTTTTCTAACAAAAGCTTGTCCAACTGGCTGATTTGTTTGAGAAAGAGGATTGACAAACTATTTGGCTAGATGGTGAATTTCCACAAATTAAGTGAGCCAAATCTTCAATTCAATATATATTGACAGCTTAAAATATATTGATCAAAATATATTCAAAACATGAAGAGGATATGTAATATACTGCAAAACATCTTTATAAAACTATAAAGATACAATAACCATGTACATTTAAAGTGCTTAAGGGGATCCATATTATTTTTTAAATTAGCAGGCACATTAATAAACTTGAAAGTTTTCTTGTCTAGAAAAATCTTTGAAGATTAATCATGTACTACTTCATCATGCCTGTATTTCTGTCTTGAAACTTATTGAAATATTTATTGTTATGTAATTTTTCTTATGTGTTTGGGTCTTAGCTCTTGAATGGATAGAAGTTTACCTATTCTGCCACTTCCTGGTCCTGAGATCTCATTTCTTAGTTTCCATCTGTGTAGTAAAAATATCTGTTTCCCTCACCACTATGATTAATCTGGTATGTGATCCAAATCTTCACTAAAATGGTCCCCAGAGATTCCCTGGTGGGGTCCTGTCCCATGGATCATCATAATGAGAACCTTTTCTTTATGAGGTTCCTTCTGATTCTTCTATAGCATTTGACACTGTCGCCTCCTTTATGGAAATATTTTGTTCTCTTGGTGTCCATTATACTCCACTAAGCTGGTTATTCTGCAAGCCTTTGGACACCCCATTCTATCTTCTCTCTGTCCTCCATCACATCTCTCTCAATGTCTTGTCTTTTGCTCAACTCCCCCACTCCAACTAAGCTTTGATGCCAAAGGATTTTCTCACATCTCCAGCCCTGAAATCTAACTGAACTTCTAACTTGGTCACCCACTGGCATAAGCAAATCCAGTTAATCAAAACCTAATTTATCATCTTCCTCCCCAAATAAACTCTTGCTTTTCACTTTCCTGTATTTGTTACAATTGTGTCATTTTTTTCTGGGCTACTGGGCTCACAATCTTAAAGGTATCGCCCTCATCTCCTATGTTTACCAGTACACACCTCTCCATTCCCACCTCCATGCCCCTAGTTCAAGGCCTTCCTTTCGCAAAGGTGAAATGTTTCCGTAGCTTCTACCTGGTAGATTGGATGCATGGAAGGATCACCTGGGAAGCTTTAAAAAACAAACAACAACAACAAAAAAACAATGCCCAGGCTATGCCCAATCTGATCACATCAGGAGCATGCTAGGGGTGGGTTAATCCATCAGTATTTTTTAATACCTTCCCAAGAAATCCCAGTATGCAGCCAGGACAAGAACTCCAGTCTAGATTCTCCTTTGGCATGCAAGTCATAGGTCGGCTTGTTTAAACGCCCTAAAGGGCAGATGTGATGGACAACTCACTCCAACTTTTTCCATAATTCCTTAGTGACTGAAGTATAAAATAAGCTGTCATCTTGAAAAAGTGTTTTCCTTGTAAATAGTTGTACAAAAAAACCACACTGGATATTTTACTTTTTCTTTACTGATCTCTTGTATGCCTCATTCTTCTAACATAACTGCAATTAAATGTCCCGTTTCCTTTGTGACGTCCCGCCTGCAAAGCCCATTGCGAAGCGAAGCCAGTCGCACAATCAACTCTTAGAAGTGATCAACGATAAAAGGATTTTGTACCCAGATTAGAAACAAACAAGCCACAATAACAACAACAAAATACCCAGATCATCTTGAGAAAGCTCAGATTATTCTCTATTTTCAAATCATGATAAAATATTTGACTAAGCACAGATTGAACCCCAAGCTTCTCCTTCTTCTAAAAATGACCACGACATTTTTTTAAAGTTTATTTTCTCCACTCAAGTTGTCTCCTGCTATCCCCTGAAGTTCCAGCCTCCTCTGGAAGGATTTAGAGGCGAAGATGGGGAAGTGCTATAAAAATCTCAGGCCTCACACTGCTTAGAATTTAGGACACATGATTTTTTTAGTTCTGAGATCAAGATAG
Organism: Saccopteryx leptura; assembly: GCF_036850995.1. NCBI lineage: Eukaryota > Metazoa > Chordata > Mammalia > Chiroptera > Emballonuridae > Saccopteryx > Saccopteryx leptura. The sequence goes on from NC_089513.1 coordinate 16,346,296, forward strand.
ATATTATAATATGGTGCAAATTAGAATGAAGATACTAAATAATTTACGCTAATGCTCTCAGTTATAAAGATAACTGCCTCGCTTTGCAACTGATATAAATTAAGGGAATATATTTAAATGTATATTTTAATCAATCAAGAAGGCTCGTCAGCCCGCTAAGTGTCAGATGCTAATGCATGCTCTCAATGCAACGGCCTGTTTATTAACTAATGAAATGCCAACTGACTGAGTTGCTGAATTCCGACGCAGAAATGGGGACAGTGTACTCGCTTCTGGTCATTGGGTAGGCTTCACAGTAGAATGTTCACCCTCTACCTCACTGTCAAATACAGTTCATTGCTAAATGACCTGAACTGTCATTTATCCACCATGTGAGGGTCTGTGATGGAGAAAGAGAAGGGAGATGTCAGCGGGAAGCACATACTGCAGACGCCGCCTCAAGAGGAACCTGCCGGAGAACTGAGATCCCTGGTTCCCGGATTTTGCCAACGAGCTGCCGCAGGCATAGTAGGTGTTTCCGTGCAGGTTTGGGGGATCAAATGGAACGAAGCTGAATGTGCTATCAGGTATCCTGATGAGCTGGAAGAAAGATGTCTTTATCTTGGGCACTGGATAAAAAGCATCTCTAAATCACTGCCAGCATCCAAAGACACGGAGCACTAACAGCGACGGCGCAGTACAGGTATGGGTCGCGAATGCCGGAGTTGCACGCCGAACCAGCCAATTAGGGAACATTAGCAGCTCTGGGAGCATAAAACATGGAAGAAAAGGCTTTTGAAAAGAAAGCCCGAAGACTGGAAATTCACAATCAGGACCATTTCCTTACTAATCAAAATCCATTTTTTCCCAGCTTTTTATAATTTTCTCTGCTGGCATTTGTCTCACACATCATGAGCATTGAAAATAAAATCAGCCAGGAAAAGTGGCGGCTCTTCGACGACGCCAGTGAGTCACTATCAAACTTATTTTCAGGGTCCTTGTTTTTCAAATGTGTCTTCTTTATTTTTAAAATTAAACAGGAAAACCTGAAGATGATTCACACCGCATCTAGCCGGCTCCAATAATGTATTTACTGAAGAAAAATTTCCTATCCAAAGCTCTTCCTCAAATGAATTGCCCTTTTCACGATATGTTAATTTCCCCCCAACATCTTAAGATTTCACAAAACACTCTAAAAATGCACTTGACTAGAATGCAATTATGTGCAATGTGGTAGTTACTGAACTTACAGCAAATGTAAATAGCATTTTGGATGGAAAGTAGTTAATAGTTTTTTCAACTGTAACTTTCAAAGCGGACGTGAGCAGAAAAACCTGTTTTTCTCTATGAAGTTTTCTTATCATCTATAACTTTTGAAGTTCTGTTTCTGTCCTTTTATTTGGCATGTTTTGATTCTCTATGCATCCTGAAAAGCTTCCATAGAAAGATCACATCAAACTGAATAGTTTACCTGAAGGGACCCCCTTTTTTATGGAATCTGGGTGTGGGGGGAAAATTTAATGGTCATTTGCCCTATTTGATTAAGGGGGATTGGCCTGAATCATGCTAACTTCCAGAGTCCTAAAGTGGCTACTACATTGGTTTTAAAAATTAAATTGCTTTTTTTAAAGAGTGTTTTTCTGGTAAGACCCCCAAGAAAGAGGACAAGTTGACAATGCCCAAGACGAGTTCCTTAGTTCTTTTAAACTTAGATAAATACCCAACATTGATTTGGTTTTGTGCTGCTAGTGGTTTAACCTGGAGTTATTTACTACATGAAGGAGTAAATCCTGGATTTTTGAAAGTCTGAGAGGATTATGTAAATGGAGCAACCTCAGCCAGAATGTTCTGCACTCAAATTTACTTCTCTAGATAACTGGTGATAAATCCTCTCACCCCAAACCAGCATTTCAGCTCAGGAAAATCACGGACTCCCCAAGGAGAAACAAGTACCTCCTTTGTGTCATGTTGATATCGGCAGGAATGATAACGGTTATGTTGACCAGAAGAGGAATTCGAACAATGCGTAATCACGCATGGCCACTCATACCGGCTGGCAGCGCACTAACTTTTCTTCTGGGATTGAGCCCCGCGCATTGCCTCTGGATTACTCAACCTCTCTCTAATCCCACTCCAGCAGGACCAAACCTGCTAATGTCTCTATGTAGGTTATAGATGGCACCAAGGGCGGCCAATTGCTTCTTACTGACAAAGTGCTCAATTAATAAGGAGCTGGGTTCTAATCACTGCGACATCTTTAATCGTTTTTTCCCCTTCTATCCCTTCTATCCCAGGTACCTCCTCCCCCCCCCCAAGGATAAAATTGTGTAAGGTTGAAAAGGAGGCTTTGGTAGAAGTTAGGAAAGCAGAACGATTTTAATTTCATTTCCATGACATCAAAACATTATGTCCATTCTATCTCATTTCATTTTCCATGTTAACCTTGTCTCTTTTTATTGCCCACTTAAAAAGTTAATATAACATTGCATCGTTGGTGTATTGCATAAAATATTGAACAAATACTTTGAGTACCTAGACTACAGTTACTTTACATTCCAATGTTTCCTCTGGAAAGTAATATACGTATATATATTTTAATCTGAGGGAGGAGGGATATATCTAGCAAGTTGTTCCTATTTATAAAATTAAGTGGAATGAATCGTAGAACTAGTGGTATTGACAAAAACTGCAGTTACAGGTTGGAAGTGTCCTTAGAAGTTAGGCCTCTAATCTTCTCACTTTATTGATGAAGAAACCAAGGCCCAGGGAGGGCAAGTCATTTATCAAAGTTACCATCTGAGTAGAAGTAGAGCAGGAATTTTAATTTATATCTCAAGTCCTTGACCAGCATATGTGTCCCTTTGTCTCACTGTTTCTTGTAACAGTGATTTGAGGCTATTGGGGATCCTTTAGCACCCTAGTCCCCTGATATGGAAAAAATAAATAAATGAGGTCTGCTTTGAACTGGAGTACTTCTCTCCACAGTTGTATTTAAGATAGCACTTTATTTTACCCTGAAATAAAAAGAACAAATGCACAATATTACATGGTAACATTTCTAAAGCTCCACTGAATCACTGGAAATTATATAGACGCGACAACATCCATATAGTCTATGCCAATTATCACGCCTCTCTTATGGGATAATTAGGAGATGCTCCCTGAAATATGCTTTTCATTTCCATTCACTGGTAATGACCATGCACTCCTTCAGAGAAGATTTATTTTTCTTCCACCTCTGCTTTTACTAAGCTAAGCACTTATTCTGAGCTCATGCAAATGAAAGGTGTATATTCCATGCAAGAGTGTGTGTGTGTGTTTGTGTAATTAAGATGTGCATATTAACTCTTTAGCTGACACAAGAAGGTACAGCTTCAAAATATTGAAAATTTGCTGCAGAGAACACATCTTCATGTCCTCCATTTCATATAAAAACAAGCGATATTTACAGGAATAATTCTCTATGTAATTACACAATTATTAAAAACATAGTAGTGAAGTAGGAGCTTTTATCAAGTCATTCAAATTAGTGCTATTTCATACTAATCACTATCTACTTGAATGTGTATTGCTTGGATCTGGCTGTGGAAAGCTCATTAAATAAATTTTCTTTAAAATTTAATTACTGGGAACTTCTTTAGATAATAATGATTATGGGTATAATTAGGATCTTTGTTCCTCTTTGTTGTGAGACTAAAAGGTACAAAGACTCAGAGAAAAAGAGATCGAAATTGCATATCCAACACTTAGAGAAGTAGTTGTCACAGGCGTTGCAGAATATTAAAGAGCCCAGTGCAACATCGAGATCGAAGGGTGGAAATTGTAAGGTGGCGTTTAGTTATTCAGTCTTTCATTTTTCCCCCAAATTGTCTAGGTTGTAGTCATGCACGAGAAGTGAGAAACAATGAAAGGCCGTTTCTTTTCATGTCTGACTGTAAAATAAATGTTAGAAATTGATTATGTCTTCACTTATAAAGGCTGTAGGATCCCGATCCTTCACTTTGGTAGTTTAATAAGCATGAGACATGCTGTGTGCTGAATACAATTAGAATATATACGCACTGTCCTTAATGTCTTTTGACCTTTGTAATTCAGAAAAAGGCACCAACACCCTGACCAGTGAAGTTTTCCAGACCTTCTTTTAATAATGGCCATCAAACTTTTGTACAAATTGAAGGATATAACAAAGACTTTCCTAAGATTATTTCATTTAGAAATGATACTAATTCTGGGTTCAAACACTATAACAATCTCCCAACTCTCCAGCCAAAGACAGTCCCAAAAGCACTGTGTTAGTACACTGGACATTCTCTACTAGGAAACTCTGGGTTAAGAAATGAATTGTGAATATGTCGTCAGCTACTTCTGACAGATGTAAAAAGTGAATATGCTTTTACTCATCCTGACCTGATACAAATTATGTTTGTAAAGTATTCAGTGCAACTTGTGGTGGCGCAGTGGATAAAGTGTCGACCTGGAATGCTGAGGTCGCTGGTTTGAAATCCTGGGCTTGCCTGGTCTAGGTACATACGAGAAGCAACTACTACAAGTTGATGCTTCCCCACTACTTACCACCCTCCTTTTCTCTCTCTCCTCTCTCTGAAATAAAAATTTTAAAAAAGAATGTTTGTAAAGAGCACCTAAAAGAATCCTTTAAAAACAAGTACGTATGGGCTCAAGAGGAACTCTAGGCCCTTGTTCTCACATGCTAGAGAGCAGGATGAAGAGGTTCCATGTATAAAAGCAAAGCAATGACGTTAGGCAGTCACCTGGCCTAGAGCCTTCACATCCTCGGTCAGTTAGGACCACCATGTTTTAGCTGCTCTTAGGACCTCCATAAAGCATTCCAGCTCTTCTTGTCATCAGAAGGGTATAGAGAACCAAGTGTCACCAAAATATCATTGGCTGTGTGAGAGGGAAATTCACTGATATTTCCATTGCATGAGTAGAGTTATACAGTTTATTTAGGGTCCCTGGAGTCAGGTAGGGTGACTACTACACAGCCTCTTGCTTTCATTTACATGAGAGAGATGTATAGAGGTAGAGAATGAGTATGAGGAGCACCACCACCACCACCAGGACAATAGCAACTGAAACAACAGCAATGACTCGGAAGTTTGTTGCATTTTATCTTTCTTGACACTGGAAAGGCCTTTTTCTTTCTTTTTTTTTTTTTCTGTTGAAAATGCTGGCGTTTCGTGGACAAGAAATAGAATATGTGGGGTGATTGTCTTTTCCTGGGCCCCATAGGTTCCTACATACTGTCCACAAGTCTGGAGAGCTCTCCCTTCCCAATGCTCAGTACTAAATTTAGGACTGCTGCATTTATTGACTAAATTCTAAATTTGTATCAGCGAAGACTGTTTTTAGGACACATTCAGCAGGGGAGAGAAATCAGAGCACACTTAGCACTACAGACTATGTAGTTTGTATTTACTGGAAATTTATGTAAATGGATCATAAGTATGTACTCTTTTTTTGTGTACCTTCTTTCACTAAACATAATTGTTTGAGATCCACCCATGTTGTTGGGTTATCATTTCATTCCCTCTTATTGCTGAGTATATTGCATTGTAATACAAATACCACAATTTGTATATTCTTTCACTTAGTAATAGACACTGGGTAGTTTCCAAAATTTTGGCTATTGCAAATAAAACTGTTCTGAGCAGTTACATACACATCTTTGTATGGACACAAGTTTTATTTTCTCTTGCATTAACTGTCTTAGAATTCAGTGGCTAGGCCCTGGCCGGTTGGCTCGGTGGTAGAGCGTCGGCCTGGCGTGCGGAAGTCCCGGGTTCGATTCCCGGCCAGGGCACACAGGAGAGGCGCTCATCTGCTTCTCCACCCCTCCCCCTCTCCTTCCTCTCTGTCTCTCTCTTCCCCTCCCGCAGCCAAGGCTCCATTGGAGCAAAAGATGGCCCGGGCACTGAGGATGGCTCCTTGGCCTCTGCCCCAGGCGCCTAGAGTGGCTCTGGTCGCGACAGAGCGACGCCCCGGATGGGCAGAGCATCGCCCCCTGGTGGGCGTGCAGGGTGGATCCCGGTCGGGCACATGTGGGAGTCTGTCTGACTGCCTCCCCGTTTCCACCTTCAGAAAAATACAAAAAAAAAAAAAAAAAGAATTCAGTGGCTGAATCATATGGTAGGTGTATGTTTAACTTTTTAAGAAATAGCCAAACTGTTTTCTGAAATGAATGTATGATTTTATGTTCTATTTCTTCCACATCCTTCTTAACACTTGGAGAGGTCAGGTTTTTGTGGGTTTTTTTTTCCCGAAGTGAGAAGCAGGAAGGCAGAGAGACTCCTGCATGTGCCTGACCAGAATCCACCTGTCATGTCCACTAGGGGTTGATGCTCTGCCCATCTGGGACATTGCTCCATTACAACCGGAGCCATTCTAGCACCAGAGGTGGAGGCCATGGAGCCATCCTCAGCACCCAGGCCAACTTTGCTTTAATGGAGCCTTGACTGCAGGAGGGGAAGAGAGAGACAGAGAGGAAGGAGAGGGGGAGGGGTGGAGAAGCAGATGGGTGCATCTCCTGTGTGCCCTGGCCGGGAATTGAACTCTGGACTTCCACATGCCGGGCCAACGCTCTACTGCTCAGCCACTCTGCCAGGGCTTTGGAGAGATTAGTTTTAAAAATTTAGCTACAAAATGGGTATATAATTGTATCTCACTATAATTTTAATTTGCATTTCCTAGTGACAATGTCATGTATCTTTTCATGTGCATATTTGCATTCTGTATGTCTTTGGTATCAATGTTTTACCCATTTAAGAAATAGGCTTTTATTATTACTGTTGTTGTTGTTACTGAGTTTGAGAATTCTTTTTACATTATTGGTACAAATCTTTAAGCAGACACATCATTGCAAATATATTTTCTCTTACTCTGTGATTTGTCTTCATTTTCTTTTTTCTTCTTCTTCTTTTCCAAGTGAGAGGAGGGGAGACAGACAGACAGACTCCAGCATGCACCCCAACCAGGATCTATCTGGCAACCCCTGTCTGGGGCCGATGCTATGCCCTTCTGGGGCCATGCTTGCAATTGAGCTATTTTTAGCACCTGAGGCAGAGGCTCCACAGAGTCATCCTCAGTGCCCTGGATGATTGGTTCGAATCAGTTGAGCCATGGCTATGGGAGGGAAGAGAGAGACAGGGAGAGAAGGGGAGAAGGAGGGGTAGAGAAGCAGATGGTCACTTCTCCTGTGTGCCTTGACAAAGACTCAAACCCTGGTTCATCCACATGCCGTTCAATGCTCTACTACTGAGCTAACCGGCCAGGGCTATCTTTATTTTCTCAATAGTGATTTTTGAAGAACAGAACTTTTTAATTTTGATGAAGTCTAATTTATTAATTTGTTTTCTTATCAATCATGCTTTTGGTGTCAAATGTAAGATTTTGCTTAACCCAAGGTCATAGGAATTTCTTTCTGTTTTTTGTTTTTGTTTTTAGAATTGTATCGTATTAGGTATTACATTTAGGTCTATAGTTATTTTTGAATTAACTTTTACATTGGTGTTAGGTATAAATCAAAGTTATTATTATTATTTATTTTGCACCAGGAAATCCAATTGTTCTGGCATCATTTATTAAAAAAAAGAAAAACAACTGTCGTTTCTCCACTAACAACTTTTGCCGCTTTGTTGAGACTTTATGTCAATATAGCATATTGTGTGAGTCTGTTTCTGGCTGCTATTCTACTCTGTTAGTCTATTTATTTATCTTTAAACCAGTTACCACTCTGTCTTGATTTTTATGGCTTTATAAGTCTTGAAGTCAGATAGGACTAATCCTCCAATTATTTTTCTTTCTTAAAGTTGTTTTGCTTTATTGTTTTCTTATTTTTACAGCAAAACTCTAAGTTGAAAGACTTGGCCATATTTTATTCTATGTCTCATCCACTTGGAAATATTTTATTATATACACTAAATATTTAGTTCTATTTTCTCTAGTGATTTTATGTGATTTATGTTTTCCCAGTAAACTTAGAAATAGCCTTTTCTAGTAAACTTAGAAAAAGCCCACGGTCTTTCTCATTCTCTTTGAAATTTGTTCTTGCCATTTGCCAGAATTCTTAGAGAATTTCTGAAGTGTGACAGTTTTCCCCAACTTTAGTTAATCATGAAGTGCTCACATACTGACAACCCAGCCATTCTATATGTTGGGAGGCGTGTTTTTTCCCCATAAAAGTAGAAGAAAGAGGGAAAAAAAAGTCACACACATTAGTGCACAATACGGCAGAAGGTGTTTTTCTGAACTCTAGACAATGGACTCTAATGGATCATTTGTGCTGTATGCTGCAGTCTTTTCAATCCACAACAAGAGAAATCATCTCTGATGATGCTTTACTCAGCCAAGTTCTCCAATCAGCCAAATTATAAATGAAACTTCAAGGAATGAGATTTCAAGAAAGTCTGTTTAGCAGCTTGACTACTGAATAGCACTGTGTAGCAAGCTGGGGAAGTTGTCCAGAAAGGTGAAAATGTGCACAGAGTTGATTATTCCCTGTGTTAATATTGTCTAGTACTTTCTTTATCCTTAATTAAGCAGCCTGAGAGCTTCCTTTCTGATGCAGGATAGTGGGCTTCTGCCACACATCCATCCTGACCCATCAGTTTAAATTCCAAGTAAGACGTATGACCTTGAAGGTTTCCAGAAACTTACAGGTTTGTTAAAGCATCTTTTCATTGTCCTAGTCAGTCCCTCCAGCCACTAAATTAAAATCACTTTAACCAATTCAAGAAAGTGGTTTAGGAGTAGAAAATTTTTCTTTTCATTAAAACCCACATGGAAATGTTAACAGCTAGAATACCAGCTTTGTTCAGAACCAAGACAAAGATTGGTGAACCCAGGTCTTCTATTAATTAATATATGGCAGACACTTTTGGAAGCTTTTTTGAAGGGTGTAGTTTGTAGGTGGCTGGTGGAGTGTCCTGATTCTTTTGCTCATCTATAAATCAAGTCTTCGTGCTACCACATATTGTAGGAAGTTGGAACCATCATTATCATGGATGTCATTGTATTGTGGCATAAAAAATTGCTTTTTAAAATCTCCCTTTGCACTAAAAGTCTTAATAGCAAAGACTTTGCATCAAAATATAAACACAAATTTGATAACATTTCTTTTTACTTAACCTTTAGCATGGCTACTGCAAAATTAACCTCTTTAAAAAAAGTGTTTCTTCAACATAAACTCTCTTAGTGGAATAATATTGAGAACATTTATCATCAATGGAACGAAATCTATCTTGGAAGACTTATTGGATATTATTTTCATTTTTAGTAATGGATAATCCATTCATTCAACAAATATTAAGTGAGTACCTATTATGAACCACTGTTTAGGTACTAGACATACAATACTGAACAAAACATCAGAGCAGGCATTCCTCTTCTTATTCTAGATGGTGGAAGCTGTACAAGTTAGAGGGCACTGGTATTCTGACCATGGAGCTGTGGCATGATTTAAAAGTGTTAATTGTCTCAATGACAGTATATGGTATATTGATGTCTTTGTAGCTTTAAATTCTAAGCTCCACAAGGGTAGACTCATAAGAGTTTTTCCACAATTAAATATCTAGTGTTTAACACAGTCTTTATCATCTATTAGGGTTTTTTCAATAAATATTGAAAAATATAAGTAAAATTAAGAAAACATCAATATTTCCTGAGATCCTGAGATTTAAAGGAAGAGCTAGGGTTCATGGAAGTTAATGTTTTGGTATTTGTAGGTGAGGTAAGTGTCAGATAGTCTTTAATTTATCTTGATCACATTTGCTTTTAATTCGCTGATGAAAATCTTTGACATAAAACCAACATTTGGGAAATGAGAGTCAATTGTTGAGTCCACAGTAGTGAAGTGATGGCTCTTTATTCTTGAGTACTTTCCTGAATAGCAGCTTTTTATTAAAGTACTTTTTACTACAGATGAGTTTGACCGTGATTATTGATATTGCCTAGGCTAATGCTATTTGTAAAATCCAGTTGTAGAAAACTCACACCGTATTTTAGATGGTGTGTTGGGAAAGAAAAAGCTAAAGATCTTACTTGAGCATTTTTCATCTGGAGATGAATCATAGGCAATTAACAGAAACAATTCTAATTAACTGACATAATTAAAAAACTAATAATGTTTAACATTATTGTTTTATACAATGACATTAACTTTAACAGCCTAGCAACACATCAAGGCCTCATTTCCATAGTCACAGAATATATTATTTATCCTAGGTTTCTCTGGTAACCAGTTTGACAATAGTAACAACAATGTGGGTTCCTAAATTGTTTTGCCATACAGCTTCATAATTTATGCCATTGGCAGTCATTGTAATGTCTGTATAATTTTCTTTTAATTATCACCTAATGAAATTTACATTCATTTGGGTAAAACAAATATTCACATTCAACTTTCAATCACCTGTCCATGCTTCCATTTAATTTACTCAAGTTTGATGCCTTTTATTTATATTTTTAATATCAAACAGTGAGAGGAATATTAACATTTATTTTCTGATTAGTGTTTAGGGAAATATTGATTATGTGGTTCTTTTCCCTTCTTTGCTTTTAAATTTTCAGTGTGTGAATTTTTTAACCCAAGAAGATACATACTTCCCAGTTTTTTCACATTAAACTCCAAGGAGTTTAAGTGGAATTAATTTAGTAAACTTTAATTGCAGAATAATCTCTGCCTGTTCCCTTATCTCTTGATTTATTACAGGCATTTATTTCTACTTTGAAAAATTCTCATCAGTTTCCCAGGGAATTAATTTAGATTTCTAAAAAGAAAAAAAAATACAAATTGCATCTAAATTCAAATTAAGATGCTAATTACAATAATTATTTCATCACATTATATAGAAACTTTGTACATATGAGCATAGCAATTTTGAGGCAAAAAGTGCTATTTTTTTCACAATGCCAATTCTTGCAACTTTTGAACAGATGAGTCTCCTAGTTTAATTAGTTATATACAAAGACACTGCCCCTCAAATGGAATTATGCTGAATGCCAATCAACTGCTAATTTGAAAAATTGATAACCAAGAGTCTTGATAAGTGAGCTGAGTGCCGATATTAACTCACCAAAGTGAGATGAGCTTGTGATTAGTAAACTACGGGGGTCGGTCATTAACAGTGGTATGCTTTGCACCAGCGAGATCACACTCACGGAGAAAAACTTGTTTGAAAAGTGATTATAACTTTGTTTTATTATTAAAAAGGAGAACACATTAGAAAGAGCATTAGTCTATTCTGCACCTGGGCCCAGATCATGAGGGAGAGGTCCCCGATGGACGCCCCCCCACTGGGTCCACAGGCTGCACAGTCAGGGTTTTAATTCTGGGGAAGAAACTGCTGGCCGAGTTGATGAGAGGAATGTGCATCTCAGTATTTGGGGAAGGAAGACTTGTTCTTTAGATTGTGGGAAAAATATCAAGTGTTTTTGACTCTTTTTTTTTTCAGATGTATTCAATTTATTTCTCTTCTTACCTCCTAAGGTAAATGTAGACTTGATACCTATCCACCTATACCTGCATTTTGAGTAGTTGACAGATATGTTCTTATATATTCTTGCATCTTTTTTGTAGTCTGGGGATAAATGTGTTTTAACTTAACATGTGCATACAATATACAAATTATGGTATTTTTTCACTTAGCCTTTCCTGGAAGGGAAAATCAGATGCTAGACTTGAAATCCACAATTGACCGATGCTAAGATTATGAAGCTTGTGTTACTAGGAAGACAGTTGAATTTGAACCCAGAAGAAATGTCAGCTTTTTACTGTCTGTGAGATCCTAAGAAAGAGCCTTTAGTTTTTGATCCTTGGTTTTCTACTGGGTAAAATAGGGATGGATAATAATACCTGCTATTTCAGATTTTATATGAGATCTAAATGAGATAGTAGAGGTCAAAGTCAGTTGTGAACTATTAAATACTGTACAATTGTGAGATACTGTTATGATTACAGGTATTCTATTCTGGTCTTCACTAAAACATAGAATTAACTTCAATGAAACTTTTATCTTTAGAATGTCTGTGTTCATAAATAGATGCTTAAAGTACATATTTTATTAGACTATATCTATGATGTATCTGTGAATGTTGAAGACTGTTTTTGCAAATATAAATTATATAGACTTCTTAACTTACCAATTCTCAAATTTGAGATTTATTTTCACATGGACTATTTTGCTTCTAAAATTGTACACACTTTTAGTAGCAGATCTCTGGTAGATTTTAACAATCATATTATTAAATATTAATTTTTCCACTCAGTTGATTTTACTGGAGACTGAGACTATACTACTATAACAGTAAGTAATAAGTTAAGTATTACTTCCTGAAGTCTCTAAATTTTGACATCTGAGGAGTCCCACAATAATTTCTAGGTAAATCTTCTGTGGCTCAGATTAAAAATACACTTCTTGACCCTTCAATTTCCAAAATTTTCTTCCAATTTAGACAAGCCCAAAATAGCAAATTTATTTAATGGACAAAATGAACCACTACTTGTTAAAACAGAAGCAAAGACAATGAATAGACTATTCACATCTTGATGACAATGTGAATAATTGTTCTAATATTTTATAAGTCCATGGCAAATTGCATTGTTTAATGCATATTTGTAGATTATATTTCAGGTGCTGCATTACTTGGGCTGTATTCCTTATTATAAGAAAGTCTGGCCTATGGTAGAAAATGCTATTAGAGTTGTCCCTTTTTCTTATACATAACTTGCAATGTTCTTCTCAAGAACATTGTCCATATCAACACTATCTATTGACTCTGAAAGGTGCTTGGGACACATAGGTATGTTATAAGGAGTTCTTCCTCTCAAGATGTTTTTGTTGGCTCTGGGGCAGCATTCTAAGAGATAAAACAAAAATACAAGATAGCTAATAGCCAGTGTAAAGTGAATGGTAGAAGTGGTTAGCAGACTTTACAGGACAATTCCTGACCAGGCGGTGGCGCAGGGGGTAGAGCATCAGCCTGGGATGCTGAGGACCCAGGTTCAAAACCCTGAGGTTGCCAGCTTGGACGTGAGCTTGTCTGGCCTCAGCGTGAGCTCACCAGCTTGAGCTTGGGGTCATCAGCTTGAATGTGGGATCATAAACATGATCCAATGGTCACTGGCTTGACTCCAAGGTTGCTACCTTGAGCAAAAGGTCATTGGCTTGGCGGGAGACCCCCAGACAAGGCACATATGAGAAAGCAGTCAGTGAACAACTAAGGTGCTGCAACTTTGAGTTGATGCTTCTCATCTCTCGCCTTTCCTGCCTGTCTGTTCTTGTCTGTCTGTCTGTCTGTCTCTCTCTCTCAAAAAAAAAAAAAAAAAAAAGGAGGAAGATTCCAGGAGAGTTGGTTTTAGGCAGAAAGATAAGTTAGTATTGTAGCATCTCCAGGGCTCCATCTTCGGCAAGTAGCACTCGCTGAAAGTGCAGGCTGCCAGGATGTGAATTCACTGGCACCCTCACTAATGCTGTGAACTTGAGCCACTTACTCTCTCTGTGTCTCAGCTTTTTTAAATCTGTAAACGAGACTAATTATAGTGCCTACTTCCAAAGAGAGTGTTTTATGTTATTATTTTAAATCTACATTTTTATCGTTTATTATTATTTTCATCTTCTAGATGAAGAAACTAAGGCACAGTGAAGGTAAGCCACTTGATAATAATCTGTCTGGGATTTCCACTCCGCTCTCGAGCCCCACACTGCCTTGCTTTTTAGTAACTCTCTCTATGCGAAAATACAGACCATCTCGGGGGAAAAGTGTATTTCGAATTTTAACACAGATGGTAAATGCATCTCTAAGTTATCACTGAGACTTGAATATCTGAAACTCCAAAATAGATGAAACTCCTAATTTAGCTGGGGGAAAAAAAATAGGTTTAATATATGGAAGTATACAAGTTGAATTATAATTCATGTTTTGAATATGAATTTACAACCATGACAATAAGAAATATCAAAAGATAGTTCTTGAGAAATTGTCAATTAAGTGGTCTAGCTAATAATTACTACACTAGCGACTATTTATAGACTGAGAGAAAGACACTTCTTCCCTGATTGAGAAATGTGCTGCTGTAACCCAGAGGTTGTTCCAGACTCAATTAGGTTCAGTTCTGAGTAACAGACTAACCTGAAATAATAATGATTTAAACAAGTTAGAAGTTTATTTCTTTGTCACTATAAGAAGTCATGAGGTCCAGGACTGGTACGGCAGGACATGGTATCAGAGTTTCTTTGATCTTGTTCTGCCATCTGTGGCTTTCATTTGTAGTGATTCTTATGGCTCAAAGTGGCTGCTGGAGCTCCGGCTATTAAGTTCCTTTTCCAGCCATTATAAAGGAGAAGAGAGGGAGAAGGAAAAGAAGTGCCTTCTATCTTTAGAGATGCTCCCTAGAAGCTGTACAGACAGCTTCTGCCTCTATGTTACTGGTCAGAAGTTAGCTGCCCGACTCAACTAACTGCAAGGGATGCTGGAAAATACAATCATTTGTGTGTGTTTGGGGGTCAGCTGCATGATCAGATAAAAGGTTTTCTGTTATGGAGGAAGGCGGGGACTGCAATTGGTCGTTTATGCCATACAAGCTCATAAATAACCCTTTTAGGCACCATCCCACACACTTTGTGACAGTCACACACTGAAAAGAGTCAGAGGTATGACGAATGAAGACTATGGCTATTTTTATGTGTCTGCTGTAACTTTTTTCTTGTCCTGGCTGATGGCTAAAGGCTTGCTGAAACTAAGTTTCCATATCCACATCCTTACCTCTCCTCCACACTTATAAGCATCAATCACTTGCAGAAGGGGTCTAGATGAGAGCAACAAAATAACTCAAACAAGCTTTTGCACACAATAGACCATGATCCCAGTATTACTGAGAGTGGAACAATGAATCTCTACCTTATTCTCAAAAATTGAGCATGTCCCCACAGTCCTCCTGAGAAAGCTCTATGTTTGCAAAAGAAAAAAGAACGGTATGCATGCATTTGCCAAGTATTTGCAAAGGGCACATCATAGACCATGCGTAGGGTTCTGGACTGATTATGTGAGCAGGTGGTGGACTAAAATGGGATTCTCTGACCCAAACTTGTACTTGTTGTTTTTGTTTTATTGTTGTTGTACATAATCTTCAAAGATTTACTTAATCTCTCTAAGAGTCACTTTTCTCTTCTGCAAATGAGAGACCAAAATTAGTACCCTACTCCTTTTCTCATGAGGGAGAAAGCTGATTAGAAGAAAGCTGGGGCAATTATTTGAGCTTTGTGGAGAAATGGATGAGCAATTTCTTATAAATTCCTACAGGGAAGGTTATTATTATTAATCTGTATACATTTTTCTACCTAGAAAGCTCTTCTAATTCATCCCCGCCAACTCATTCTTCAGAATAATTTCACTGACATCCCTCTTGTTAAGTGTGGATGTATTCGGCCTATTCTGACACTATGGAGTTCCTGGCTCTTCCAGGATGTGTTTGTATCTTGAATGAAGTTTCTATGATCCTATCTTGGCCAGCATTTCTTTGAGTGACGCCTTTCCCTCCGATATACTGGATAGTGTGAGTGGTTAAATGCTAAGGCTTCGGGAACATAAAACAACTAGCTTCACACTCTATCCCTGACACTTGCTAATTTTGTAAACTTTAGTACTTTAACTTCTTAAACCTCAATTTCTTCAACTGTAAAGCGAATATAATTAATATGTGTCTCATAGGACTGTTATAAGAACTAAGATGAGGTATATAAGCATCTTAATAGATCCACCTACACAGTAAGCCTAAAAAATGAATGCTATCATCATTTTAGTAAAATTATCAGATAGCGGTTTTCTCCATTGCTGGGTCCTCTGAGATCAAAATATTTGTTGGATAACTAGTTAATAGAAATATTTAGCATTCCTTATGTAGAATGGATAGTAATCATCAGATCATACAATCTGAAAATGACAAAACCGGAACTTAAATCTGGGCAGTCTGATGCCAGACTTGAGCAACTAGTGACTCCTTTCTGCTCCAGACCACTGAGACTCTTATAAAGTTGCACTTAGACATGTCCACGGACTGTCAAGAGTTTTGTCTCTACAGATGTGTGTGAGGCTCCATCAGCAGTGACGAGGCATCTATATCTCCTGAACACCCCCATGCACTGGTGGCCTCCAAACACTGGGCTGTCACTCAAACCTGACCTAACCCTTGGCCCTCAGCACTGGAAGGTAGAGTGAGCAAACCCCGTGGAGAGCTGTGTTTTCCACAACACACTGAAACAGCTCAGCTCTCCAGCACGAGGTGCCTTCCAGCACTGGTCCAACTCCCTGGCTCAAAATTATCTTTTTCCAAAAAATCCGAGCCATTTGACAGGAAAGTACCTATAAAATAAGCTGCCTTACATGGGGGTGCTTTTTTGACTCACATTATTATCTCCCAAAGCAGAAATAATTGACTTTCATGAAAACCAATCATAAAATCATTACCTTATATGGTCTAGTATGTCAGCTATTTGGAGGGTTGTCATTATTTTATGTTTTGACTTCAACAGGCCATTCTGTAACTTACTAGCAATATTAAAGTAAATAAACATAATTCGCCTAGGAAAAATATCTTAAAGGAGCTTTTCAATCAATACATGCAAGATACAATATTTATCTTTGGGAAAACTCTCAGGGTTCTTTCTTTGTTTGTTTGTTTTTCTGGTGTCACTTAATACAATACCACAATTTGTTAATTATGCATATTCTATTTATGTAAGAGAAAAAAATCAGTCGTTATACAAGGAGTGTGCGTGGGCTTCGAGTCTAGAAAAGTTTGACCAAGAGTCTCCAAGATTTCAGTACCTATGCAACTTGAATGTGCAGGAATCATCTGCGGTTCCTACTGAACTGGACATTTGGATTCAGTTGGTTTGGCTGGAGCTTTGGATCTTCATTTTGAACAAGATAACACAAGATGCTGATGCCACTGGTCCAAGGGCCGTTCTTTGAGTGGCAAAGATCTCACAGCCTTTCTCTCCAAAGATTCCTCACTAAAAATAAATAGCAATTAAGGGGCATGGCCTCCCAATTACAACTTAGATAAATGCTGGCCGTGATTCATGACGTTCTGAGGGTCGAGTTCTGGAAGTCATTAGGAAAACGCACGGCAATGTGCACCTTCCCGTGTGTACAGCACGTGCGATCAATTAGTGTGGATTGGACCAGGCATTGCCTGATAGGTGAGTGGCCTGGAGAGTGAGCCTTTGTAGTTATTTCAGGTGTGGGTGTATTCAGTTTTTAAAACGAAAGGGATCGGGTCCATGGTTTTCAAGATCCCAAAACTCAGGGGCATATGGTACCTTTGGGTGAGCACATAAATCTTCAAACCTGATAAAGAAAGGAATTCTTGGGTTTAATTAAGAAATTTGTTAAAAGTGAGAGCCCTGTTAGATATTTTGCTTTGATGTTCATTCTTCAACAGAAATAGGGATTTAGGCATGGCGAAGATCAAGGGGATTACAAAAGCAATGCAAAACATGGAAACAAAGCACTCTCCCCGGGAGCCCGTCAGGACTTTTCTCCGCATTTGCTGTTAAGCACTCACTCTGCAGCGTACTGTGTCTGAGCATGATGCATAAGGCCGAGGTCTTAATGTCCAGACGGTTTTTTGGTTCAGGGGAATTAATCTAATTAATGCCTGATCATCATCTTAAAAATGGTAGATACAGGAAACCATGTCTAGATTGTCTGCAAACACAGATGCCAGAAAGCATGCTGCTCTTACACTACTACAGAGAACCAGACCAGAGTGATGGTTTAAGAGCATGTTTAGAGAAGAGCAAAGTCACATCTCGGTTTGTAATAATGGTTCTTTTCATCGATGTAGAGCTGAAAGCTATTGCAAGTTTCTACTTTTATAACTGGATTTCTAAGGATCTCAGATGGACAAAGAACTTGAGTCATGTTCTTTATGTTCTTTGGAGGATGGACCCAGTGTATTATAAACCTTATACATTAGGCAATTTATGTGTTGTTGAAACCCTGGTCCGACAAAGTACTTTAAAAACATGAGTGTCATTTTTAAGTGTATTTGGGAAATGTTGCAGACATTATGTTCCTCATCAAGATTCACAAGGCACACCAATCCAGCAAACGTTCTGAGACATCCTGTCATGTAAGGATTCCTGTCTAACTTTATCTTTCCCACTGGGAAGTTATTAATATCCTATATACAACTTAGAAAATGGGGGTCCTAACCAGGGTTCTAGTTATCAGTGGTGATTTTTATATTATCACCTATCTGTGACTTCTGTTTATTGTTTGATTATAGCCATGTTGTGTGAATTGTATAATGATTGCATATACTTTTAGTGAGATGGAATGACTAGTAGAAAATGTTATGAAATTCTAGCCCTGGCCGGCTGGCTCAGCAGTAGAGCATTGGCCCGATGTATGGAAGTCCTGGGTTTGATTCCCAGGCAGGGCACATAGGTGAAGCGCCCATCTGCTTCTCCACCTTTCCCCCTCTCCTTTCTCTATGTCTCTCTCTTCCCCTCCTACAGCCAAGGCTCCATTGGAACAAAGTTGGCCCTGGGCGCTGAGGATGGCTCCATGGCCTCCACCTCAGGCGCTAGAGTGGCTCCGGTTGCAATGGAGCAACACCCCAGATGGGCAGAGCATCGCCCCCTAGTGGGCATGTCGGGTGGATCTGGTCAGGTGCATGCGGGAGTCTGTCTGACTGCCTTCTCACTTCTCACTTTAGAAAAATACAAAAAAAAAAAAAAAAAAAAAAGGAAAGAAAAGAAAATGTTATGAAATTCCTAGCTCATTTCAGATCTGTAAATCCAGTGGTAACTTCCCATCTCCAGTCTATGATTATCAAGCTTTAATCTTGTGTGGATGTCACATTTGCTCCTTTGGATAAGAGCCCCTAAGATGAAGTTCTTGAATGAAGGATCAGGAGCCTAGTATAATCCTTTTTATGAAGATGCAATTAATACTCTTATTGATTGATTGACTAAGAATATCTAGAAAATAATGATTACCTATATTATAGGTGTTAATTAAACTGGGTGCTATGGAAATCACAGAGGAAAATTTTTCTAGCCTTTAAGAATTGACAACATAATTGGAGAGCCTCCCTTGAGAAGTTTAAAAAATTGAAAAGCACGCATACAGTAGAGATGTTTTAGACAGTGGCTATTTAGAGAAGAAAGACCCTGCATGCTCCTGGAGGGTGCGACAATTTATTACTCATTTCTTTGCTCAACTTGCAAACATACTATCTAGTTTTGTTGCACTGGATTATATCCTGGCTGTCCTGAGTAGTCAAAGCAGCTTTCTGGAGGAGAGGGGGATCGAAAACAATTTCATCTGCTGGATATCTGGGCTCAAAAGGCTGTTCTTCATTTATATTGCACAAGCAGCCACACGGCAAGAAGGAATTGGCACAGGGCAAGCAGGAAGGTCAGAAGAAATCATTTAAGAGGACCACCAAACTCCACCTTGGGAAGCTACAGCACTTGAATATTGAGTTTAGCCCGCAAAAGATATGGGAGCGCTCTTTACAGAAAGGTGCCGAACCTCCTATAATTTGGGGATGGCTCCTCATGGTAAAAAATTGCCTTTGTTCAGAATGCTGGGGAAACTTACAGACAGCTAGTTTTGCCCTCTCCTGCAAATAAATGTTACACAGAGCGTCCACTTCTGTAATTGTCAATCTTGTCCATTTGAAATCTTGCCTTGAGATCCACAAATGATGCTGTAGGTTCTACAGCCCTCATATACCCTCCATGGATGGATCTGTCTTGCAGGATTTTTTCATTTTTTCTGAAAGGTAACAGAAACATTTTCCTTTGTTTCTGTGCATTTAAAGGTATTTTTCATTTTTTACCTACAGCATGTTTGTTTCTCTAACTTGAGACTAATTACAGAAGTGATCTACTGACAGAGACAGTAATAGAGAAGAATGAAGGATCATTCAGGTCCCAGTGAACAACATCTTAACCTATATACTGATTAAAATAATCTGTTACTTAGGGAATAATTGGTTTCTGTCAGTTTTCTTCTGCCCCTTATTCCCATGCAGGTGTTCAAATCCCACTGTCTCCATATATTCATTGTGATGCTCAACACTTTGAAGGTTAATGGACCATGGAGAAGAATCCGATGGATGTGTGGCATGGGAATGCAGGAGAGCAGAGGACGGCAGTGCTGGTGGCATGGCTGTGGTGCCAGCGACTAGGGTGCCACGGTGCTTCCAGTATGGGTTCCATTGACTCTCAGCCTCTTATAGCCTCGCTGGCCCCTGTGACTGGCAGTGGAGACTTCGCCAAGCCACTTAACCTCTCTGTGCTTCTGTTCATGCTGCTGAGTTTGGGATGTGGCTGTTTACTAGTTTGTAACCAGCTCTGGGATTCCGGCATGCTGTAAATTGCTTGATATTAACAATAATTACCTACAGATTTTTCTAACCCATTTAGATGAAGAATCTCTGTAATTTGAAGTTGAATTATACTACGCTAATAGTCAGTCAATGCTGAACAGTATACTTTTATACAGCTGAGTTGCCGTACTTTGCCTGCTCAACGCAAGCACATTCCTTTTCATACTTAATGTTCTTTCTGGCTCAGGGTTACCACTGTCATTGTAGGAGAGATCTAAAATCTTCTCGATATAAGTTTTTCTTTGCAAGTCAGTTGGGCCACAAAGCTTTGGAAACCACACATGGGTCTCCCTTCCTGAAAAAGTGACGGACACATTCCTGTAAGGGTGTAGGCAGCTGCGGTGAGATGCTGGCGGAATTCTTGTGAACAAAGAAAGCTCTGTGCTAAAATATTGCTTAGGGGAAGAACATGGAGCATGAAGAAATTTGCAGGGATCTACTGAAAGGAGAGGATGTCCAAACTAAATTTCAACCAAGAATAATATAAAGAAATCTAACTTGTTTAGGACATGGAAACTAGAGAGACAGCAGAGTGTGAAAAGGACTTACTAGAAATGGAAGTGACCCGATCCAGGTTTCTGACCTGCCTTGAAGGGCATGTGGTAGATAATAGTGAGGTAGAGGCTGCTGGGAAGGATTTTTGGCAAAATTTCTAATATCTCCCCTTTGGCCAAGAAGAGTTTATTATAAAACTAGTGAAAAAAAACAACAACCCTGAGGCATAAAAGCTGTACAAATCACTGTCTCTGACCTTGAGAAACTTACAATTTAGTTAATGAAACAAGATAATCACCCTTGCTCAGTTCCGCCTTCTGTTGGGAATCCGTGGATCTCACAAAGACGTGCACATTGAATGAAGAGCAGGCTCATCTGGAAGAACTTGCAGCAGAGTCTCCAGAAGGTGAAACGTCATCCCCAGGGGTTCGGGGACTTCAGTTCATCACTATATACCCAGCATCTGGAAGAGTTCTTGCCATGGAACAGATGATTAACAAGTATTTGTCAAATGAATGGATTAATGAATGAAAATGAAAGAAAGCATGTGGGTCTAGCAAATATGAATCTTAGCCACTTGCTGGATTTCCATCCCATCTCTAACTTTCCATGAAACCTTCCTTGTGAGCAAAGTCCAGGGACTTGTGAGCAAAGTCCAGGGTTTCTCTGTGTCACTTTACTGAGTTGATTAGTATGCATCCTGCTGACCATCTCACCTGGGCCAGGTAAACTCTCCAATCTCGGAGTTACACAATGCACTGTAGGTCGCAGGGTTCTGTATGATTCAGGCATAAACAAAGTCCCCACTCAGGCTGCACTTGACCTCTGCCATGAAGTATGACTTGCACCCAGGACATCACTAAACTCAGGGCCCCAAACTAGAACAAAAGCCACGTTTCAAAATTCAATTCTTTTTTGTTTTTTTTTTAAGTAGACTGACTGTGTCCCGAATAATGACCTGTGCCAGTGATTTCTTTTTAAACAAAAACATACACCAAAAAGCCCCCAAAACAAAACAAAAACAAACAAACAAACAAAAAACATATACCAGGGACAACTGAAAACTAGAATTTACAACATTACATATAATTATAGCGTAATAAGGTGGATAGGCCACATGTGGCTCTCACTCTCTGTAAGTCAAACACAGACACAACTTTCCGCCGCTAGGAAAGTCTTTCTTGCCTGTGTGTTTCAATACAAGAGGGTTGTAAAACCGTTCAAAGAACTATATAGATACCAAATCTCCTTAGTAAGACCACAGTGGTAGGTAGATGTATTTTTTAACACATGTACACAATGATTTATCATTTTATTCTCTGATAGAAACAAAGTAATGATTTTTTAAAAAAATTTGGAAAATATAGGGAAGCAAAAAGAAAAAATAAAAGGCACTCAAAAATTCATAATTTTTAAATAGCTACTACTCCTTTGATCTCTTGCTTTCCAGTCTTTTCCTTACAAATGTCTTGATTAATAGTGTATTTTTATGAGCAAATATAGTATATGTTTTTCAGAGCCTGAAATGTTTAACATAAGGTAAACATTTTATCCTGTTATTAAATATTTTTCACCAATTGTGTCAATCAACATGTAGTCTAAATAAACTGACTTGTAGCACAAGAAAACCAGTTTATACTTCCACTTGAAGTGCTAAAGAATACTCAGCATTTTTAAACCTACAAGCATTAAAATTTCATTTTAAACAAATAAAAATAGGAGCCTTTTTAACTTTTAGACAATAGCTCTATGAATACTAAAGATTTAAAATTTTTTATGTGCCTATTGGGCACATAAAAAATTAGCATTTACAAGTTACTTGCCCTTTATATAGGTTGGTGAGGAAAGAGAGTGAGAAGTTTTATGTGTTCTTACGGGTTGGTAAAACCTATTGCTGTAAAAGAATAATAAACTTTTGTCTATCATTTATTGTAAATATTTTCCTCAGTTTGATGTTTGGCTTTTTTTCTGGTTATTTTTAGTGGTAGAAATGTAATATTCTTATGTGTTCAAATCTCAGGGATTTGGAAAGGTCCACAAATGGGAATGCATAAGTAAATAAATACTTCTAATCGGGACATTCCTAAAATAGTTTGGACCCGGGAGTGCGTCTGTGTGTGTACGCAGGTGACTGCTGGTCTGGCCCAGCCTCACCCGGGCGGCCTCCAAGAGGGTGGCTGGGTTTCAAATGCGTGTGCTGCCATCACTTTAAGGAAAGCTGCCAGGCAGGGTAGGCACCCTTTCTGCTGCTCAGAGGTGGCTAACATGACGAGGGACCCAGTCAGAGAGCGAGTTGCTTAAAATAAAGCGAGAGGAAGACTTGGGAGAGCTGGAACACTGCGATGAACCCAGTTCCGGTGTGGGCACCCGTGGCGATGCCTGTCTGGGTTCGCTGAGCAGCCTTCCCGGAGCAGTCGAGGATTCATTGCATTTCATTAGAGGAGCCATTCAAGCACCCTGGTTTGGATCAGGAACCGGCTTCCTAAACCTGCAGGAAGCTCATTTACCCCTGCTGAGGCCCCAGCCTGCTTTCTCATGAGAAGGTAGAGACAGAGATGGCTTCCTTACAAGCCTCGGCAGAGACATCTGCACACATCCCCTGATCATGTGTATGTGCGCACACACGCACACACACATACGACTTGTACCGGAGGAACACCAGGATATCCCAGGATCCGCCATCTCGAGCAGCCTTGACATTCTCTGTTTTCTGTTTGATTTGGGTCTCTTTCAAGGCTACTTCCCCGCTCCTCTCATCTGTTAAAAATACTGTTCTGGGCGCACTTGTAACAGCGTCTCCGAGGCAGTGCGCGCTGGAACTTAGAGCAGAGCCTCAGTTCTCTCAACGGCCAGCGGCAGGGCAAGTCGAGGGCTGATTGCAACACTGTTAAAGAATCCTAGATGGCATCTATAGGTTCGGAACCAAGTTAATGGAGGGGGGAAATATCCATGTAACCTGAAGCCTTTACAATGAAAGCCGTAAGGCCTGTTCTTCGGCTGAGGTTCTCCTGGGCCCAGAAACCAGAACTGCAAGCGAATTCTTGGATCCCCCAATGTCAGAAGGGGCCAGAAGCCCGCAGGCAGCGGGGAGAGGCCGGCTAAGCGATGCTGAGCTGTGGGAAGGCGGCATCCAGTGGGAGAATGGGGGGAGGTGATTGGGTGAGTCTACGATGCAGGTAACAAAAGCCATGAAGCCAGTTAGAGCAACGCGGTGTCTAGAGAGGACAGTGGCAAGAAGTAGGTGACAGCCAAGACAGGCAACTCGTGTGTCCCAGCGTGCCAGGAACCAGGGAGGAGATGTTTCTGAGAAATCCAGACAGGTGGACCCCGTTCAGGGTGAGAGAGTTTATAAAATTAGTAACTGGCACAGGCCCCGCCCCTGGGTCCCTGGCTGGAATGTGGAATAAGCCACGCCTCCCTTGGGAGGAGCCCTGGGCAGATAGAGTCCTCAAGTAGGGACCCAGGCACAGGGACAAAGGTGAGATTCCCCTCAGAGACAGCACACAAGAGAGCCGCGGCCCTACCGCTGGGTATGGGTGGGCGACTCCACGCAGGGGTCCACTCAGGCCCCTCGGCACGTCTTAGGTTCTGGTTCTTCGTGTTCATCTCACTAACTATAGAACTGGTCTCACACCTCCACGGTGCGGTGCTGTCTGTGGAAGAGAGTCCAGCTGGGCCAAGTGCATATCCATGTAGTAGTTATAGCCAAGTTACGCTATTTCTAGGGGGTTGAAATGGAAAGTACTGAATGAATACTCTTTTACTAATTTTCAATGCCCGGCAGATTTATGTGTGCGTGTGTGTGTGTGTGTGTGTGTGTGTGTGTGTGTGTGTGTGTTTTAAATTGAACTTTCATGTAAGTTGATTAAATATTTCCAATTGAAACGACCAAATTGGAAATCTATAGGCAAGATAAGAAGCCGGGGAGTAGGAATTGAGAGCCCAGTGTGGACTAGAGGAACATGAAGGTTAACTTTCTTATGTTTTAAAGGGTATACTGTGTTGGTTTTGAACCGTCTCTTCTTTCCTCCGGTCTGCCCGTCGTGTTACGGTGCACGTTTCCCTCAGTGGAGCTGTGTAGTGCGCGTTGCCTGTACTGGAGAGGGTCAGCACGTTTCCCTCAGTGGAGCTGTGTAGTGCGCGTTGCCTGTACTGGAGAGGGTCAACACGTTTCCCTCAGTGGAGCTGTGTAGTGCGCGTTGCCTGTACTGGAGAGGGTCAGCACGTTTCCCTCAGTGGAGCTGTGTAGTGCGCGTTGCCTGTACCGGAGAGGGTCAGCACGTTTCACTCGGTGGAGCTGTGTAGTGCGCGTTGCCTGTACTAGAGAGGGTCAGGAAAACAGGGACAGTGGCACTGTGGTTAAGCCACAGGAACAAGTTCTGTCCCGGGGAATATGGGCTCTGCTTTGTGGGATAAACGACTGGTGCACGGACTGATGGAGGGCAAGGGGCATGACGCACTGTGGCAGACGCCCTTGGCTGAGCACTTCGAACAGACCGCTCTTTGTGCGAAAGGGTTCTCGTGCATTGTTTCCTTACACCCCGCAGACATGGGTATGTTTCCTTACCCGCCATATTCACTTGCAGATGAAGAAAGGAAATCTTGCTCTAATAAGAAACATCCCCGAGACCACACAAATAAATGGTAGAATTCACACACAGATTTCTCCGACTGGGAAGTGTGCTGCACCGTGTACCGCAGCACGTCGTCTTGGTGGGGTAGAATTTGTTGTGTGTAATGTCAGGCTCAGCCTGATTGATCCATGGCTGTTCTCAAAGTACAGGGTTACGAGTCTTCTCAACACAGTCAGGATCCTTGATTTGAATTCCCAACCTTCAACTGATTCATCCTTTGCCTGCGTGAAATTAGTAAGATGGCTACATTAACATTTCTCTTAATGCTCTTTTTTAAAGAGTACATTTTAAAGCACGGAAATAATGCATTTAAATGTGCTCTATAAAATGTGTGTTTGTTTATAATAGACCAAGAAAATTGCAAATGCAAAAGTACAAATTGTTTTTAGACATGAACAATTTTTTGTACTGATAGTACTTATAATGACCTAAAACACACAGTTTAGTGTATAGGCCCTGAGAAATGCATTTTTAAATGTTGACTTGTAATGTAGGTATATTGAAAAATTCTTATAAATTGCAAATATATCCTAGTTACTACCCATTTCTTGAATTAGGATAATATCTACCTTGTTTTATTAGCTAACACAGAGCAATTCACACTCACATAATTTATAAGTAGGAGGCAAGATGGAAAATAAACGTACAGAATGGTAAGTCTGTTATTTCAAAAGACAAACACCTTTGTTTTATATACGTGAACAGTTGTGCTTGGTGTTTTACCTGAACAGTTAAGGTGGAGATGGGGAGAAAGGAGAAGAGAAAAGGAAAGTGGCAGGAAGGGCAGGAAATAGATGTAATGGTGGAAGTTGAGGGGAGGGGGGAAATAACATCTATTTATTCACATGACAAATAAAAATGAATGATTTTTTTTGGCAGAAATATTTCATTAAGGTAGGACTATGCCTTTTTTTACTCATTTATATTAGACATAAATGCCAGGAAAATGCTATTATTTTACCTACTCTCATTTATTAATATAATTTTTAAAATGTAGTTCTCAGACATCCAACTGTCAAATTAGGAAATAAGCTAATTTTCTCTTTCTGTTTCCCTCCACCCTAAAATATCAAAATATGCTAAAACAAATTAGCTAAACTAATGTAATGTAATTTGTTGTATATTTTGTCCACTATATTAGAATACAAATGCTTATTAGAAAAGCTTTGAAATAAAGAAAAATAGAGAAGAAAAATCAATATTCTTGCTACTCAAAGAAAACAAATCTCAGTATTTTTGTGACTTTCCTTCCAGTCTTTTTTTTTTCTTCCCCCTATAGCCACTTATGGGCTGAAACCAACATTTTGGAAAACTGTTAAAATATCTTGAGCTCACTAATTATTAGGTACATCATTATTATTTTCTCCCAGATGGAAAAGAAACAACAAAATGGTTCAGGAGCCCTTACTCCATTCATCTTGTTCTGCGCCCAATAGAAAAGATGTTTTAGTCTAAACTGAGTTAATTTTAACCTCGCATCCCTCACTGCCTTTGATGTATCCAACCATATGTACAACAGAGCAGAGCTTCCATATCCTGTTCCCAAATCTCTCTCCCAAGTGCATTGTAATGATGATGGAACCGTGAGAGAAGCATCGATGAAGAAATCACTCAATTCAGAGTGTCAGCGCAGAATAAATGTAATGAACTTAATGTCTCAGTAGGTACTCACCAGTTCTGAAATTGGAACATAATATGTGGTAAGAGTTTGCTTCCCTGTAGACAGTAGCCAGTAATATGTCTGTTTTTATTCCATTAGCTTCATTTAAAGTGTAAGTTGCTTCCCTGCACTACTTGGGCTTTTACAAAACATTGATGAGAGGACAGTCTATATGGAGGGAAATGTTGATCGTGCTGTGGGAAACCCAGGTTCTACAGGAGCAGACTTTTCATCTGAATGTGCACCTCCATGATTCAGCCCAACTTCAAGTTCATGCAGTGTGACTGCTTGAATGAGGACTCAGGGGACCTCGGAAGTTCAGTTCAGTCGGTTAGTCATTCAATAGCCTGACTGTTACTCTGTTGTCTCCCACTGAGGCAGGAGAGAAGCTATTCTAATTTTAAGAATGGAAATTATATATTAACTATACCTTATATACATGCTTATATACATGTTAGCAGTTGGTGCCTTCGTACATGAGTGGGCAACACTCTGGGCCTAATGTTTTATATGACTTTTTGTCTTGGGAAGGTGCTGTTGCCTTGATTTTCCCAAGACAATGTAACCATGTGCAGAATATCATCCTGTCATTATCTCTGGACAGGCTGGATATTCCTGTGTATCTTTTATTTCCGAAGAGCTTCTTTAATTCCCCATTAAAAGAGAACTATGCTACCATGTTGAGGTGTTCCATTTTCTTGTGCTGGCTCTACATTAATCTTTTTTTTTTTTTTTTAGTGAGAAAGACAGAGACAGAGAGAGGAACCAACAGGGACAGACAAGCAGGGAAAGAAAGATGAGAAACATCAATTCTTTGTTGCGGCACCTTAGTTGGTCATTGATTGCTTTCTCATATGTGCCTTGACTGGAGGGCTCCAGCCAAGCCAGTGACCCCTTGCTCAAGTCAGCGACCTTGGGCTTCAAGCCAGTGACTTTTGAGCTCAAGCCAGTGGCCATGGAATCATGTCTATGATCCCATGCTCAAGGTGGTGAGTCCTCACTCAACCCAGCGACCTGGAGGTTTCTTACCTAGGTCCTCTGCATCTCAGGCCAATGTTCTATCCACTGCGCCACTGGCTAGTCAGGCAACATGAATCATTTTTAAAAAGTAGATGAAGTGATCTATGATTGCCTGTGCATACTCTAGCTGTAGATCTTTATTGGAATAGTACAGAATATAGCTTTTCATCTTCTTCTGCCATTCAACATTGCAGACTGGGCATTTTCCATATCATTAAATGTCATGCAAAAGCATCATTTAAATTATACAGTATACTCTAATTGTTGCTCACCAGCTAACAGGATTTCCATCTTACAATTATCTGGTACTCACTTGGAATCCTCTTCAGAATGGCTTATTTAAGAAATAAAGAATGCCAAGAACTTCCCATTAAAATGCATGGATTTAATTTTTGGTTATCTGGAAAATTAACTTCTGCAAAAACTTACAGTGGTAAATGAATGCACAGTGTGTCTAGTCGAAAAATGTCTATCGACACGATAGAATAGAATCACTATTATTAAATCTTGCACAAAGTAGAAGGTGTGGTATCAATAAAGCAACATTTTTAAATGGAAACTCAAAGGGCTATAGGTCAAGAAAAGTAAGTTTATTACTTGGCAAAACTTATTAATAAAAATAATTACTATAAGTCGTATAGTCAAAAAATTCATTTTTCCAAATTAACATTTTTAATCTTGCTACTTCATTTCCCTTCAAAATACATACATTAACAATACAACAAACACATACATGCTCACAAACACACATCTGGATTCCTGGATTAGTCAATTAGTTCTCTATTTCGCTATAAAGTTTAATTGTAAGATTTAGTGACAGATATTTTTTATATCTTGTCACATCTAACTTGTAGAACCATATACGAAAAGTGAATTTTGGTGCAGAATCATGACCAGAATTTTTTTTCTAAAGTACCAATCAAAACATTTTGATCTTTCATTTAATATAAGCAATAAAACCCTTCACTTTACCTATTTGTTTATTTATTTTTTGTAACCTTGTAAAACGTGATTTGGAGGGTAGGCAGAGGTTGGTTTTGTGGTATCAAAAAGAATCTTGAATCCTTTTACCTTTTTTTTCCTCTTCCTCTAAGGTTCTTCAACTTGAAATTCTGCTTAAAATCTGACTCTAACTAAAATTCAATTTAGTCATTAATCCCATAAGGGGCTACAATAGCTGCTATACATGCTGGCAGACTCAAATATCTACAGATTTTTACTTTTAATAATGTTTTCCCTGTCTCTAATTTCCTGTGTAAGAAAACATTCTCTTGGACAATTATCCTGGTAATAGGCTTGCCAGAATCAATCTCAACTTCAGCTGTCTCAGAGAATTCAGTAGCAGCCTCAAGATTTTTTCCCTACTTTTTTGTTCTGTTGCGCAAGAAAACTAAGTTTCTTTTTTCATTGCCTTCTCAAATGCTTCTCAGATACACACAGGACGTGTATGTATTAGTGTAATAGAATAGGACAATATTCAGGTTGTCTCCAACTTACGAATGGGTCAGGTTCTCCAAATCCTTTTATCAATGATTTGAAGCATGTTAGTTACGCATCTCGCCAGAGAAACAGTGGTAGCATTAAAGGGTGGATGCCAAGAAAAATGAAAAATAATGTAAACCACGATGCACTAGTCTAAATCAGTTGAAGCAATATTTGAATGGCATTTTGCCACAAGTGATAATAAGAAATTCATTCTGAATTTCACTACCAGATAGCAGGAACACGTCTCTCTCCATTCAGTGGTTTCTCGGCATGGGACATAAGGACCGGCATGTGGGGTTAGGATAGAACGGGTGACATAGACATAAATAATCCCCATGCCAATATCTTGTTAACACTCTACAGCTTCGAAAGGAAACACATTTCTCCAGATAAATCACACCGCAGGGGATCCAAAATGAGAAAAAAAGGGTAGATTTATCAAGAAGAAATGGGTGCTCTAGCCTTCAATATATTCATTGGCTTGGTGTTTGTCTATCAGATTCTTTTTTTTCCCCACTGAGTAAACTTTTTTTGGAATTACTTAAAAATGTAATGAAATTCAATGTGCATACCATTGTGGGCTCAGAATCTACTCCCAGATCACAGGTGAAAACATCACTTACTTAGTGACTACATCACCAGTAAGGGACGAAATGACAACAACTTCATGGCAAATAAGCAGCCTCTATACTTCCTGTACCCAGTTCAGGCATCTCTCCTCAATTGCCCCATTATTGTCTGCTGAGACTGAATGAGTTTCCTACAATGGTGCCGCATTATTTTCATTAAAAAAGAATATATCAAAAATCAATTAAGGTAATTTACCATAGTATCACACCAAATGAGAGTAACAGCACGTTTATAACAGGAGATGCCAAAAAAAGAAGTGTTAGACAAAACTTATTCATGATAAGAAAGAGCTCTCAGCAATCTAGGAACAGGAATTTCCTCAACCTGACAGTAGTCTGAAAGTGTGTCATAGAAGAGTGCCCAGAACTCACTCATGGTCACCAATAATGGTCCCAGCAGCCAGACTGACACAAGTGCCTACGATTCACAGGACATTGCAAAGTTGCAAACTTCCTTGAACTGATGAAGCGTGTCTACAGAAATGCTATGGGTAGCATCATATTTAGCGATGAAAGACTCGATGCAAAGATAAGGGTGTTGCTCTTTCCACTTCAATTCAACCTTGTTTTGTAGGTTCTAGCCAGCACAGTCCAACAAGAAATAGAAATCAAAGACATCTAGGTTTTTAAGACTTTATTTGCAGACATGATATTTATGTAGAAAATACTATGGAATTTATATATCAAAAGACAAGAGCACTAAGAAGTAGGTTTTGTAAGGTGGTAGTATATAAAATTAATATAAAAGTAAATTATACTTTGATATATTAACAATAAAAATAGAAAATATATCATTATGAGAAATTTTAAAAGATCTAAATAATTGGAGAAACATAACATGTTCATTGATTGGAAGACTCAATAATGTTAAGAGAGCAATTTATCCCAACTTTATTTATAGATTCAATGCAGTCCTAACTAACATCCAAATAACCTTTTAAGTAGGAATTGACAAGCTGATTTTGAAAATGGAAAAACAAAGGTTCTATAATACTCAAAACAATTTGGAAAAAGAAGAGCAAAAAAAAGAACTAACATTACCTGATTTTAACACATTATAAAATGTCTTAATTAAGAAGGGCAATATTGGCATAAAAATAGATCAATTGATTTATGGGATAAAATAGGGAGTCCAGAAATAGACCTGTATATACATGGGCAACTGATTTTCAGCAAAAGAGCAAAGTTAATTTTACTGGCAGAATCATCTTTTTAGTAAAGATGCTAGAACAATTGGTTATCTGTGTGTAAAAACAAACAAAACCCCACTTTGATCCACATCCACACCACATGTAAAATTACCTCCAAATGGAACACAGACCTACATATAAAACCTAGGACTTTAAAACCAGCAGGAAAAAAATCAGAGGAAGAAACCTTTGTGACTTTGGGGTAGGCAAAGTTTTTTTAGATAGTGAGGCTTAAAACATGATCCATGGAGCACAAACCAATAAGTTGGAGTTCATCCAACTTAAAAACTTAAGCACGTGGGAAGACATTGTCAAGAGAACGCAAGTCAAAATACACACTGTGATAAAATATTTGTATGCGTGTATTTGATAGAGGATTGGTATCCAGAATACATGGCGTGGAGAAAAGTAGGTTTGCAGCTGTGTGTGTGCAAAAAGACATGCGGTTATGACTGTTACGGTAGCTTTAGTAACTCAAAGAACAGTAACAATCCCACAGTAAACCCGCTTTTGTCAACCCTTGTATGAAGAACTCTTAAAGCTTAATTATAGCAAACAAACAAATAAGCAAAATTTAAAAGTGGACAAAAGATTTGAATGACACATTTTACGGAAGAAGATATATGTGTTTTTAATTTAAAAAATGTATTGGGGTGACAGTGGTTAACAAAATTCTACAGGTTTCAGGGGTACAATTCTATAGTACATCATCTGTATATTGTATTGTGTGTTTACCACCCCAAATCAGGTCTTCGGCCATGATGGTTTATTCCCCTGTGCCCCTCTCCACCTCCCCCTCCAGGCAATAGGAATGACAATGAACTCAAGAACATGCTCAGCATCATGAGTCACTAGGGAAATGCATATTGGAACCATTATGAGGTCTCACTACACACAAATAGAGTGGCTAAAATGAAAAAGTCTCACGTACCAAGCGTTAACAAGGATGGGGAGACCCGGAAGTGAATGTCAGGTGGGAATCTAAATGGTGCGACCTTTCTGCAGAACTGCAGGGCAGTTTCTGAAAAATTCAAACATACACACATCATCTGATGGAGCCATTCCACTCCTAGGTATTTACTTAAGAGAAATTAAAGTGAAAATCCATACAAAGGCTTTACAGGAATGCACATAGCAGCTTTATTTATCATAGTCGAATACTGGAAGCAAACCAAACATCCATTGACAGGTGAATGGATAAACAAACTGTGGGGTATCCATACAATAGAATACGAGTTAGGAACAAAAATAAAACAAAATAAACAACATGCTCACCATAAAGAAATTTTAAACTGATTTTGTTTGACTGAAAGAAACAAAGCAAAATGAGTACATACTGTATAACTTCATTTATATAAAATTTTTAAAAATGCAAACTAATCTAGAGTGACAAAAGGCAGATCCTTGGTTGCCTGGGGAGCAGGGGACAGGAATGCTGGGAAGGGATCACAGAAAGGGACGAGGAAACTGGAGTCTCTCAGGTGTATTCGTATGTCAAAATGTATCAAATCGTATAAATATCTGCAGTTTATTGTATGTTGGTTATACCTCCATAAAACTGATAAAATACTGAAAAATAAAAGTAATCAGCATTACAGACTTTTATTCAATCCTCGGGAGAGGAAGCCAGTTTCCTTTTCATGCAAGGAAGGAGTATTAGTGTTCAAGAATAGTTTCTAAACAGATAGGAGGTTAAAAGGCGATTTTAATTCTATCCAATACCAATTATTATTATTTTTTAATTTAAATGGCCAACTTATTGGCAACAGTGAAGAAAAAAGCAAAAGTAGCATGCTCTAACTGGGCTTTTCCACTTCTGCTATCAAGACTGAAGTCTCTGAGGCTCAAGAATGGATGTGGCTGGGGATGGAGAGCCCTCTTAGACCATTCAGAGCTCCCAGCTGGAAAAAGGCATCTCTCATTTTGGGTCTTTCAAGAGAAAGCACGGCACTCTCACTGCAGACCCGAACTCCGCATCTTATAACGCCCAGGTCTCCCTCTGGTCTGTACCAGCCGGCAGACTTAACTGCTCCTTCTACATATGTAAGGGCACAGCTCTTCAGCTGACACACTTGCAGAGAGGTTATAGGTTCCAGTTCCACACCCTGAATTGAGACAGAATTTAACCAATGTGTAGAATCCCACCATTGCTGTGTCCAGGTCTTGCTCACCAACATCGATGATAGCCGAGTCACATTCTAACCAGAATAAAAAACCTACACCCAGTCTATAGGGTTATGCCTTTTACTACTTCTGCTTGTCAAGGTGAGAACGTCCTAAACAAAACAACATACAATGTAACAAATTCCCTAAAAAGAGCTTCCTTCGCTCTCATTTCCTCACCAAACAAGGGCAGATAAAAACAATTTTAAAGACTCTTCTACATTTGAAATGGCTGTATGAGCTTACACATGTCACAACTAGTCAGTCCTTGATTTTTCCAAAGAAAAGATTTTACACAATGATCTCAAAGGCCTCATTCAATTCTATGCAGACACATATGTTCCCAGGCCGTAGTGCGTTTATAATCTAGGAGTGGAAGACTAACCATCCTGAAAAAAACAACAAACATTACTAGAAAAATACAATTAATGTGGTACAGATACCGTGAGTTCCAAGAACTTGGTACACAGTCATTTCTGAGGTTGGCGAAACAAGTCACAGCTTCATGGGGACGTGGTGAACTCATCTGGGTCTTAGACATGACGAATCAGCATCGTAATTCCGAAACCCACTGGGGCAGTGGCTCATTTTCAGGGCAGAAACTGTGTCTTCATGATCGTTGCACTTTTTCTCCCTGGAGTTCCTACACCATTGAATTTCGCTCCCTATCCAGTTTATCTTGTCGTCTTTACTGTGGACTCATGCACGCTACTCCAACCGCGCTTTAAGTGCTTGGAAAGCCAGGCCTCTCTTCAATAGCTTTGTATCCAGGCTCATCAAGTCTGTTTCAACACCAGAGTAAATCACATTCTATTTGATACACCGTTTCTAACCTTATTATAGAATTAAAATAGATTTTAAATGTGTATTAAGGGCAGGATTCAAAGGGAAAGGCATGATTAGAAACCCAGGGAGACGTGATGATTATTAAAATTTTAGCTTTAGTTTGCTTAATTCTCCATTATATTGACCTCCACCTTTGCATACACAATTTAGTTATTCCTCATCAGGGTATACCCAGTTATTTTATCCAAATTAATTTTACTGGGTGACAAATTACCCATCAATATCACAGAATCTGTCAAAGCAGCCCCTACATCAGGGGTCGGGAAACTTTTTGGCTGAGAGAGCCATGAACGTCACATATTTTAAAATGTAATTCTGTGAGAGCCATACAATGACCCATGTATGTTGCACATTATCCAGTAAAAATTTGGTGTCCCGGAGGACAGCTGTGATTGGCTCCAGCCACCCGCAACCATGAACATGAGCAGTAGGAAATGAATGGATTGTAATGCATGAGAATGTTTTATATTTTTAACGTTATTATTATTTTTATTAAAGATCTGTCTGCGAGCCAGATGCAGCCATCAAAAGAGCCACATCTGGCTCGCGATCCATAGGTTCCCGACCCCTGCCCTACATCCTATCAAGTACAAAGGAACAACAGGGTTGAGGAAACCAGCAGAACATCAAATTGTAGATTTAGGGTTTTCATTTTAGATATACCTACATTTATTTAATTAATTCAACAAACATTTATTGAATAGATATTGTGAGCCTGGCATTGTGCTAGATACCAGAGTCCAGAGATTTTATAAAAACAAACCTCTTTTTATTTTATTTTTTTAACTTAGGAGCCAGAATGAGACAGGGTTGGGGTGATGGAGTGGTGAGGAGTCCGTGAACAGACTGAAATGTTCACTGTAACATAACCGAGTGCTATGAACAAGGTTTGAGCAAGTTGTTGGGAGAGCGCTGGAGGGAGGCGCCCCGTCTCTCTGTTCACCACTGAAGTTCCGTCTCCAGTTCTGCGGTCGATTCCTTTCCTGTTTCCTGGATTCAGTCCTTCTTCCTTCTACCCCAGCAGAGGTGCTGGTCTGGCTCAGAAACCACGGACAGAAATGGAATAACTAGCTCAGATAGTCAAAGCGTCTAGGTGACCCCCCCAAGATAACAGCGTATAACGCTAAAAAAGTGACCACCCACATTGGAATTGTGGAGGGGATGATGCGTTGTTGGGCGTGAGCTTCTTAGATCCCAGGCTAGTTCGACTGTCTTCTTCATTCCAGTACAGGGTCACACTGTGGGGGTCCTCTTGCTTGCTTTCTTGGAAGCCTAAAGCTATTCCAAGTATTGTATATTGTAGACATTCAATACAAAAAGTAAAATCACCCCCAAATGCCATATTTTAGACAATGAGGTCCAGTGCCGATCACTTGCACGTGATCAACTGAGGGCATTAACTGTCCAGATGAGGACCTGGTTCCGCCCCTCAGCCCTCAGTCCCCCAGAGTGAGTCCAAGGGCCTCAGGTGAGTTACGTAATTGTTCAATGACTTGGTTTCTCACTATGAAAAAAACGGGAGGGTATGTCCATGATAGGGTTGCCCTGAGGATTATATGAGACAATCTAGAGAAAGCTTGAGACAAAGTAGGTGCTCACTAAATTTTAGGTATTTCCAGCTTCTGATGTTGATCCTTGAGTTTTACAACTCAAGTTTGGGTGAGTCTAGAGCCTAAGCTGATTGTGTGAAATGAGAGAACTGTATAAATAACATCCAAATTCCCCCGAAGCCATACATTTTATGATTCCAGGTACGTGGTATACTGCACCAGGAAATGGTGTCTAGAAAATTTACAAAATGACCACTAGGTGGCAACATGTTGTCATATTTACTATTCTCACTGTCTAAAGTTGTCACAAGAATCCTGAGGGATCACATTCACCTTCTCTGATAAGGATTTTATCACAAACAAAAATGGACTGGCTATTGTCATTATTTAAAAAAAAAAATCCAATTAATGGCTTATTATTTAAAAAATAACATTTTTCATCCCCATGTTTGAATTATTTATCCTTGTATCATAAGAGCAATACAGTGTTAACAATTCCACGCTACAGTTTATCTCCTAATCAAAGGCTCTCATGTATTTGATTTTTAAATGTTCAGTTTTAACTTGGTTGCCTGACAAAGGATGACAAATTTAAGAAATGTTCATCTACATGATTCAAAAATATCATTGTGCGTCCTCTGTTCCTTTGTCATGATATTAACAACTTAGGGAGATCAAAGATAAAGAAGCTTTCTTTTCCCCCCACAGATTTCATATTCTTAGAATCAATGAAGAGAAAAAAGTTTGTGGACTTTTCCACAAATATCATCTCTCTCTCTCAAATGAGCTTCTATTTTACTTTGTTTTGCTGTTCACTTGTAATGTGTTTATTTGGGGAGGCATAGACAATGAGTGAAAAATACGTTGACAAATCTGGGAAGCAGCTCTCAATGAGAGAGCGAGGAGTGAACAAAAGCAAGTTTCTTTTTTGGTATTTTTCTGAAGCTGGAAACGGGGAGGCAGTCAGACAGACTCCCGCATGCGCTCGACTGGGATCCACCCAGCATGCCCACCAGGGGACGATGTTCCGCCCATCTGGGGCATTGCTCTGTTGCAACCAGAGCCATTCTAGCACCTAAGTCAAAGGCCACAGAGCCATCCTCAGCACCCGGGCCATCTCTGCTCCAATGGAGCCCTAGCTGCGGGAGGGGAAGAGAGAGACAGAGAGGAAGGAGGGGGGGTGGAGAAGCAGATGGGTGCTTCTCCTGTGTGCCCTGGCCGGGAATCGAACCCAGGACTCCCGCACGCCAGGCTGACGTTCTACCACTGAGCCAACTGGCCAGGGCCAAAAGCAAGTTTCTGAACGAGGGAGGCCTTCCTCGTGATGCAGATTAGCATTAAAGAGCGCCGTCCTGAAGAAGGGCTTAGCTTTCTATTCGCATACAGTTATGTAATAAACCAATACATAGAAGGGGACGATTTGGGAAGTATCTGTGGGGTGAAGTTTATGTTACTTTATTTAATATATATTTGAGTACATTACTAAGAGTGCCCTAACACATCTGCTTGCTCACTTACATTTACTGTAGAGTGTTAAATGGAGCGGGGAATAGTTAAAATTAATGAGTGAAGTTCTAGGACGAGTGTGGGCCTTGCTTCTGCCATCTCAATGCCTAAAACAAAACAATATATTCTTAATCTATCTAGGTGCTGAATCTTCACTTTTTAACTGAAACAGTCATTAGTAATCCAACTAATGCTTGGAAATTGACCTCGGGCCCATTATAAAATCAGCATTCTCAAACTCATATTTTAAAGCAAACTTTTAAAATTACTTTTGTTGTTGTTAGTGATGGTGCTGGTGTCCATGTTTGAAAAGGAGGTAGAATGATTATGATGCATATTACTGAGGAAGGGTCATCCCACATAAGACTCAATTATATTGAAAATTGCCTTGTAGTAATACATAAGTATTTGCAAATGTTATAGAGTAGGGTTTTATTTGTTTGTTTTGCAAGGAATACACTTTCAAGACATGAATGGTTTAAAACCAGGTAAAATACAGATGC
Organism: Saccopteryx leptura; assembly: GCF_036850995.1. Lineage (NCBI taxonomy): Eukaryota > Metazoa > Chordata > Mammalia > Chiroptera > Emballonuridae > Saccopteryx > Saccopteryx leptura. The sequence goes on from NC_089513.1 coordinate 16,384,378, forward strand.
TAAGAGATGGGGGTGTAGCCTTAGCAAGGACAAAGTATATCCTTGTTCATTAAACAAATATTTATTGACTTTGTGATACAGGCCTTAGGAATTCATCGTTGATTCAACTAGACATAGTCTCCACCCTCACCATTGCTCATAAAATCTAATAGAAAAACAGATAATAAGTAAACAATTATGATACGTGCCGTAATGATGGGAAAGTAGGCTGGTAAAAATTTGAAAGACAAGAAAAAAGTTTATCCAGAGAACACATGGAAATTTAAGTCTACTAAATAAATGACTTGTAGACGTACAGCAAAGAAAGGAAAGCAAACACACCCCATGTCATTGATGTAACTAATTAAGTATCTTTTAGATCATCAGCAAACATGTTGCACTGCCAATTTGTTGGTACCCTGCTATCCTTCCAGTAGCATACAATCTCTAAAAGGAACTCGTCATCTGAACCTCGCCTCACTGACTCACTGAGTTGAACCTCCAGTGTGGACTCCATTGATCAAGTCTAGGAGTAATGCTCACCCCTCTGGGTGCTGGCAGCTGCTGAGGTAGCTCTCTAGAAAGCCCAGACATTGTTCATCCTAATGACTTGTATGCCTACCTATAAGTACCAATTACATTATTTTTCCAAATTTCTTTATGCCAGTTCTACTCTACACTTTAGTTTTGTAATTTTTAAAAAATATTATACACACTGATGTAGAACAAAAATGAAAAATATTTGAAAAGACTCAGAGGTGAGAAGCTAAGATATTTCTGCTCTCAGTAGATGTATAGGAAAGAAAACAAATATATTAGTACAAACAGAAAAATTCTAGAAGGGACCTGCATGTAGATTGTTTCACAAGTGTAAGTTCTTGCTTTTTGGTAAAAGAACTGAATTTGGACATTTTAGGCCATGCTTATTTGAGTGTGTTTATTAAGAACCAAAATGTTCCAAGACGACTTCTTAGCAGTCAGACACTTACTCAAAGACTTGGGTCCTGCCTCAAAATACTGATGAATAAAATTGTACATTTATGTTTTAAGTTAAAGTAAAATGTTTAAAGCATTTACATACCATTGTTTAAAAAATTTATTTCAACCATTTTAGCCAACATTTTGGATTCCACTACAATTTATTTTCAGCAAAATATTCTTTCAAGAGTAGTCAAACAACCCTGCTTCCATTTCTTTCTTTTTTTTTTTTTTTTTTTAATTTTTCTGAAGCTGGAAACAGGGAGAGACAGTCAGACAGACTCCCGCATGCGCCCCACCGGGATCCACCCGGCACGCCCACCATGGGGCGATGCTCTGCCCACCAGGGGGCGATGCTCTGCCCATCCTGGGCATCGCCATGTTGCGACCAGAGCCACTCTAGTGCCTGAGGCAGAGGCCACAGAGCCATCCCCAGCGCCCGGGCCATCTTTTGCTCCAAATGGAGCCTTGGCTGTGGGAGGGGAAGAGAGAGACAGAGAGGAAGGCGTGGCGGAGGGGTGGAGAAGCAAATGGGCGCTTCTCCTGTGTGCCCTGGCCGGGAATCGAACCCGGGTCCTCCGCACGCTAGGCCGACGCTCTACCGCTGAGCCAACCGGCCAGGGCCTGCTTCCATTTCTTTACCCTTCCTACTACTTAATCCCTTGACTCAAGACTTCAGAAATCACAGACAGTTCCCCTGGCAACCTAACCACCAGAGCCAGTGGTTGCTTTCACCTGTCATTCATTTCCTTTCCATTCCCTGTTCAGCCCAACTTCAATCCCTTATATTTTGCTGAAGCCTCCCACAAGTCTACTACCTCCACTCTGCCCTGTACATTGATGCCAAGTAATATTCCTAAAGTAGAGTTCAGTTCGGGTCGCTCAAGTCCCACTTGGAGTCTGGCAGAAGGAGGTTTGACAAGTGGAGGTGAGAAAGGGAGAGGAGTGTGTGGAGTGTGTGGAGGGGGAGGCTTGGAGGGATTCCAGAGCCAAGTTAAATGAACCATGTAGACCAAATCACAGGAGTTAACAGAAAAATCCAAACTATGGTCCCGGGGAACACAGGAAACCTGCACCACGTATGAAGAACGGAGGGTGAGAGTGAAGGGAAAAACCACACAGGGAAATAGGATCGGGGGACAGGAAGGTAGACTCTAGTATTGAATGTGGTCAGAGTAATAAGAAGGCCTGAATAGCAAGAAGGAGGTCTGGGGTTGGCCTTCTCAGAGCTACTTGGTCTGTGGCTAGGGGTTGGGATTGAGTTTAAGAGCTGGGGTGCCTTCCCACTCTTCCCCCTACGTTAGGGGGTTCCTTGCATGCAATCTTGATGGAAGTACTGACCAAGATGCTCTCCCCATTGGCCAGATGATGAGCAGTTGACACATGTAGACCAATAAGATTCTCCCCCTTGCACATTTGAATTTTGGTGGAGAGAACCAAAGGGTTGGAGTTGACTTGCTCCAACATCAGTGCCTTGGAAAGATGTCCTCGGGTCCTGTTTCTTGATCCCAATCTAGCAGAGCTTTCTGATTTCTCTTCCTGAGAGAAAAGCTTGTTCAGCTTTTCCTTTGATTCTGTGACCTCTTTGCAATGAATTCAGTTAATTCTGTTGGGGGCACACTTTCTGTGGCATGCTACCTACCTGAGAACATTGACTGGCTCCACAGCTCACAGATGGATCCTACCTTAGCCTGCGGGCTTTTCTGCACCGACATTTAATCACTCCCTTTGATCTTGAAAGTTAACTGCACGTTTCTCAGCCTGGAATTCAGGGCCCCCGAAATACAGTAGCGATCTACTTCTCCAGCTTCACTTCCCACTCTGTACCACATATATCCTGCTCTCCAGTCCATAAACCACCATCCGGGTAAGTCGCTGTAGTCAAGGCTGACGATGAAACGTGCCTCCTAGTATCCATGCCTTTGGGGAGTTCCTCCTGCACTGACTCTGGGCGCGGCCATGTGACTTGCTTTGGCCACAGGAACACTGGTAAAGAAAACAGAAGCAGAGGCTTGAAAAGTGTATGTGCATTGGGGCTTCCCCTCTTAGAACATTGCTGCCACCCTGTGACGAAAGCTGGTCTAGCCAATTTGAGGGTGAAGGAACATACCCACCATGAGGAGGCCAGCTGCCCCAACCCCAAGCAAGCCTGCAGCCTCAGCCTCCTGAACACCCCAAAGAATCAAATTGTGACAACTGACAAATTATTGTTATTTTAAGCTACTCAATTAGGGTAGTTTGTTACATAGCAATAGATAACAGATACAAATTGTTCTTGATAGAGCTACAAACTCGTGAGATACATTTTATCATCACCAAGTTATCTTCCCACCCCACCAGTCTTTCCACTGGTTTCCGTACGACAAACGTGGGTCTGGGTCGGCATCCTTCCAGCAGCCGAGGGTGGGGTCTGCGCTGCTCTCTCAGACTCCACAGGGTGCCGGCTCCTCCTCCCGCCTCTGCCTGCTGTCTGGTCACAAAGTCAAGGCCACATGGTTTTATTTCTTTGTTAGAGCAGCACCTGCCTAACTAATTTCCACGTCTTGCGAAACAGTGCCTTCATATTTTTTAACATAATGCTATATTTTTATAAGATGACTCTACCTGCCACCTCGTCCATGAACCTTTCCTCCTGAGCCAGATGTGGTTTCTCCCTCTTTCAGAATTCACATGGGACTCTGAACCTCTGTCACAGAACTAACGGTGTGCGTCATACCCCTGCCTGCCTTGTCGCTGTGCTCTGGGAGCCTCCTGTGTGCCATTTTACCAGATGTTAAAGCACACAGCTCTGCAGTCCCCATGCTTTGCTGCTCACTGCCCAGACCAGGGGCAGTGACATCACTTGGAAGTTTGTTAAAAATGCCAGCTCTCAGACTCCATCCTAGAAATACTTAGTCAGAATCTGCATTTTTTTTTTTTTTTTTTTTTTGTATTTTTCTGAAGCTGGAAACGGGGAGAGACCGTCAGACAGACTCCCGCATGCGCCCGACCAGGATCCACCCGGCACGCCCACCAGGGGGCGACGCTCTACCTACCAGGGGGCGTTGCCCTGCCACGACCAGAGCCACTCCAGCGCCTGGGGCAGAGACCAAGGAGCCATCCCCAGTGCCCGGGCCTGCGGGAGGGGAAGAGAGAGACAGAGAGGAAGGAGGGGGTGGGGTGGAGAAGCAAATGGGCGCTTCTCCTATGTGCCCCGGCCGGGAATCGAACCCTGGTCCCCCGCACGCCAGGCCGACGCTCTACCGCTGAGCCAACCGGCCAGGGCCAGAATCTGCATTTTTCAAAGACCTCCAGGCAATCTGAATGCACAGTGAAGTTTCAAAAGCATTACTTGGATGCAGTACTCAGAATAAAGTGGTACCCAGTCGCACTTTTGAATAACTTGGGGGCTTAAAAAGATATCCCAATGCCTGGGTACCACACCAGATGAGTTAATTTACAGTCTGGATTGAGACCCACTGTTTTAAAGCAGAATTGGCAGAGTTAGCAAAAAAAACATGGAACACCCAGTGAAATTAGAGTTTCCACAGTACAGAACCTTTCAGTATGTCTCAAATATTGCATGGGATATACTTACATTCAACAGTTCTTTGTTATTGACCTGAGCATCCTGGAACTGGCCTGGCTGCCCTGCTCTAATATTTAGTCCGGCGAAGTGAGTTTTCAACCACTACTGCGTGGCAGAATCATTTAGAGGCATTGATCAATGCAGAATCCTAGGTCCCCACCCTCAGAGTTTCTGGTTCAGTGGAGCCGAGATGAGGCAGAAGAATTTGCCTTCTTGACAAGTTTTCTGGGTGAACCTGTTGATCTGGGATCCGCTTGGGAGAACCATTGGTTTAGTATTAAATCTGTCTGAATGGATGCCTTACACGTATGCAAAATCGGAAGGAAACTGGGTAGATACCATGGCTGTCTTCATCAGCAGTAGTGAACATGGAGCCGAGGATTAGGATGGGACAGAGACCTGGGAAAGAAAGGAGTTTCTCATGGGACACAATGAGCTTCAAGTGTCCCAGTTCCCCTGGGGGCAGTTTGAAGCTGGGCTTATCCCTAGGAATCTGGCTCTTAACCCGAGCTGTCCCATAAAAACCCATTGTGAGCCGCTAAGACTTTTAAAATTTTAGAAGTTATAGTAAAATACTTAAAGAAACAGGTGAATTGATTTTAGAACTAGATTTTAACTCAATATATCCAAAATCTCATCATTTTCATCTGTATCATTACAAGCATCCACGAGATCATTTACATTTTTTTTTCTTTCATACTAGGTCTTTGAAATCTGGTGTTTAGTCTGTGCTTACATCACATCTCAACTCAGACAAGCCACATTCCAGATGCTCCATAGCCATGTGTGAAGGTGGTGGCTGCCTTAGGGACAGGTGCTTCTTGAAACGATGACCTGACCTGGAACTGGAGGACACGACCCAGCCCTGAACTGACCACTTGGTCGAGCACCTCACTCTTCTCTGACCACAGGCTTGGGCTGGTTTCCAGACCAGCAGTACCCTGTGATCTTGCCTTTTCTCGTATTTCTAGCCTTGACAGTCACCTTCTCACTTCTGTGCCCTTGCTCAAGAGTAAACCACACAGAGGGAAATCTCAATGCCAAAAATAACGAACCGGCTTACAGAGACCTTGTTGCCCATCCGACGTAATCTGAGTGTCTGAAACGCTGTGTGAGTCCATTGAATCCTTGCTTTGATCAGGTTTTCCCACCAGACAGGAGGCTGAATCAAGTCTCAGGCCAGAAAGCCTTGTGTCACCTAGTTTTGAGATTGTAAGTGCCAGAGAGACTGCCGTTTCTCTGAGACAGCTTGACTCCCGTAGGTCCCATGTTCAGGGAAACTAGAACCGTGCAGGTAGCACATGTGAAAGAGAAGAAAAATTACAGAAAAGTACTTGGCCAAAGTCTTAAGTTCCTGAATAAAAAACAAACAGGGTCCTGTACTTGAAACCATTTGTTTATATATATATATTTCACAGATCAGTGGCCTATTTATCTCATATTTGACAATCTTTAGTTGTAAAGGTGTCAAAGAGTTTAGTAATTTTGTAGTTAAAAGTCAAAAACACATGATCAGTTGTATTACTTTTTGAAACAGAAAAGAAGTGTACACAGATTTTCTGCTCATTGGCTCTGTGTGCATGGCCGAGGAAGGTTCGGATCGGCTTCAGCCGGGGACGTATGCGATCTGGACCGTGGGTGCTCTAACGGTACGCGGGCGTTTAAACCTGTGGTCACTGCTGTGCTCCAGAATTAGGTTCGAGGGCCTAAGACTTGGGTTAAATTTAACTTAGATCATTAACTAGATGAATTTTCAGCTAAGATTTCAACTATAAACAATCTGACAGGGTGATTGGCAGCCTCTTATTATAGAGACGTACTGATTAATTAACACGGAGCTTAATTAATTTTGTAAGGCAAAGAACAGTATTTCTCCGCAGAGAAAATCAGTATTGGAATACTTAGATCCCATTCTTGGAGGTAATTTCACTCCGGTATTTAGCTCACTTTAAATCACAGTTCTTAGTAAATGTTATCTTCTTCCACCTATTAAGGTAATTAGGAATATTTATGATAGTCTACCTGAAGTTATTTTCGGAAGATGGTGAAGTGTAAATAAATATATTCTTTTATTCTTGCTTTGATTTCAAAAGCACATTTCTGTTACTGTACTTGTCAGGAGGTTAAATTATGCTGTTAAAGGCAAAGATGTATATAGAAACTATGGAGCCCCCCTACACACACAACTGCACACACACTTTTGATAGAAATTATCTCTATGTTGTGCTCAATGAACATTTAAATTATTTTCCACTATCAAAGCCTAAACAACTATTTCCTTACATGTGGGAGCAGTGGCGTAGGAAACGTCACTGGCGCCCGGGGCACGACGCTTATTGGCGCCCCCTCCCCTGTACTACGCTTTTCGTTTGTCTTGGAGACCACTTGGCGCCCCTCTGCAAGTGGCACCAGGGGCATGATAGACCCCCTTGCCCCCCCATCGCTACGCTACTGTGTTGGAGTGAGTCTTAGGGGCCCCTCAGAAAGCAGTCCCTTCTTTGGCATATGACTCAGCAGTAATCTTTATTCTGTAAATAAACCAAGAATGGCGGGTTTTCTGCAGTCTGCGAAAAGGAGTTAGTTGGGAGGATCTGAAGAAAGCTCAGCGGGTGAAGACCGGAAGGGCTGGGATTCTCCCTCTGCCCGGGACAGAGACGGGATGCTGGCCAAGGGCTCAGGATGAAGACTGTGCTACATGCTACATGGCGGTCACGTGGACCATCTGAAGTCTGGGCCAGGACAACAAATGCCAATGCCCGCTTCCCTGAGGAAGACAGTGATGACTATGGCTTTGACCAGCTGGGCAGCACAGACACAGGCAGAGATGGGACGAAGTGGGAGGTGGCCTCATGAGAAAGGCTCTGTAAGACCAGAAGTCTGGGGAGGACTCGGAAGCATCTTCTTTTTACTTCTGCTACACCAGGAGCTAGAACATAGCTCTCAGAAAGCAAGGTGAAGGAGAAGAAAGGAAATGACTCCCCTTGCCAGGGTCAGGGAAGACTGTGGGAAGCAGTGTTAGGAAACAGGTCCAGGGCTGACTGACCGAGCGCCCTGCTACTCCTGTAGCCATGACATCGGACTTGACATTGCGAGAGCGGCACTTCCGAAACGATTTTCTCAAAGGTAATTTAGTTATTTGGTGACAGCAAGTTTTTAAGTAACTATAACTCCTTTAAGAAGAGTCTCTTTAGGGCCATAGAGAGGGTAGCAGGATTTCCTCAGGGCTCAAATGTGAGGGTGTCAGTGAGCCCCAAAGTCAGGGAGAATCAGTAAAGTGGGACAGGAGGTGGTGAGGTCCTGGAGGGAGAATTTCAGGGTCAGCTGTGGACACACGAGGCCCCGCGCCTGCTTCTGTTACTGAAGCCAGCTGAAATGCTACTCCCAGGTGTCTGTGACACACAAGTCATGTGCACACAACGGGGACATTTCTTTGCCAGTAATGATAAGCGGTGACCTTTGGTTACTCTCTGTCTTCGGGAACAAGATGCAAATAGATTTCTTTACAGATTTTGAACAGATTCACCTGTTCAAACTGTTCTACATATCTTCCATTTTTAGTTTCCAATAAATTATTATTTCATCATTTATCACTGTGAAACACAGATATATACGTTTTAAATGGTTCCATATGAGCCATATTATTTAGTTGGATTGTTTGACTTCTGATTGATTCCTATTTCCATGCCGTTATAAAATTTACAAAGACATCTAAGACTTCAAAGCTATGTGAATCTAGTTTTTCTCTCAACTCACTGGTTGTTTTTTCTTTTTTTTTTTTTCATTTTTCTGAAGCTGGAAACAGGGAGAGACAGTCAGACAGACTCCCGCATGCGCCCGACCGGGATCCACCCGGCACGCCCACCAGGGGCGACGCTCTGCCCACCAGGGGGCGATGCTCTGCCCATCCTGGGCGTCGCCATATTGCGACCAGAGCCACTCTAGCGCCTGGGGCAGAGGCCACAGAGCCATCCCCAGCGCCCGGGCCATCTTTGCTCCAATGGAGCCTCGGCTGCGGGAGGGGAAGAGAGAGACAGAGAGGAAAGCGCGGCGGAGGGGTGGAGAAGCAAATGGGCGCTTCTCCTGTGTGCCCTGGCCGGGAATCGAACCCGGGTCCTCCGCACGCTAGGCCGACGCTCTACCGCTGAGCCAACCGGCCAGGGCTGGTTGTTTTTTCTTAATCTTTGTTACATCCTTTTTTTCCTACTATCATCTCAGTATATCATCTTTATATTCATTCCCTTGATTATTTCATCCAGTTCTAAAATGTTCCTATGTCTTTAATAATTCACATATTTATATACATTTATATCCAATTTTGAACCTACCTCAATGTTAAATCTCTTTATTGGAGAGCTAATAGGCACTTTAGTCATAAAGTGTGAGACAGAAATGCTGCCTTTTCCTCTAAAACTTGCTCTTTCTTTTATTCTCCTTTACATTTGGGCCAAAACTGTAGTAGTATGAACAGGTTCAAGAAGCAGATAAATAAAGGAAGTTCAGCTTGTTTGACTTGGAAATACATTGCTTTTCTCCTAGTCCAGGAAAGAAAAACAAAAGAAAACAAAACAAAACAAAAAATGCAAAACAAAACTTTTGAGCCGCTGGAGTAATATTGACATTGTCCTTTTCAGCTGCAGGTAAAACAAGAATAAAGGAGAGCAGCAGAGCAAAGGGCGGCTAAGACACACGGTCTCCAAATTCAGGCTCTATCTATAACCAGAACACTGTCTAACACAGCCTTCCACGGCCTTGCTCTAGCTTCACATCCCTCCTCCAAGCTTAGAAATACCTGCCTGAAGTATTTAGAACAGACATCTCAACTCTCACACCTTCTTCCGCCTTCGCCCATGCTTCCTTCATGTGGGGGAAGGGATCACAACACAGAGCCAAGTAGCGTTCGTTATTCAAACTACTGCTAAGTCAGAGTGGACCAGGCTTATGGCCAAAAGAAAGGTTATGAAAACCAGAACATAGTAAATCCAAAGGAATATACCAAGCTGTGTACTTTCAAAGGGTATTTTTTGAGGGGGGTGGGGGGCATGCAAGAACATCTAGGTTTGCCCAGAGAGCAGCAATAGTTTCAAAGCGTGATGTCCAGAGCTGACCTTCAGCGGTTACCTTGGTTCTTCTACACCAGCTGGCACAGCGGGCAGCTTTTCTGATAGGTTGCTGTCACTGCTCACATCTGTAGGGACATATTTTAAGTATCACCCTCGGTTATGTCATGGTTTCTGTATCTATTATGTGAAAAGAGTCTTAGAAAAGATTCACCTGCTTAGACATTGTTGTATATACAAATTAGATGCTCATATATTGTCCCTAAGTATTTGCTAAGTGTTTTAGTAATGAACTCATAATAACAAGCAGAGTTTTATTTCCTACGATGGTTTCTCCTTTCTCCCTTAACAAAAATGGACAAGAAAAAGAAATTACCCGAACCTTTGTCTGTTGCACATGATTTGCTCCCCACCTGTCTGTTTATCTCCCATTAGTTGCCTATGCTGCAGCTGGCCTGCTTGGTAGCTCCCCGATCTGCCTGATCATCTACTTGCTTTGTGCCTTTGCCTGTGTCTCAGCTCTAAAGGTTCCCTTCTTCTTCCGCTATAATAGGATGCTTATCCTCCAAACCCAGCTCCCCTCCTACCTCCTCTCGAGGCCTCCTTAGGACTGCCCAACTAAAGAAATCTCACCCTCACCTCTGATCTTGTCAATTTCTTCTGGAATATGGTGGGGCTTAAAGACAAAAATGTTCTCTTAAGTAGTATTACTTTTAGTAACTTTGTAAAAAAATAGTTGAATGACAAAATCACTTAGCTTTGTGGTGCTGGATCACTCACTATGCCATCTATCCTGTGTTTACTTGAACTAATGGGGGACATATCCTTCTCCAAGAAGAGTCAAGGCCAGGAAGAGAGGCGACAGGGTCTCAGAAAGCAGGGCTGAACCAGATCCCAGCGCAGAAGGAGGAAATGTGGTGTTTATGGAACCAACTTGCAAATGCAAACATGAGCGAGCCAAAGCAATGTAACAAAGGAGTCTCCACAGCTGGATCTCTTCAATGTTTAAAGCCATTATAAACATGCATGGCTAACTTTGGAACATGATTTGTCTATTTAATAGTATGACAAGGAAAGTTAACCAAAACTTACCTTAGAAACATCAACTTTCACTTCTCTAATTGGGTCCCAATCCTCAAATTCATCACACACACACAAACACACACACTCATATTTCTTTTCCTCTTACTGAGGAGAACTCAGTCATCATAGGATTCCCAGGAAGATTCTGAAAAGCCCGCGGATGTTGAGGGATTTGGCTTTGGTTTTCCAACTCTATTCAATGGGAGAGGGGTGAATCAAATAATTAGTAAAGTATTTTTCCCCAGCCCTAAACGTTTATGAACTTTTTTTTCTTTTAAGTGAGAGGAGGGGAGATGGAGACACAGACTCCCACATGTGCTCCAACTGGGATCTACCCGGGTGACCCTGTCTGGGGCCACAGCATGCCCATCTGGGGCCATACTTGCACCCGATTTTTAGTACCTGAGGTGGAGGCTCCATGAAGCCATCTTCAGCACCTGGGTGATGTGCTGTAACCCATAGAGCCATGGCTGTGGGAGGAGAACAGAAATAGAGGGGAGGGAAAGAAGCAGATGGTCACTTCTGTGTGCCCTGACCTAGAATCAAACCCAGAGATGCTCTACCACTGATGCAACTGTCCAGGGCCATTACTGAACTTTCAAAGTGACACAGGAGCCAGACCAAAAGTGTTCCCAATGAGCAAAGCTAGAACAACATGAGCAGCAAGCTAAATAATGTGGTATTGAATTATAGCTCAAAGTATAAAATAAATATACATGAGTTCATACTGATATAAATAAATGAGAGAATAGATAAATAAGTGGGAGAGAAAGAACAAATCTTCTTTGTTGGATAATTGCCAGTAATATATGTAGATTACCCCCCCCCCCCACACACACACACACACACACCCCTCCAGGAGGGGGAGTTATATTTCTCCCACCCTCCTCTGTTGGGTATAGGCTGAACTTAGTGACTTTCACCCAACAAAGAGAGTATGGAAAGAGAAAAACAGTAACTCAGCCTTGGAGAAAACTGGCAGGCAATAGTTAATCCAAATGATTAAGTTTAACATCACCAGTAGGAGGTCATATTATCACATGCCCCTGATAGACGCTATGATGGGAATGACAATCTCCCTCTGTGGTCTTCCTTCACCAAACCCATAACCACTGTCCAGTCATGGGGAAAACATCAGACAAAACCAAACAGAGAAATCCACAAAACAGCTTAGTAGATCTTCAGAACTGTCAAAGTCAAACAATCAACCAGCAACAACAATAACAAAGAGAGGACTAAGAAACTGTCACAGACCAGAGGAGATTGTGAGACATACTGCTAAACGCAGTGTGGAATTCTGGATGGTATCAACAGAAAGATATTGGAGAAAAACTAGTGAAATATGTATAAAGTTTAGTTTAGATAATAGTTATGGACAATGTTAATTTCTTAGTTTTGACAAATATACTACAGTAATCAAAGACATGAATCCTAGGGGATACAGGCTGAAGCGTTTAGGGAACTCTTAACTCTGCAACTTTTCCGTGAATCTAAAACTACTCCAAATCAAAAAGTTTATAAACAACAAAAACAAAAGTTTATGAACTTAGAGTACAAACAGACTTCAAAAGTAGCAGCAAGTATGCCCCTTGTCTCTACTGAGAAATGTGCGGTGTTCTGGACTTGAGCGCTGCGGCGCAGCCAGTGCCCCGGGTGCGTGGAGCAGGGAGCGTGCGTCTGGGCGCGGCGGGAGTCCAAGCTCCTCCCCGGAGCCACCCGGACGCTGGACTCTGCCCCGGGCGCGCCCTGCGGGGCGGAGCCAAATCCGTCCCCACCCGAGCCCCCGGCGTCCAGCGGCCTACCCAGCGGAGAGCCCAGGGGAGGAGCAGCACCGGGACCCGCGCGCACTGAGCGCCCTCCGAGGTAAGCAATCTGTGACCCCGCGGCGCGCACCAGGTCACCCTCCCCGCCAGGTGAGTGGTCGTCCAGGTGTGCTTGGAGCAATTCTTCTGGCGCAGCTCAGTTCACCGAGGTCACTTCCCTGTAAACAGGTCCCTAGTGAAGAGAGCATCCCTCCCTGTAAATCTCTCTTCTGTGCTCGGATTCCTGGGCGAGAAGTTTCTGCTTCTCTCCCCACAACCCCGCGAGAAGGTATAACTCCTTAGCCCGATACACACCTGATAATTTAGGTTGCTGTCATGCGGTCCCCTTGCCAGAGCACCCTGCGATTTCTGCTTGCTAAGCTCAGGGCCAGGGAGAACGTTCTCTGGAAAACTTGCTGTCACCTGTGGATACCCTCCTCGAGGCTCTGACAGGTCGCTGCGCATGCAGTTTTCAGGAGCACAGACCAGCGAATGAAGGTGATTGTCTTACCCTTCATTCGTTCGCGCTGGTTTCTGTAGCTGCAGATGGAGCGAAAGAACCGCCTGTCAGTTTTCTGCCGTCTAGGATGTTAGCTGGAAGTTGCAGCGCCCAAGGCTGTGCAAAGGTGCAGTGTTAGCTTACTAAAAGGGTCGTGCTGGACCGTGCAAGGGTAGTTTTTAGGTGAGATGGTTATATGCCTGTGGTTTTCAACCTTCTTCAAAAAGAAAAAAAAATTATATAAACTGGACGTATGTATAGTAATAGATTGGAAGAAGCAACTAGCCCCTAACAGAAATGGTCTGTTCACCATCACACTATAGTTGTTTTATTTTAGACATCCAAACCTCCTATACTCTCTTGGTGTATATAGACTAGATGAAGCATCAAAATGCAGAGGGGAATTACTGTAGTCTGCATTTGCAATAGGGACTAGATCATCTAGCCTTTTGATTTTACCTAATGCTATTAAATATTCAGTTCTGCAGAAGTCTGGTTTTCCAGAAATCTGATCTGAGCTGGAGTCTCAGGTGCCCCGACAGACACAATTGGCGCTGTTGTTTCCTGTTGCTGGGCTGTCCCACCCTCTCCCTCCCTCCCACGCACTGTTAGAGAGAAAAGTTGTTGACCCAGAGGAATTTGTGCCTAAGCAGGGAATGCCCTCCCTGGCTGCTCAGTTAACAGAAAGAATGAAAACAGTTTACACTTCCTGTTACCGAGGCCAACTTCATAAGAAGATCCTGTCTTTGTGAATTGCTAAATAACTTACACCTGCTCTAACTACCAGATGCTATTTCAATGGCATTATTATCCTTGATAATTTCATGAATTAATACAAGCACAGAATTGGTTAGCTCAGTGATTTACAATGTCTGGACAGGGAGTGGGCCCAAGTCCTAATCCAAATTCTGGAAAATGTAAGGTAGGTTTGGCCAAAACTGAAAAATAGGTGTATGTTTATTTTTCTGGGATAAGAACTGAAAAGGGAAAAAATATGGAGATTTCGGAGGGAATTTAAAAGTCTTTGAAAGTAGTTGTTTCAAATCTTTTGAACTGAAATATTTATGTCAAAATTATATGGCCACGTATTGATTGAAAAAAGTTCATGATGGCAAAATGTTATTATCAATTTAGTAACACGTTTAAGTGAGTTTACATTTTGCTAAGCATGAAAGTCTACCTGCCTCTGGGAAACAAGAGCCTGTGTGTGTTTCCATTCAGCTTTAGAAAATATTTGGTGCATCTGGGTTTTCGGTCTATTGATGCATTTTTTGAACCAGTATTTTCTTAGTGCTCCTTGCACAGGGCACTGTGTTCTGTGTTGGAGACACAGGAGGATCCAGCCCTGTGTACATTGTGCACATTCCTGTCCTTGTGGCATTTACACGACTTTGGAATCCTCCAGGGCACTGGAGACCATAGATTAGGAACCACATCAATGATCATTAGTTTTGACAGTGACTTAAACTAGATGAGTTTCAAAGCCACATATTGTCTTACACTGATTTAAATAGTCAAACCTAACATTTGTAAAAGGCCTCACTTATACGTTATTTGGGCCAGGGGTTTTCTCTTTTGCTCAGGTTGGGGAAGAACTTAGGAATCATCTGTTCTGGATTTAATATAATGCACTATTGAGATATTAAACCTAAAATAGTTAAATATCAACTTCATGCAAATTAAATAAAAATCTAAATTTTTAATAGTGGATGCCAATAATTTAGGGGGAAAAGAAATGAATGAAAATTGAGAATTGAGAAAATTCTGTTCATCAAATTATATTTTCTGTACATTAGAAAAATAATACTGCAATTATATTATACCCCAGAGGAAAAGAGTGGCTTTGTTCAAGTCATTCTTGCCTCTTTTTTTTTTTTTTTTTGCTGTTTTTTTTCAAAAACAACTTTATTAGAGGTATAATTTGCATACTGCAACATATATTCAAGTGTATAATTCAATGATTTTTAGTAAATGTACAGAATTGGACAACCATTACCACAATCTAATTTCAGAACATTTTATTATAAAAAGATCCCACGTGCTGTTTGCGGTCACTCACCCTCAGCCCCAGGCAGCCACCAATTACTTTCTGTCTCTTTAGATTTGACATTTCTAGACCTTTTATACAAATGGAATTAGATAATATACAGTGTGTCTGTAAAGTCATGGCGCACTTTTGACCGGTCACAGGATAGCAACAAAAGACGATAGAAATGTAAAATCTGCACCAAATAAAAGGAAAACTCCCAGTTACATAGCTATTCAGTGCAGTTCGATGTGGGCTCACGCACAGATTTTTTAGGGCTCCTTAGGTAGCTATCCCATATAGCCTTTACAGACTCGTCACTGACTGATGGCCTACCAGAACGGGGTTTCTCCACCAAACTGCCGGTTTCCTTCAACTGCTTATCCCACCAAGTAATGTTATTCCTATGTGGTAGCACTTCGTTATAAACATGCCGATATTCACGTTGCACTTTAGTCATGAATTCGAATTTAGCAAGCCACAGAACACACTGAACTTTCCTCTGTACTGTCCACATCTTGAATGGCATGGCCATGGGCTGCTCCACTGTATACACGGTGTTACGTTATCATCTGCGCATGCGCACGTGCTGCCACATCATCCTACAGAAACTGGGAGGGTTTTCCTTTTATTTGGTGCAGATTTCACATTTCTATCATCTCTTGTTGCTTTCCTGTGACCGGTCAAAGTGCACCATGACTTTACGGACACACTGTATATGGTTGTCAGCATCTGGCTTCTTTCACCTAAAATAATGTTTTTTGAGGTTCATTCAGATTGTAGTATCTTTCAGTGATTGGTTTCTTTTTATTACTAACAACATTCATTTCACCCTGTGACTATACACATTTTGTTCACCGGTTGGTGGGCATTTGTACTCTTACATTTAGGTGGTAAGACAGATACATCGATCTAGCTTCCACCGTAGCATAATTTGAAAATAAATGATGGGATCCAACCTCTTACTTATGTTTATGAAAAATATACTAATGGTAGAGATGACCAATCTTTCCTGAATATGACATAATTGATCTTTCTCTAATATTCCCATGAAAATTGTGACTAGTAAACCTTGTGCTCACAGAAAGAAGTGTCAGTCATTTAATCTTTTAGAGTTGGACTTGGAAGATATTTAACTCTTGATATCAATATTTGTAAAGAAGATACATCTCCTTTGCTATATCGATTCAGAGTAAGGGCATTTTGATGACTGTTAGTCCAAATAGTAATAGCTGAATACTCTTCAAAATATGAATGCTTTTTAGTAACATATTTTAGTGGCACGTTTAACATAAAGCATGAATTGTCTGTACCCTTTTGCCAAAAATTAGGAGGGACTATATCTGGATTTATATGCTTTTTTGTTGTATTACTCCATGAAGAATAAAACTGATATGACTGTTCATTTACTTATGAAATCAGGCACTGGTTTGAGCTCTTATTGAGAGAAACTCCAAAACAGAAGAAAGGCCACACCCTTTTTCTCTGATCTTTCTAGGAGCTAGACCAAAATGATCAATGATCCAGGTTCCTATGAGGCGGTGCTGTTCTTCTGTGTGTGGTCTACAGAACAAAGCGATTACAAACTCTCTAACACTGCAGAAGCCTTGACGTTCAGTAGGCCTCTCTTAGCATTCAGGAACCGTGAACAGCAGTTTAGTCAGAGCTGTTCTCTTATATACTGCTATTCACTCTGCTCGCTGCCAACTACTAAGTGGCAAATTCATTTTTAGGAGGTTACGCTTGACAGCTTATGCTTAATGATCTTCTTAAGGAGATTTCTCTAGCTGCGTAGAAACCCTTTTATAAAATGTTGGCAGGTTCTATGAAACTAAAGAGAAGACAGTATGTTTCTGAATGCCTGTAAATTATGGCTGAAATTGCAAGTTTCTTCTGGGGGTGAGGGGGGTGTAGTGCATTAACATAACTTGAAGGTCTATTTAATTGACAACTTAGAATGCAAAAGATTTTATCTTTAAACTTCTAAAATTTGAAAACAAGAGAATCTAGGTTAAATAATACAGTTTTTCCAAAGCAGACTGTGCTTCTTTGGAGCTCAGGATTGGAAAAAAAAATTTTCCAGAAGGGGCCTCTTCCTTATAAATGTCACAAATGACCGAGATATATGTCCCTGACATCTACTTTCTTTTTATATTTTTTACTGACCAGTCATAAGTGGCTTTTGAGTTTATTGTTAAAGGGGAAGGTCAAAGCAGGAGGGATAGTTAATGATGGCAGAAAGATAGGAATCGTGTGGGGACAACGGGGCTTGTCCATGGAGAAAGTCTATGGGGACAGCAGCGTCTGCTCAGGTTCCTGAAGGACTCCCATCCGAGCTCGTATCAGGAGGGCCTTGACTGTGACCTAATGACTTACTTTGGAAAACTCTGATTACTAATCTAGCGTGGCCCCAAGAAACTAGGCCTAGAAATCCGTTCAGAATGCAGCGGGAGGAAAAGTGGTGAGCTAGCACGAACCAGCGGACTCACAGGTGGGGATCCATGACCTTGATAAACTAGCTGGCTCTGCTTAGCTGCACGGAGCCGCGTTTTCTCATCTATAAAACAGGACTGATAACGCCATCTTCTCGCGGTGTTTGTGAAGGTTATAAAGGCAGCATACCCTAGCCTGCACGTGATGGGCACTCGAAAGACCCTGGGCCCTCGTCCCCACCTTCCCAAATGGGAAGGGAACCATGCGATTTGCCCTTCTTTGCAGTTAGCTACTATATGGGCACTGGGTGAAATCTTCAGCTGTTTTTCATCATTTCAAATTATACCGATGAACTATGAAGATAGATCATTTCATTACAAAGATACCTGGATTTGGGATCAATCTATCTGGGTTCAGGTGATAAGGTCAATTCATGACCTTGAAAAACATATATTACTTGTCTGTGTGGTTACATTATTCACACATATATAGGGATAGAGATAGAGATAGAAAGATAATAACTATAGACAGTGTATTGTAATTAATTTTGAGAGTGTATGGAAAATGATTTCCTGGTAAATGATATAGTGCTTTGTCAACTGTCTATATTTGTGTATTATGTTTGTAGCAATATTTCAATCCTTTTTTTTCTCAAAAACTAAATTGCTTTTATTTCCTATCTAAGAGCTGTCTAGCACTGGCTTTGATATAAATACATCTGTAAATACAAATGAATAACATTTGCAAATGAATGACATGAATTCTACTTTAAAAATCTTCAATTATTACATGAAAACAGTCTGATCACTACTTGGGCTCAGTGTTAATACTCATGTCTCTTGATAACACTGTTCGTCTCTTTCTAGGTAAACTGCACAGCCACCTGAGATTTAGCTAGCTGACACTGGATGTCACCATTGTGCTGTGGAATGTGGGTGCAGAACAGGTACGTGTTCTTTAATATTCAGGAGATAGTTTCTTCAAGGGTTTGAAGATACAGCACTTTTATTGTAATGTACCTTTTCAGTTTCCAATAACAAAGCCTTGTAAAATAGTGATCAAGAATGATGAAACAATATTTGATATTATTAGCTCAAAACTGAGAAACCGAAATCTCAGAAACAGTGTCCGAACCTATCCGAGCTCTTGGCTGCAAACCTGGGTAATTGACACTGGCTAACTTAAGCAGAAAAGGAAGTTACTGGGAGGATATGGAGCAGCAAACAGAATTGAAGGGAAAACTCTCTTTGGAAATGAGTCCAGTGTGCTGGTCCCTCAGCAAAGATCAGGCTGTAGCAAGGGCAAGATAAAGTCCTTTGGGCATTGCTGCTGGTTACTATATAACCTCCACTGGCCTTCCTACCACTGGGCACAAAGCATCACCTGTGCCAACCTCCTTGCCTTCTCAGAATAATACTGGGGGTTTCACTGCACCTGGCTCACACGAGCTGGACGGCCAATCCCTTCCAGGTGTTTCCAGGTGAGGGCGTTCCGTTGGCTGAGTCTAGGGGCTGTGCTTGTGCTCCATTCCCTGGGAGGGAGGAAGAGCTGGTGAGGGACCTTTCCTGTGGAGATGCAGGCAGTGGTGATTTTATATATCTGGGAAGGGGACTCAAGTGCTGAAGAGCCCGACCGTGCCAGGCGTCCACCACGGTGCTTTTTCAGTGAGCACCAGGGAGAGGAGTTGAGAGGACTACCGTGCGGTCAGCCGGACTTTCTGGCCCCTTCACTGGGCTGACTTGCAGTCAGCTCCATATGCCCTGACCGCCATGCACTCACTGCCTTTCCTTCAGCTCTGCGGGAACCAGACAGGGCCAGCCCTGTTTTAAGTGGCTGTGGAGACAGCTCCTTAGGCACATCGGAAGTCTTGAGTTTCAGGTTATTATTTTTTTAATCCCTGCTATGTTAAAAGAAAAACACAAATGGTAGGCTACACTGTGTCCCTTGCTCTTAGAAGACTGCTGTAAGCAAGTCCCAGCCTCTGTTCTTGCTCCTCCCCTGCTGCCTGGAATCCTCTCCTCCCAGGTGGCCACACAGCTTTGCCTCTTTTATTCAAGCCTGTTGCTTAGATGCCCTTCTTCAGATTGGCCTTCCCTTACCACATTCAGCTGTCCGATCTGCTTTTCCTCATGGCACTTGCTATCACCTCTCATTATTGTTTCTATGTATTTATTGTTTTGTTTAATGTCTGTCTCCCACTCGGTCCCGAAAGTTCCGTGAAGGCAGGGTCTCTGGCACACCTCTGTGGCCACAACTCTTAACAGAGCTGTATTTGATAAACATTTACTGTATGAGTGGGAATTAAGGCTTATATACAGACAGAAATACCTGTGCTAGAACCCGTAGGCTATAGAGAGTGCCTGTATTAGAGTCCTAGGGCTGCTCTGACAAAGACCACAAACAGTGGCTTAAACACAGTCGTTTCCTGTCTCAAAGCTCCGGAGGCTGGAAGTCCTGGATGAGTGTTGGCAGGGTGGTTTCTTCCCAAGGCTTTGAGGGAGAATCTTCCATGCTCCTCATGGTCTAGCTTCTGCTGGTTCTCCGGCAGCCTCTGGCTTTCTTTGACTTAGACAAGCATCACCTTAATGGTTGCCTTCCGCTACACAAGGTACCTCCCCAAGTGCGTGTCTGTGTCCACGCTTCCTCTCTTTATGAAGACACATGTCATGTAGGATTAAGGGTCCACTCTACCCCAGTATGACCTCATTTTAACTAATTACATCTATAATGACCCTATTTTCAAATGAGGCCACATCCTGAGGTACTGAGGCTTAAGATTTCAACATATGAATGGGAAAAGGACACAGTTCAACCCATAACAGTGCCTTCTATGTGTTTTTGGGTAAACATTCTTCTGCATTAAACAGAGAAATAAGTTTAGTTACATTATCCTGGGTGACTGGTGACGTGTTGCATTATCACAATTCACAGTAATGTGTACGAATTGCTTTGTAAATTGTAAACTATTCATGGTAGCATCATCAGTTTGGGATGTTGATGAATTATTGATCTCAGAAAGGAAACAATACCATGGATTTGCTAGTCTTTAATGTTCCCCAAACAGATTTTCTTTTAAAGCTCAGCTCGATGTGCAGACTGTTTCAAATATTACCTGATTCTTCTCTACCACTAATGGTTTCATATTTTATTTACTCATTTGACAAACACACACAAATCATTTATTATATGCTGAGCACTATTATAAGTTCTTGGCAAATGTTAACTCAAACAATTCCATGCTGTGTATTATTTATATTATTGATTAATAATGTTACTGAAATGATCTGCATTTTACTAATAAGGCAACACATAGAGGTTAAGGAACTTGCTTCAGGTCACACATTCACTGAGCAGCAGGGTCAGCCCATGAAACTAGATAGTCTGGCTCTAAAGCTTTTGTTTGTAGAGAGTTCTTTCTTCGCGGAAAGTCTCATGGAGAATTCAGTATGTGACTGAACAAAGATGGCAAAGCCCTGTCTTTGCCCCCCACCCCTGCCTGATTGAAAAGCCCCAATTGAGGAAATAACACCTCTTGGAACAATGCCACTTGTAAGCTGTCTTCAATCCACTCTAGCATAAAACAAATAAAATTCGTTTCTTGCTTTAATTAACTGATTGTGTGTTATTTTGAAATTTTTATCTGCCTAATCTACTTCTGGCAGAAACAAAATGCTAAGGTGGATGCTCCATGTGGCAGGATGGTAAAGCCATGTGGCAGTTAGGACTCCACGGGCTTCAGTCCCCCTTGGGTTTCCTTGTGCAAATCAAGGACTGTGTTCGCAAAAGTCTTCTGAACCAAAGAGAGAAATGGAATTTGAGTTTATGTGAATAGAGCTGGAGACAAGCTTTGCAACCAGCGAGGCATGAACTACCCCCTCTGTTAGGGGCTGTTTATCTTCTGTGCTCATCAAGATAAAATGATAGGAGCTACAACATCACAGCTACTGTCTTTTGAGTGGCTTCTACAAACAGGGATTTTAAAAAGCCTGCATTATTACAACTTCCTTTTGCAGATATGTAAGTCGAGGCTAGGATTTTATGAAACATATTCAAGATGGCCGAACAGTGAGTGGAAACGGCAGGGGCTGAGAAGCTGCATTCCTTGATATTAAGAATAAATAACACAGGCCCTGCCCAGTTGGCTCAGCGGTAGAGTGTCGGCCCAGCATGTGGAAGTCCCGGGTTCGACTCCCGGCCAGGGCACACAGGAGAAGTGCCCATCTGCTCCTCCACTGTCCCCTCTCTCCTTTCTCTCTATCTCTCTCTCCCTCTCCCGCAGCCAAGGCTCCATTGGAGCAAAGTTGGTTCGGGCACTGAGGATGGCTCCACGGCCTCCACCTCAGGCGCTAGAATGGCTCCGGTTGCAGGGGGGAGCAATGCAGCAGATGGGCAGAGCATCGCCCCCTGGTGGGCATGCCAGGTGGATCCCGGCCAGGCGCATGCGGGAGTCTGTCTGTCTGCCTCCCCCAGCTTCTCACTGGAAAAATACAAAAAAGAAAGAAAGAAAAAAGAATAAATAACACAAAAGACGATATATTTTTGGATATACAACATGAAGCCCGTTGTGATTTTCGAATTATGAAAGACTGGAAGAAATCTGCAGGATCATTCTTAAGAGGGCTTACTTTGGATGATGAAATTCCTCCTGTGAATGTACCCAATGTGTATCATAGTAAACAGAAAAAGAGAAAGTAAATCCATCAGATGGGACTATCGATCAAGGGGGATTAAACCAGGAAACAAAAACATCTCAGACCAAGTTGATGGTTTGCCTGCCTCCATCTTTCCACTGGTTTTGCTCCTACCCCCGCCTGCCACACTCTAACTGAGGATTTTTCTATAAAGGACCAGGTGATAGTAAATGTATTACACATTGCTTGTCACATACTTTCTCTGTCACAGCTCCTCAACTCTGCTGTGTTTAGTATTAAAGCAGCATAGACACTATGTAAATGAATGACCATGGTTAGAGTAAAACTTTAATTATGGGCACAGACTGGAACTTCACATAATTTTATGTATCATTAAACGTTATTCTTCTTTTCATAAGTTTTTTTGAATGGTTGAAATTTAAGAACCATTCTTAGTTCATAGGCTGTCCAGAAAGACAGGAAGCCAGCTCAGGCTCGGGGACCCTGGTTTGCTGACCACCACTCTAGCCTGACCATTGCTGATCATCTCTGTGGATATTTTTTCTTTTTTTTTGTAATTTTTATTGAATGTATCGGGGTGACATTGGTTGATAAGTTATATAGGTGTCAGGTATACAATTCTGTAACACATCATCTGTACACTGTGTCGTGTGTTCACCACCCCAAGTCCAGTCTCCGCCCATCTCCACTGCTCCCCGCCCCTTGACTCTCTTCTGCTCCCCCTCGCCTCCCTTTCTCTCTGGCGAGCACCACACTGTTGTCTGTGTCTAAGAGTTGTTTCTTGGTTTTTTTTGCTTTATCCCTTCACTTTTTTCACCAGTCCCTTAACCACCCTCTCTTCTCTGTATCTGTGAGCCTGTTTCTATTTTGTTAGCTTACTGTGTACTTTGAGCATTTCAGTGTTGTTATGGACCAAAAACTTAATCCTGGAGGAGACTTAAGAGGACCCAGTAACCAAAATACTTCTATACACTTTCTGTAACAGCAGAGTTGCAGCTGCCAAGTCAACTTCAGCCCAAATAGAAGCTATCATGGCTGTCTAAGAAGACTTAGACTAAAATGAAAAATTCTTGGCATACTCTGTCAATTTCACGTAAGATTAAAGGATAAATGCAAGACTCTGAGTTATCCCCAGAAATTGTCTAGTTTTTAAGTAATGCTAATAAATATGAAAATTCTTTGTGTGTTTTAATAGCATGGGCCATTACTAAATTTTAAATATTTTTGTCTTTTTTTTTTTTTCTAATCAGGGAAGCCAGACTTAATGTGATGGAAACAGCCTTGACCTTCTTGGCTGAAAGATAACGGTCTGAGGCGCAGCTCCGTAGGTGTACAGGGATCTCGGGTAAGTGGACAGCACCGAGGGAGTCATGGCTTCCTCATCAGTAAAATGAGATTAATTATCCAGCCTCACAGGACTTTTCATTTTAGTTTTTAGTCCTTTACTGCTTATAATGGACATCTCCCACAGCAATGAAATAAACAGAGGAGTATAATGAACCCTATCTTCCCAGCTTGAACAATTCCTTGCATTTTCCCAAACTTCTTTCATCTGTATCCCACCCAATTTTCCCTCAGCCTTAGAGTATTTTAAAGTACTTCCAAAGGTAATATTATTTCACCTGAGAATACTTCAGAATGTATGACTAACATTCTTTATTTGATACAATCTTTATTTGAAGAATGTCATAAATGCGTTATTACACCTAGCAGAATTACAGTGATTCCTTAACATCTCGATTATCCAACCAGTGTTAAAACTCCCCCCCAACATCTCAACAATGTCTTTATAAAGCTGGTTTATTCGAATCAGAAGCCAAAGAAGATTTATTTACTACATTTGGTCATGTGTCTCTTAAGACTCTTACTTTATAGCAATTTATCTTCACCTCATCCTTCTTCATATAATTAATTTTTGGAAGGAACTGGTTATTTGTTCAGTAATGTTTCACATAATCTGGATTTAACTGGTTGCAGCCTTTACCTTCGTAGAGTCATTAAACATTTTCCTCTTGTTCAGATATTTACTGCTGTTAGATATAGAGGCTTAGTAGATTCAGGCTCATTATTTAAAAACCTGATATTATAGGTGATGCTTTCTACTTGTGATTGTACCACATCTGGAGAACAACATACCTAGCTGTCTCTTCTTCACTTATGTTGGGATTGATTAGAGGGTTTCCTCAGGTTAACATGTTCTTCATCAACCTCTCACCTGATGTTTTAGTACCGGTTGATAACTTGCTTAAATCTGTTATTTCACAGGGGGTTGCAGAATGGAGTTTTTCTAGTTCTATCAATCCCTCATCTATCTTAGCAGGAATGTTTTTTAAAAAATTCCCTCATCAATTATTTAACATGAAATACAGTTACAAAGACAAGGTAAATATTTGTTGGTGTCCCCCATCCTTTTTTTGGCTAATATTTAAATATGATGGTGGCCTATTTCCATTGAGTGGGACGATAAGGATTGGTGGTGGTTTTTCTCTGTCATTGTTATTTTAGGAATTTAAAAAATGTTGCCATGTTTCAATTTTCACAGTCATTCCTCTTTAGGCTGGTTTTTGTGTTGTATTCAAGCAGTATTTGATTACTATTTTTGCCCTCTTATATGACAAGATGTCTCAGGCTCACCTTATATATTTCTTGCCTCAGACCTGAAGCACTCAAGAAGCCCTGGCTTCTTTTTAGTAGAAAATGGTATACTGAGACCACAGTCTGGATTCTAGGAGTGTTAATTGCTATTTTTCAGTGGATAAATCTAGAATATACATTCTTAAAGGAAAATAAATCACTATGTCATACTCATAATTTCAATTCAGATTCCCAGGGTTTTATGTAACATTTTTAGTTCTAATTTTTTTTCCTCCTGTGCTAAAAATCTTGGTTTTTAATGACATGACAACAATGACTTCTTGGTGTGATTCTGCATTCATGTGGGTTAGTGCAGAAGCATACATGCACACACGTATGATAATAGTTTCAAAATAGTGATATCGATGTTTCCACTAATAATATCATTATTAAGTGTAGTTTGATTGTTTTTCTATTCTTTTTGATTCTCAGAACATAGCATACCTGGGGTAAATAGTCCCTGGTGTGTGTTTTAAAGTCACTTCAAATAATATATGTGAATAAGCCACCAACTTGCCCCAAAAGAAAGGTATTTCTTTTTTATTTTGAAGGATTTTTTTTTCCATTTTTCCATTACTTTATTTCATAATTAGGTAAAATAATTGCATTGTTCAAAGTCAAAACTATAGATCACAGGTTGTTCCCTTCCCATCATTCCTCCCTTCTTATAGAATTTATAATACTACATGCCCTTTCTTGCACCACACTCTTTCATGGAATAATACACATTGTAGAAGAGTCCATAGCACTAGGTAATTTATTCAACCAGCCCTCTTTCTGTGGGCATTTGAGTTTTCCCAATCTTTTACTGATACAAATAATTTTTGGTAAATGCTCTTTATAGGCTATCGAGAGTTAAAGAAAATGCAGTGTATTAAATGTTTGTGTTAAGTATAAAGTGATACATATATATATAAGTGATATATGTATATAGACACATTGTTTTGTTATAATTGTATTATTTTACTTCCACAGACACTTATAATGTGCTAGAATATGAAGTTGAAGAGAACATGATCTGTGTCCGAAGTTTTAGAGTCCAATAGAATGTGGAATAAAAAGAAAAATTGTACATATTTCCTTCTCAGATAATCTCTAAGTTTTTTTTTTTCTTTTTTTTTTTGTATTTTTCCGAAGCTGGAAACCGGGAGAGACAGTCAGACAGACTCCCGCATGCGTCCGACCGGGATCCACCCGGCCCGCCCACCAGGGGTGAAGCTCTGCCCACCAGGGGGCGATGCTCTGCCCCTCCGGGGCGTCGCTCTACCGTGACCAGAGCAACTCTAGCGCCTGGGGCAGCGGCCAAGGAGCCATCCCCAGCGCCCGGGCCATCTTTGCTCCAATGGAGCCTTGGCTGCGGGAGGGGAAGAGAGAGACAGAGAGAAAGGGGGGGGGGGTGGAGAAGCAAATGGGCGCTTCTCCTATGTGCCCTGGCCGGGAATCGAACCCGGGTCCCCCGCACGCCAGGCCGACGCTCTACCGCTGAGCCAACCGGCAAGGGCCATCTCTAAGTTTTTAATCAATGATTGTTTCAGTTGCTGGTGTTTTTATATTAAAATAATTCCTGGATTTATGGATATATACAGGTATCAGTAATTTATATTTTCTACTGTATAGTATCTGATTACAGTATTAGTAAGGTTTACAAATCATATAATCATATCATCAAAGAAGTCAGTTTGTCTAACTGATTGATGTTTTCCTAGAGCCAGAATTCACAATGGCAACAGTAACCGTCACCACAGAGGTTCCCTCAAGCGGTAAGATAGAAGATAGTTCTGCCTCGTATGAGTCCACATCAGCTCACATTATTGAAGAAACTGAATATGTGAAAACGGTATGTGGGTACCAGACATCATCTCAGCAGGATGTGATTTTTTAAAAATAAAGTCTAATAGAGAGTAGCAGGCTTTGTTTCCCCTCCAGAGAATGTGTGAGGAAGAACAAATCTAATTGGCAAAGGACAATGGTGATAACTGAAGTTTAAACACATGTTTAGTATTCCCTGGAGGGTATGAACCTCTGTTCTTACATTCAGAGTAAAACTGAAGAATGAGCCAGGAGGGTTTGGAACACCTGCCAGCACTTATCCACCACCGCACTTCCTATGTTTTATATTGTTTCAGTTGGAGCGTGAGTGTTGGTGGTGCATTCCCTAGTCGATGTTTACATTTGCTGCTGAGTTTCTGGCTCTCCTAACCTTGTCCCTTCTCACAGTTCAGGGCTGCTGTCTGCCAGTGACTACATGTTGGCATGTTCCTTCATTAAAAATGTAAAATCTTATAAGAATCCAATAATACTGGGTAACAAAACATAGATGTATTTTTATGAGCGGTTTCCTAGAACAGATGGAGAAATTGGGACATAGAAAGTTTGTCACATTCATATCTGTTCATTTATCCTTGAGGGTCTTGTAATTCCATAGGCCACTGAGGCATGGGCTTCGAGTTCATGCATAAATTTGTATGATCTCCACTTTTTCTAGTAATTACTAAATAGTAATTATTCTCTACTAATTATTAGATAGTAATTATTTTGTTGTAATTACTAGATAGTAATTATTTTATAGTAATTACTAAATAGTAATTGTTTTATAGTAATTATTAAATAGTAAATTAGTCCTAAATTACTCTACAGGAAAACAGAATAGAATTAAATACTAATTACTAAATAATAATTATTTTGTCGTATAATAGTCATTCAGATTCTGTTGTAGATTTGACTGAGAGTTATAAAGACAAAGTGCTCATTTTCTGCAATCTAAACAATATGAGTCTTAACACAAGTTAGATTGTTCATAGTTATTTAAAGCTGAGATCAGTAGATATGGATTACTTTCTAGATAAATCAGTTTCACTGCCACTGGTTTAGAGGAAAAAAGGCATTTAACATTAAATGTCTTTGAAAAAATAATAAAAAAATTTTTATTCTAGATTCGAACTACTCTGGAAAAGATCCGAAATCAAATGTTTAAAGATGAAGCAGGACATAACAGCACAAAGCACAGACTAGATGTAAAGGTAATGAGTTTATTATAATGCATCATTTTGATTCCTTCAGTCAATAAACATAACACCGTATAGTAATTATTCTTTGAAGTTTTGAATGATGAGTGTTAAGTATTTTGTCAGCATCTAAAGATGTTAATGGACGTATGCATGAAATATTTAACCACAGGTATCATTAGTAGGATCAGATTGGAATGGCCAGACCTCACCTGAATATTCTAAACTGGGCTTACTTACCTAAAGTATATGGGAAGGTGTAGGCCCAGCCAAGATGCAGGGCAGCAACATTTCCCAATGACAGACCGAGGTACAAGCATGGGCCATAGCAATGGGCATGCAGTTGAAGCCATTAGGCTGAGTGATCAGACAATTGATAAATTTAAGGGAACCCCATCCCCTCTGACCAGCTTTATGTTCTCAAGGCTAAGCAATCACCTGACCAGGCGGTGGTGAAGTGGCGCAGTAGATAAAGCATTGGACTGGGATTCAGAGGACTCAGGTTTGGAACCCTGAGGTTGCTGGCTTGAGCACAGGCTCATCTGACTTGAGCATGGGGTTGCTAGCTTGGGCATGGGATCATAAACAGGACCCCATGGTCACTGGCTTGAAGCCCAAGGTCGCTGGCTTGAGCAGGGGGTCACTCGCTCTGCTGTAGCCCCTTGGTTAAGGCACATATGAGAAAGCAATCAATGAACAACCAAGGATCCACAACGAAGAATTTATGTTTCTCATCTCTCTTTCTTTCTGTCTGTTTGTCCCTATCTATCCTTTTCTCTCTCTCTGTCTCAAAAAAAAAAAAAAAAAAAAGAAAGAAAGAAAAAAAAAAAAGAAGAAGGCTGAACAGCGTGTCTTAGCCTTGTCTGGACTACACCAACTTACCCTCATCTAAGCTGAGTGAGTGCGCGTCCTGAATGCCAGCATTAGCCACTATGCAGTAGGGTCACAAGAATGCCAAAGACAGTGTGTGATGCATACACATGGCCTTCTTTATCACCCTTGACCCCCTAAACTAACATAACTAACTTTATTTTCTTAAACTAAGTGTTCTGAAACTGAAAGTTTAAAAAAATGTTTGTGAATGATGAAAAAACACAAAAAAACAGTTTTTGCTACGTTGAGTTGACGATGGGACCTCCATGTGGAGGTTTCTAGTGGGCGGCTGGCTACCTGACTCCGGAGGTGAGGGTAAAGGTAAGTCGGTGCTGGGAGGTCCAAGCTGCAGGCTAGAGATCTGGGGACTAGGGATGGGACTGAAACTCCCAAAACTGCAGGAGATCAACGAGCATGTGAGTGTGGAGAGACATGAGAGGAAACCTAAGCTCTGAGTCCTGAGACTGCCAACATTTTGCTGCTGGGAACACAGGGAAGAATCATCACAGGAGACTGAGAAGAGAGGTTAGTGGATTTGGAGGAAAGATAGAAGAGAATGGAGACACTGAAGACAAGGAAAAGAGTTTGTTTCAGAAAAAGGTGTGGGACCATATGGTCAAATAAACTGAGGACTGAACATCGATCACTGGCTATAACAATGGGGAAGTTTTGAGGATTTTGATAGAAGTAGCTTCTTAGGAATGGAGAAGTACTGTGTTGCCCATGTCTCTGTTCAGCCATTTCAAGCCACAGGTTAGCAGACCAACCGAGTATCAAAACATCAGCCCCTTCCCTTTGTATCTGTGGAATGTCATAGTAGAGATTTAACTGTAACGATCTCGGGCACTGCTGTTACAGAACCAGAGTCAAAACATCAGAGTTTAGAGTAAAGAGTCGTTTATTGATGGAGATGGCACCAACTGAGAAGGGGGAAGAACTAACGGTACCTTAAATCCATCTTCAGAATGTACTAAGTTCAGGCTTCTTTTACATCAGGAGAAAGGGAAATTGGAAAGAGGTGACTGATGACTACAGACATCTGGGCACCAGCAAGGGTCCAGGGAAGGTTGTGAAACGTCTTTATTCTTGCTCTATTAACTCTAGTCGATGTGCATCAGGTCACAAGGTTCCTGAAAATCTTTGATAAGCAATCATTATTTTGTACACACCTCCCTTATCTCCTTAGGAGAATCACCTTCTGGTAAGGGGCTTTTTTTTTTTTCTTTTCTGTAAAACTCAAGCTACAAGCAGAATCCCTCTAATGATCAGCATGTCGATATGAAAAAGCTATTAACCTGAAGGTCATGGGAACAAAGCAGGCTTGAACAAGATAGAGTCAGAGAGGCTGAGCATTTCGCCCTGTGTGAATTACTGCTCCCAAGGTGTGGACCGCAGTCCCAGCAGCATCTGCAGCATCAGAGAGCTGGTTAGGAAGGACGCATCTAGAGCTCCGCCCTTGTCCTCCTGAATCAGAACCTGGAGGGTGCCCAGATCCACCACGTGATTGCTTTGCACGTTCAAGTTTCTTTTTTTTTTTTTCTGAAGCTGGAAACGGGAAGAGACAGTCAGACAGACTCCCGCATGCGCCCGACCGGGATCCACCCAGCACACCCACCAGGGGGCGGCGCTCTGCCCACCAGGGGGCGATGCTCTGCCCCTCTGGGTTGTCGCTCTGTTGCAACCAGAGCCACTCTAGTGCCTGGGGCAGAGGCCAAAGAGCTATCCCCAGCGCCCGGGCCATCTTTGCTCCAATGGAGCCTCGGCTGCGAGAGGGGAGGAGAGAGACAGAGAGGAAGGAGAGGAGGAGGGGTGGAGAAGCAGATGGGCGTCTTTCCTGTGTGCCCTGGCCGGGAATCGAACCCGGGACTTCTGCACGCCAGGCCGACGCTCTACCATTGAGCCAACCGGCCAGGGCAATGTTTAAGTTACAAAGGCATGCATCTATGACCTGCGTAGTTACCTGCCACTGCCAGTAACCTACCTTCTACAGGAGTTCTTTCATCAGATATTCTTACTCTTAATAAATTAAAGAAGAAAATAATGCTTACTGTGTATATGGAAAGTGAGAATATGCACTATGTTCACAAGTAGAAAAAAATAAATCCATGACAGAATTGTGATAGCTATATTATTAATATTCCCTACATTCCTTTTACCTTTTGTTCCTATAAATGTAGTCTATCTATGGTACTAGAGAAGACATACAGGCTTTGCTGTTGAACGAACTGGGATTCTAATCCTGGTTCTGGCAGTCATTGTGGGGCATAACCTTAGGTTTGTTAGTTAAGCTCTCTAATCTTCACTTTCCTCATTTATATAATGGATATAATACCTTCTAGTGTTTGGAATATTCAGACCAAAGAGTGTGTATAAAACATCTGAAAGATATACTGATACGTAGTAGGTGCTTAATAAATAAAAGTTGCTATAATTATAGTATATATATAATCGCATAATAATTCCTCAGTCTGTCTTGGAGAACTCTGGAAGAGCAGAAAGAGCACAGGGTGGGTGATCGAGGCTGTATCCTGAGCTGTCCTACACACGTGGTGTGTAAATTCAGTTCTGTCCCTCTGTTCTCATATCTGGAAAATGGGCGTGGTTGAGTTAGATGGTTTCAAGTTTCCTTTCTACTTCCACACATCCTTGATCCCATGTGGGACTTATTTTAGGCTTCAAGTGCATAAAATGAGCCAGAGTTTATGTAGGGTTACACTGGCAGCGACATTCAGTGCTGACATCTCTGATTAGGAATTTAAAAGGATGATTACAACAAAGTATCACTGAGAACTGAATATTTTGTATTATAACTATTATGTCTGATTAGTTTTAATGCAATGTAACCAAAATGCTTTTATGTCTATAACTCAGATTTTTTTTAAATGGCCTTGTAGAGATTGTTTCCTAAGAAGGACTTAATGGTATATTGAAAACTGTAGGGAATGTCAAAGCCATAAAAGAGGTACTTCTGCCTTTTTTAAATTGAAGAGTCTATTTAAATGTAAGCAAACAGAGAGGCTGGCTACTTCATCTAGAAATCCCTATTGATATTTGAGACTCAGATGTATCTGTGCCGACGTGAACCTCCCATGATGTAAGCACTAGAAAGTGATCATTATGGTCGTCAGAGCTTGTAGAGAAAAGGAAAGGTCAAGTTGATGATTTTCATGTTTGCTCATTTCAGTGCTGCCGACACATCCAAAATGGCCCCGAGTCTCAAATGGACCCCGCGTGTTGTGATCTGAACCTGCTCATGGAAAGAATGAAAGGCAAGGACCTACAGCTTTTAGAAATGAACAAAGAGAATGAAGTATTGAAAATCAAGGTATGACCATAAAGAGCTATCTTGAACTTTGTATTTTGTGTTGGCCTGTGAGCCAGCAGGGTCTCCTCGTGGCCCCGGGAAGCAGACATCCACACACATCTGTGGACCCACACACGCTCACATACGTAGAGGGGCGCTGGACATGTCATAAATTAAATCTCATTGTCTTATTTGGGAGCCTACTTTTATTATTAAAAAGGCCTTACAAAATGTTTCAGTTGTGCCAGATGGATAATTTCTAGACTCTGTGGTATAACGTGCCTCAAGTTAATACTGTGTTGGACATGGAAAATTTAAGAGGTTGGTCTCATGTGAAGTGTTCTTACAATAAATTTTAAAAGTCTTCACATATTCAATACATATTAATCCAGGCATTTATAGTCAAATATCTTATTATTTTGTTTCATTAATCTATTGGATGGATGCTTTATATTTTCTTTTTTTATTATATATGTACAATTATATATTATATATACATATATGTACATTATATATTACATATAATATACATGATGTATACAATATATGTAAATATATATTTATTTATATGTACAGTTAGTTCTGCAGTGACTATCTGGGTAGGTACATCTTTGCAGACATCCTTGATTATTTCTTTAGGTTAAATTCTTGAAAGATGCATGACACTATAGCTTTATTGCCATTCATACTCTAATCTTGCCTATTTCGATCACTGGTATTTCAGGAAAATAATCTCTTAGTAGTGTCATAGACATTGATGATAAAAGGCTCGCAAATCCGTGTGTAAGCTGGCAGGCACCCTGGCCCTCTGTGAAGGGTGCAGGCTCTACACGCAGGGCACTGTTGTGCGTGGGGCTCTGGTTTGGCCAATCGGCCTGCGTGGCATCCTCATTAAACAGGGGCTTCTTGTTTTACATGTTTCTCTTACTGCTGTAGATAGCAGAGTCTTTTCTCCCATCCATTGTTTGTGAAGGACAGTCACAGCCTTTGTGTTTATAAGTGCCTGTCAAAGTGTTCTTCCTTAAACCCTTTTCATTGTAAATGTCAACCATGCGTAAGGACCGTTTTTTCCCCTCCTAGTTGGAAGCCTCCAGAGAAGCCGGGGCAGCAACTCTGAGAAATGTGGCCCAGAGGTTATTTGAAATCCACCAAACTCAGTCTGAAGAGGCTAGAAAGAAGCATGAGGACAGCCAGCACTCACTCCAGGTACTGAACTAGCCACTTGTCCCCTGGAGAACTAAGCCCTGTTGTTCATGGGCCTCTTTTTAAGAAGTGAGATGTGAAATAAGCCATGGCCATGCGATTGGCGACCACGGGGAAGGGCAGTGAGCTGCTCTGTGCCCATCTGCCCCCGACCGCTGCTTAGCCGGCACCCAGACGTGTTACCACACCTGCCAGAGCCCTGCGGAGCACAGGTGGCAGGGAGACTCCGTGACCTGCCCAGAAATCAGGGCTGTCCTAGGCAACCCTGGCCAGTGACCTCTCTTCTCTTCTGGTTCTGCCTTGGGCTAAGGAGCAGACCACAGGGGAGTCATTCTGCCCTGCTGCACTTAGACTTCCTGGTGTCTAAAGTGGAAGAGGCGGGCTAGATAAATGGTTTCAGAATGGTTTTGATCCTAGAACACATTTTCTCAGGTTAAACACACAAAAAAACTGTGTGTATGTGTGTATATGGTATACTTTAAAACATATAAAAATTATATATTTTGTATTTTAAATTTATATATATTTTTATATAAATTAAAAATATAAAAACATTAAGTAGATATATGTGTGGGTGTGTATTAGACACACACACATTTTTGTTTCTTTTTAAATTTGAAGTATATATTCTAGGGCCAATAAAAGTTTATCTGAAGAATGAATTCTAGGACTGGATAAGAAAAAAATACATGGTGTGTGTGTGCACGCGCGTGCGTGCATGCGCACACACACGCGAGCACGTGCATGCACACATGTGTGTGTGTTTGTCAAATGGGTAAGCTCATTCATTGATGCTGGTGTTGGGCGCGGACCTCTGCCAGCGCAGACCTAGGGGAACACTGAGGAGCGCAGCAGGGAGTCCCCTGGGAGGTAGCATGCTTTCCTGCCGCAGTGTGTGGAGGTGCTGGTCGCCACCTCAGGGCAGGCAGGGTGCAGAGAGAGTCTGAGAGAAATGGGCAGGCTGGTGTGGACCCCAGTGCTCCATGAGCGGTGACCTGCAGGACCTGGAGTGCTCATGTCCCTGCTCAACCCCAGGCTGGAGTTGCCTGGCAGGAATGCCCACCTGGTGTTTTTAAGGGAAGCCAGACACTATGTTTTTAACTGTGCACTCTCAGATTCTATCAAACACACACGCAGATGTGAGTGTGCGTGTCGGTAAAAGTCCAGCTGGAACACGCCCAGCGCGTGCGGCCGGGGCTGCCAGTTGAAGACTGTGCTGCTCTGGTCTTTAGCCCACCGGCTGTGTGCCCGGGCACAGCGGAGGTCATTCTGCTTTCGTGACCCTGTTGGATTAAAAAAGAAAACATTTTTTAAAACACGTAAGACTTTATTGTTGTTCTCAGCAAGTTTTGTTGAGAAAAAGTAAAAAATTTTGCTTTTCTTAAATTTGTGTCTCTTTTTCTCATACCTGTTCAGATAGTGTGCTTTATGGTAACAAATGTAAACATTCCAGGAATCAAATTTATGTATTATGGTTTGGTGGTGTTTATTTGGAAGGAAACACTAAACTCAAAAGGGAATTCTAAACAAATGTGAATTTTTAATTTTTTTGTTTACTCAGAAAGTTATAGAAGAAGGAAGAAGATAGTATCAATATAGGTTTAATATATTAATAGTCTGACAACTGTTTTTCTGACCAAAGGTTAACAAACTTGAAAAAGAACAGGAATTGAAACAACAGGTTGAAAATCTGAATCAAGTTGCTGAAAAACTTGAAGAAAAGCATAATCAAATCACAACATTGGAGAACCTTGTACAGAGAATGGAACAGGTAAGGGCAGGAGACTAAGAGGGATTTCTTCCTACAGTTTAAGAAATAATACTAAAATAAATAAGATAACATTAAGTAGAAGTGCTCTTTGTAACTCCTAAGAAAGACTCTA
The DNA here is from genome assembly GCF_036850995.1 of Saccopteryx leptura. NCBI lineage: Eukaryota > Metazoa > Chordata > Mammalia > Chiroptera > Emballonuridae > Saccopteryx > Saccopteryx leptura. The sequence continues at coordinate 16,419,357 of NC_089513.1, forward strand.
GGAAGCACTCAATGATGTTTCTTCCCTTATACCTTTGCTATAATCTGCACTATTAGGGATTGACATCTCTACAAATACTGATGTCATCTTTCTCCCTCTAGTAAATGAATGACTTAGAGCAGTGGTCCCCAACCCCTGGGCCATGGACCGGTACCAGTTCATGGGCCATTTGGTACCGGTCCGTAGAGAAAGAATAAATAACTTACATTATTTCCGTTTTATTTATATTTAAGTCTGAACAATGTTTAAAATTTTTTTTAAAAATGACCAGATTCCCTCTGTTACATCCGTCTAAGACTCACTCTTGATACTTGTCTCGGTCATGTGATACATTTATCCATCCCACCTTAAAGGCCGGTCCGTGAAAATATTTTCTGACATTAAACCAGTCTATGGCCCAAAAAAGGTTGGGAACCACTGTCTTAGAAGAACCAGGGGAAGCCGTGAATGGCATCAGTGAAAAAGATTACAAAGTCTATCTATTACTAGTAGTAATATAGTGATGGGTCCCCATAATCATAGCATGTTTATGTATTAGAGTCAACCAAGTGTCCTAATCTTTGGCCACCCACATCCACTTTAGGTTTGTAAAACTCTTAACGGCGCTAGGACAGGTGCTGTTCACACTGAGAAAAGGCATTCTATACAAATGGGAACTTTCAAAGCAATAATAGAAGAGAAATGTATTCAAAGTTACATGCAATATTTCATTAAGTAGCTGGTACTCCAAATAGATACAAAAAATGAGCACCTAAATTTAATTATGCATGCCTTAAAATTTAGAATGCAGACAAACCAAGATACACTGTATTTTTGTAGCAAAATCAGCATCTCTGAAACTGACTTGAGAGTAGATAAGAAAATAAGCTTTGACTTCTTGTAAATATTTTCTCATGAATTTTTATATTTATTTTATGAATTCTCTGATTTGCCTCAGTTCTTCTCAGCCTTATTTTATAAGTCTGCCCGAGTTGATGCCATTTTAGAAATGTTACTTACAAAGTGTCCCATTTCAATAGTCACATTTCTTGGCAAAGGGACTTCACTCAATTTTTAAATACATCCTAAGAGTCCAATTTATAACACTGTGTACTTGGCTGAATTTCTAATCTTAATGAAGGTCCTAAGAGGAAATCACAAAAATTAAATAAGCCCCAACTTAACTGAATGTAATAATAATCACATACAGCCACAACTGTGTTGTACAGTGGGTCACCAAGTGTTATACTTTAGCCAGAATCACTGACTCAAGCAGCTGGTTGGTCCAAATGTGACAGTGTATAATTATGATGTTTTGGACATATTGTAATATTCGGATGAATATTTTATAGTGTTAGAATATTTATCATGCAATAAATAGTTTAACAAACTATGATAGTACAAACAATCCTTGCCTTTAGGAAAGAAAGACAATTTCGGAATGCAAATAGAGTTGTTTAATCGAACAACTTGATTAACCAGTTTGACCTTTAAATTTAGACTTGCAACCACCTCAAACCCAGTGACACTGGGGCAGGTTTAGTGGCCAGCTGTTAGTCCCTGAAAGTTAACAAAAAGAGAACAATGGACTATTCTTTCTATTTCCTAGAAACCCCAGGAAATCTGTATTCAATGAGTTCATGTCAGAATTCTGGGATATGTTTACTCAACTTTATTCTACAAATATCTGAGCACCAGGCAGAGCTAGAGGCTGGCTATTTACTTGTGAATGAACCAGATATAGTCTGTGAAGATTACAATGTAGTATATCTGGGCTGTGTAGGACGTAAGGAACTCTCTAGATCTCCTTGCATTTGTTCTCCTAGAACTCCTTTAAAATGCGACACCCCTACTGAAGGCAGGAGACGTACCCAGGTTAAAGATGAAGTAGCTCAGATACTGGCAGACATGTCTGAGAAGTCAGGACCTAGCTTTTGTTTTGTTTGATATCGACCCATCACGCCGGGCTGTCTCTAGGAGCTCTGTGACAGAGTGAATGGATGAGAGGCCCCATGGTTGAGCAAAACCCTGCAGTTACTTTCCAAAATAGTAGTTCTGTGACTTCTTAGAGTGGAATTCGTTGGACCGGGATGCCTGGGAGGCAGGGGCAGGGGAAGTGAAGTGGAAGGGCAATGTGCACGAGTTGTTGGTGCTGTTCTTTGAAAATATTTAGTTTAAAGCTACTTTATGTTTGTAAAAACAAACATGCAAATAAATCGAACTTTAAGAAGCAAAGCGGGCAGCAGCATCTTGGTTTAAGGGGGCACAGAGAGTAGAGGCTGTGATGAGGGGCTTCTCGGGTATAGACTGAGTCTCAGAATGAGGGAATGGGGCGCTGAGACTTTTGTACAAATAGGAAAAAGACGTGAGTTCAAGAAGGAAATGAAAATGAAAGATGAACATCCACAACACAGGTTGATAAATACCGCCCTGGTCGCGGGTGCCCCGGAGAAGGAGTCATTTTCTACTCACCAGTAAATAGCCATTAGTGGTATGAGATCTGGTAATGAACACATTACTTAAAGCCATCACCATCTGTCCTACTTTAATCAGGAATGCAGTGAGAATGGATTCCATAAACACAATGATAAAGCCAGCAGAAACGCCCAGTAAGGATCTTTTAATGTGGCATATGTTCCTTTTGCAAGCAGTGCAATTCTGTTGCATCATATTTGTTTTCTAGAGTCATTGATTTAGCTTTGTTAGACTCTTAGAGCTCAGAGGCACTTTAGAGACCACCTAGTTCCTCCTCTGCACTTTATAAACTAGGACAGTGCGAACAAGGGACTATTCCACAGTCCCCGGTTAGCAGAGTACAATCCTCTCCAGAATGCCTCTGTCTTCTCTGGTGCCACATAAAAATTACATTCTTGGTTCCTGAGTTATTTAGATGTGAACGTCTGGTCATGATTTCAGTTGGTGTCTGCTTCATTCTGAACAATAGGATGGGGGACACTTCAGCTCCCCAAAGGTGTGGTTTGGGAAGAGTGGATTGTCCACTGGGTGGCGCTGTGAACCCCTTTCCCTTTCTGGAAGGCACCGTCTGTTCCTGAGATGCACTAGTTGGTATAGTATGATTTTCTGTGTTGTCAAAGAGGAAGTGTTAAGACGCCTTGCCGAGGCAGAATATTGACATGTCCAATTGTCTGATCGGCTTGCACCCCGGTTATAAAGAGTTATTAATCAAGAGTAAGTACATTGCCCTGGCCAGATAGTTCAGTTGGTTGAGCATCTTCCCAAAGTGCAGAGTTTGTCAGTTCAATCCCCGGTCAGGGTACATACAGGAACAGATCATATTTGTCTCTCTCTTTCCCTCCCTTTCTCTCTCACTAAAATAATCAATAAATTTAAAAAATTTACACAAGTAAGTCCATTAAGAAGAATGTTTGTTAAACATCCTTTTCCACCTTACAAATTTAAACTATATTATCAGTGATGTTTTTATTCTATGATCCAAGTATTATGATAAACTTATAAGGCATATCTGTGGTTCCTCAGAAATAATTTGAACACAGCTAAGGCTATACAACTGCATAGACTACACACAATTTCTATGTCACAACAATGCTATAGAAAAAAATTGAAAAAGTATAAATTTAAAATATAACAGCACATAAGATATGAAGTGTTTGGCACCTTCAATTATTATATACTAAGGTCCTAATATGTTCTAGTGAAGCCCATAGGCCTTTCACACATATTATCTTCAGTCATCCCAACTTTCAATATAGGAGTATTGGTTCTATTTCAGTGATGTCCAAGGAGTCAAAAACATGACTCATATACATCTAGAATAAATACATGTCAGATGTTTTATTCAAACCATTAATTAATGAGGGAACTAGTAAAACTGGTTTAAATAAAATATTTTGAGAAACTGGCTATTTATAGCCATCTTAAAAAAAGTAATATAGAATAGGATTACTAAATTAGATACTTAGCTGGTTAATATTCTTTAAGGCAATTAACCCATAACCTTAGGGGTTATCTTTTCAAACAGGCAGAAATCTATAAATTAATATTCAGCTTCAGAGTCAATGCTCTAATCAATAATAAATAATAAAAATCAAACACAGGGAAATTTTTCAAGAGAATTAAACAATCGTTGGGTCAGATTATTAAACAGTGATCCAATATGACATTAAAACCACATGCTGTATATAAGTGGTCCCCAACCTTTTTTGGGCCATGGACTGGTTTAATGTCAGAAAATATTTTCACGGACCGGCCTTTAGGGTGGGATAGATAAATGTATCACGTAACCGAGACAAGCGTCAAGAATGAGTCTTAGATGGATGTAACAGAGAGAATCTGATTATTTTTAAAAAATAAAACATCGTTCAGACTTAAATATAAATAAAACGGAAATAATATGTTATTTATTCTTTCTCTGCGGACTGGTACCAGTCCACGGCCCGGGGGTTGGGGACCACTGCTGTATATCACTTTGATTTCTAAGTTTCAGTTGATTTTTATTAACAGCAATAAGGCGCAGAGAGATGAAAGCTTTGACAAAAATTTTGCAGCTACAAAGTTTCCAAACTAGGTCAGTGCAAGTTCAAAGTCGTTCCGATGTTTCTGTTCTGTGGCCTTGCCTTGTATTCCACTCACACAAATACTGCGTGTCTTTTACATCCTAATTAGTAAGTAACTTTATCATTTGTGACCTTGATCCATCACTAAAAATGCATTTAATAATTTTCTTCCTTCTGACAACTGCCATGTGAGCAGGTAGGTATCAAGGTAAGTACACACGGAGGAGCACCTGTAACGGTGGGAGAGCCAGTGCCTGGAGAGAAATGAGCAGGGGCTGCCATCGGAGAGGGGTGGAGAGAAGCAGGAGTTCTGCTGAGCATGCTCTGTGTCAGCAGTGCGCAGGAGGAGGGGCCCAAGCTCTCCAGGCATGTGCGGGGAGTGGAGACAGCCCGGGAAGACAACCTGGCACTGAGCTACTTGAAAACTGCGCAGGAGAATGCCTGACCAGGCTTCGTGGCGCTGGGCTGTAACAGCTCCTTATAAAATTACCTCTTTAGCTCAAGACGTATTTCTGTTATTGCAAGAAGCACCATTTGTGAACAGTTTGCAAGAATGCCTTAGCACCTGCACACATATTGAGAGAGGAGAGAGAGAGAGAAGAATAAGAAGAAGAAGAAGAGAGAGAGAAATAAGCCAAAATTGTATCTTATTTTCTCCTAGGAAAAGAAAACACTGCTAGAAAGAAAACTGTCTTTGGAAAACAAGCTGCTGCAACTCAAATCCAACACTACATCTGCTAAAAGGTTTGCAAATCTACCTCCTAAGTCATAGCAGTTCCTGGTATCTTTTCTCTCCACTGGCAGAAGGAAGGCTACCACCCCCAAAGGAAACAGGACACGGGCAGTGAAGGAGAGGGGAGGATTCCCAGCTTTAACAGCTGTGTGCCTCCCCTGCCCCACCCACTGGGGCATGGGTGACAGGCAGAGTTCACTGGGGCAACAGGGACATTCTAGAAATTGAGTGAGCCTGCCCTCCCTGCTTAGCCTTCATGAGGAAGAGGGTGCTGGAGAGGCCTTCATTCCTCCTGTGCCTCTGACTTTTTTTTAATTGATTTTAATTTATTGGGTTTACACAGACTCTAGTGTTGCCCTGAATACATTCCCCCTCCCCCATATTCCCCTCAACATCTCCTTTGTCCCCCTCCCCATAGTGCCCTCCCCCCTTCCCTTCAGCTTTATCCCATCCTATCATCCCCTTTCCCTCTGTTATCTTTTCCTCTGGTCCCTTTGATCTCTCTTCTGTCTCAATTTCTTCCTTAGTTCACATTGTTCATTGGATACAGCATTGTTCACAATAGCGAAGAGCTGGAAACAGCCCAAGTGTCCATCAGTGGATGGGCGGATTAAAAAGCAGTGGTACATATATACTATGGAATACTATGAAGCCATGAAAAAGAAGGAAATCTTACCTTTTGTGACAACATGGATGGACATGGAAACTATTATGTTAAGTGAAATAAGCCAGACAGGAAAAGAAAAATATCATATGCCTCTGACTTTTTGTTAGCAGGTCCAGCTACACTAGGGCTTCAATTGGCCAGCCACAAATGAAACTGTAGGGTAGGCTTGTGGTGTTCCCCAACTTTGTAGGGAGTGACAATACTGTGAAAAACTCCATAGTTCTTTACACGTGCTTTCAAGGACTTATCATTCACAAGCCATCACAGTCCTCAGTGTGCTCCAGGTAGGGGCAGACTGATGGTGCCCCCACTCAGCTGCTCTTAGAAAAACTCTCTGAAGAGAAGAGAAGTTTCCTGAGGTTCTCCCTTCCTTTTCTTTCCTTTTCTAATCTAAGCCTACCATAGTCGTGATATGTTCTGATACCATGTTCCAATCCTTTTCAAGATCTTAGCTTATCTATCTAGAGCAGGGGTAGTCAACCTTTTTACACCTACTGCCCACTTTTGTATCTCTGTTAGTAGTAAAATTTTCTAACCGCACACCAGTTCCACAGTAATAGTGATTTATAAAGTAGGGAAGTAACTTTACTTTATAAAATTTATAAAGCAGAGTTACAGCAAGTTAAAGCATATAATAATAATTACTTACCAAGTACTTTATGTCAGATTTTCACTAAGTTTGGCAGAATAAATCTTTATAAAACAACTTATTATAGATAAATCTATCTTTTTATTTATACCTGGTCTGCTACCGCCCACCATGAAAGCTGGAATGCCCACTAGTGGGCGGTAGGGACCAGGTTGACTACCACTGCCAGAGGATGTACAAATTCTTATTCTCAGGTATTCCATAATATATGTTCAAACATTCCTCTCTTGGTCTTTGATGTTTGCCCCTCATTTTCTTTCCTTCCTTTCTTCTCTGTCTCTTCTCGTCTCGCATACGTTGTGCCCTCTCTTTGGTTCCCATTCATGCATTTTGACCACATATCCCGAAGCCCAGACCTGGGCTGACCCAGCAGCTGCACACACATATTAAAACCCCTGGGATGGGGCCACGTTAGCTGTTCTCCCATAGTCTTCCCTGTGAACAAGCATATAGCCCCGGAAGAAGAAGTGGGGGGTTTTTTTGGTTCTATTTTAATTTCAACGTTTTCTTTATATTTATCCTGAGAGACAAAGCACGAATCCGAGATAAAGACATTTGTTAGAAGAGCTTGGCCAGTTCTAAGCCCGGCCTTGGCTGCGTTTTCTTCCTGCCATTTTGCTTTAGTACGTCTTTATGAAGACTGAATACTTTTGCTGAAAGATAAATAGCAGAATTTAAAGGGAGCTCTAACAGCAGCTTATTGAGGTTTATTCTCATAATCAGATACCTTAAATGGATGACGAAGTTCTATATTAAACAATCCTAAGAGAGATTTTCTGCATCTTCTTTGAGTCACTGCCTGGTATACTAACACAGATAAGACTAAAAGCCCTATGTTTTTGAGAGTGCTTCTAGACATACCTGTCTTCCATCTTGAAACCTATTCCAAGTCACTATGGTTATGCCCTTATGGAATAAAACACAAAGGGAAATTTCTGAGCTTTGTATTTTGGGGAGCATAATATCCACTCCTTTCCCCAGCCTCGCCATCCTTCTAAAGTCACTTATTTCCCTGTGGTCCTAGCATTCTGGGCCACCATCGGACACAATGAGATCATTTTGAATACTTGCCTTTAACCCTTTAATGAAATGTTTACTTTTCTATATCAGTCTATGAATTTATGAACATTTTGTGAATTTTCAAAGCTGGCCTGCCTCAGCGAAGCATCGTGAGTTCTCTCTCAGTATTCCCCAGTACCGTTCCGAGTCTGACCCCTTCCGCCCTCCCCTCCTCGCTGGAGCCGTGTTGAGTCTCAGCTCCTGTTCTGAGTCACAGCCTGTTGACTCTCTGTGCCATTTTGATCCTTATCTTCGACGCATCTTTTTTGTGAAGTGCCTCTTCAAGTCACTTCTAATTTTTCTACAGGGATGTCTACTCTGTTGATTTATAGATCTTCCTTATATATTCTGGATACCATCTGTTTTATCAATATCCTGAGGCTCTCCTATTCACGCTTATTTGGTGACTAGAAGCCTTTTAAAATTTTCATTTGATCAGACTTATCAGTCTTTCCCTTTGTAGTTAATAGTATTATAGTTCGATTTTTTTTAAAAAAAAAATCTTTATTTAAAATTCGTGAGGATGCTCTTCTATATTATTTTCTGAAAGTCTTTTGGGTTCCCGATTTTATTCACAATCTACATGGAATTTTTCTTTATTATGAGGTGAGGTTAAGATCACTTTTTTCTTTTTTCATATGACTGTCCAGTTCTCAGTGCCATTTGCAAAAAGACCTTCTTATGACATTCTGCAAAATTGTCTTTGATAGAAATCACGTCTGTTGGTCTAGCTCTGTGATACATATGTATACATAAAATCAAAGTGGCATGAGCATACCGTAACTTGTTTAATCAGTCTTCTACTGGTGATCATGGGATTGCTTTAGTTTTTTATGCTATGAACGATAATGAGCTATATTTAACATATATTTGTGACATATATGTTGTATAATTATACAGAATTTTATAATATAAACTCTTTAATTTCATAGAATACATAAAGAGTAATGGCTATCATAGATTATTAGTACTTAGGCAAAGATTTCCATGGTAGAAATCTATAATTTCTATTATAGAAATTATTTTTTTCTACAGTAAAAAAAACTCTTTTTAAAGCTTTCTCATACAAAACCCAAAGAGGAAAACAATGAGAGTACTGTCTTCAATTCTGCAGGTGGACTTTCTTATCTACTAAAAGCTATTGAGATGACCTTTGTGGGTTAGTGCTGCAGAGCGAAACCACTGGCAACCCCTGCAGCATGTTGGAAATGCAGGCTCTCCAGCCCTAGCCCCACCTGCTAGGTCAGAACAGGCGTCTTACCAAGATCCCGGGTGACCTGACAAGATCCTCCAACGTGTGTTTTGTTTGAGAAGTAATTTTGGTACATGATGTGAGACAAAGTAGAGGCTTTTCTTCCCCCAGTGAGGGGAAGACACTTGACTTCCACTGTAGTGTCAAGTGGATTTCTATGACCTTTATAATATTTGAGGAAGTTATAAAAATCGGAAACTGTAATTGCATTGGATGTTGGCTATGAAAATGATATTAATATTGACTTTGTAAAAATCTTACTTTACAAAACTACATTCATGTTACCCCTTTCAGTCTGTAGTACGATCTTATAAAGTAGAAGAGGTAGAAATTATTATAGCTGTTATTCTGAGGTTTAGAAAGGTATGTGACTTCAAAGTCACAATGCTCCCAAGTTTGGTGGTTTTACCCAGAGGCAAATTAAGGTTGGTAGAGGCCCCAGGTGCAGAAGAAAATATTGGGCCCCTTACATTAGAAAAAAGTATAAAGTTGGGGTTTTGCAGGACCCTTCAGAAGTTGGGGCCCAGGGCATGCGCCCTGTGTGCCCACTGTTAAATCTGCCTCTGGTCTTACCACAATGCACATTGCCTCATAACTCAAATAATATTGTCAACAAAAGAAATATTCAAAAGCTATATAATCAATCTCAGTTACCTAATTGAAACTTTAGGAAAGTATGAATAATCTAAATTTAAACTTCACCCATCAGTTTTCACAATGGTCGATGTACACTCAAAATATTAGCTGGGATTTAATTTCATTCTTTTTTTTTCCTTGCCCTATTTACAGGTAGCAGAATTACCAAAAGTAGGAAGCCAAAAAGTTAAAAAGACCACCACAGGCAATCCACAACCTATACTGACTCTGTATCATTGGAAACTTGTTTCTGATATACAGAGTGAAGTCTCCATTCCTGGCCCCTATTCTTCCCCGCCCCCCTCTAATTGTCTGAGCATTCTGATGGGTGCCAGGATTGTGGGTGCTGCTAGGCAAGACAGATGAGATGTGCAGGCGCTTCCCCTGGCTTCGTACAACTCGGTTCAGCTACCTGCTGGTGGGAGGAGTCACAGGCAGCCAGAAAGGAGCTCTTGACCTGAACTAATATGCTTAATTCAAGTTCACGTCTGAGCTCATCAGAGGGGCTTCATGGCTGTTTATCTTCAGCATGCCTGTGTGGCCGATGGGGCCTGGGCGTCTTACATGATGCCCAGTAAGTAGCAAGGTAGCGAGTGAGGAGAAGCTGGCGGCACAGCTGTAGAGAAAGGATGAAACAACAGCCACGTGATGCATTGGCGAACCTTTTACTCTCCTTTTCCCTTTGCAGTTCCAGTGTCCAGGACCTGCAGAGGGAGACGTCCCTTCTCCAGGAGCAGATCTCGCACCTGCAGTTCGTGATCCACTCCCAGCACCAGAACTTGCGCAGAGTCATCCAGGAGGTCAGGTGAACCAAGCAGGTCTCTCTGGTAGATGGTATGTTTGCGGTGAGAAGGCCAGATACAAGCGATGAGGTTCTTCTCCCCACGGACGGCTCCTCTGTGTTCCCGTACACCACCTCTCTATGTGCAGTGCCTCTTGTCTGTCTGCCCACACCGGGAATGTCCTCAGTGAACAGACTGGGGCAGTTGTGTTTAATTGCTCTTTAGGTCAGTGGTTTGCAACTTTTTTTTTTATTTCCTGACACACATAAACTATTCAAATTCTGCAGCACATCAAAAAATAAATATTCTTTCTATTTGACAAAAAATAAGTATAACTTTGACTCGTTCATACCTGATGGCCATTGTTGTGTTGGCTGTTGTTATTTTTTTATTTGACAATCTAACAGAAAAGAGGTCATGCCCCTGACGAAATAGTCAGGTATTGCATGATTTAAAATTTTTTTCCAGCACACAGATTGAAAATCACTGCTTTATATATTTCAATGATTTTTTAAAAAGTGTCCTGAGCCAGATAATGTTCTTTAGAAGATTAAAACTATTTTTTTCCCAGTGTTTGAGAGGCAGGTGGGGTGGTATGGGGAAGAAGAAGGTAGAGAGGAGAGGAGGAAGAGAGACAGACAGAAAGAGGCACCAACCTGTTGTTCCACTTAGTTGTTCCATCTAGTTGTGTGCTCATTGACTGCTTCTCCAATGTGCCCTGACTGGGGATGGAGCCCGCGACCTCGGTGCATTGGGACAACGCTTTATCCATGGAGCACCCGGCCAGGGCTAGAAGATTTTGTAGATTTGGAGACAGCCTTTGCTTGAGGAAGGAATAATTGATCAGTTTCATGCAAATTTACTTAGGAGGGGTGTTAGGACAGGGGTGACCCCTGGCCCTTCCTTCTCCTCTGGGAACATCCTGACAAGAGAAAGGGAAAAGGTCTTTGTAGGAGCCGGATAGGGGATTCTATACTTAAAACTTTTGCTTCAAGAGGTGGGGGGGGGGGTCTGCTTTAGACTTAAAATCAGACCTTTATTCATTGGGGGGGGGGGGTTGACTACCTAATATTTGTTTCCAAAAGGAATCTCTGTAAATAACTCACATACCTTCCTGACATAAATGCAGTCTCTTGGAGAAGTGACTCATGGCACTGAGAGGCACCCCACGTTCTCATTTTACAGATGGGAAAACTGAGCCCACCGTGGTTACATGTCAGAGCTGGCCTTGGAACCCATGTGTTCCCTGCCTCCCCGTGCCATGCAGAACGTCATCCACCTCCCCAGCTTCCTATTGCTTCTTGGCTGATGCTTTTCTTCCAAAGCAAAACAGGCTGGCCACGTCATGGCGCTGGTTGACCAGATCTCTGCCTCCGGTCGCTTCCCCACGCCAGGCAGTGGCTTTGCATCTTGTCCATTAGCCTGTGCAGCTGCAGGATGAGAACATTATGCAGCTGAGACATGCAAGGAAGGCCAGTGCTGCCTTCCACAAAGGCACTACTGCCGAGTTGGTTTAGACAGGTTTCCCAAAGAGGGAAATGTTTAACAGCACCGTCTGCATGCTCTCCTCCCGGGTGCCGGTTTGTTCTGCTATTCTCTTCGGCCTGCTGAGTTAACTAAGGCTTTGGGATTTATATTTTTTTTATTGGATGAACATCTTTTGACCACAGAAACCTGTACAATGTCTGACTTAGGTAACCATACCCTGTCACCTGACAAAATTTTTCCGATTATGTTTCCTAATTCTTAGATGGAAGGATTAAAAAATAATTTAAAAGAACAAGATAAAAGAATTGAAAATCTGAAAGAGAAAGTTGACATACTTGAAGCCCAGGTAAGGGAGGGAATCTGTCATATATTTCAGTGTGATTATGACCATGTATGTGTCTGTTCAGTAGATCTATGAGCCTGTGGATGAATGTCGTGTGTGTGTGTGTGTGTGTGTGTGTGTGCACGCATGCACACAGTGATGTCCCAGTGTAACTGTCTGCACATGTCTGTACATGACTGGATGTGTGTGTTTGTGTCTAATGTGTGTGACTGTGTCTGAATGTTTATGTGTGAGTATATTTGCATATCTGTGTGTATATGTGCATGTCTTTTCATGAGTGTGTGTTTATGTGCCTTGTCTGTGCATAAGCAATTATAGCTTTGGGGAGGAGAGCTCTTAATCATTACTAAAGTATCAAGTATTAAACATTTATGATATTATTAAGTTATGAATATTAACTATTAATGTCTTCGTTAAAAGTCCACCCACAATGTCCACACCCTTCTCCACGGGGAGACATGATATGGACTGGAATGAGAAGCTCGCTCCAGGCCTCTGTGCTGTGAATTCAGCTCCAGTCGGGCAGCAGTGTGCTGTCTCTTCTCTGTCTGTTCCTGTCCCACCCTGAGGTGTCCCCTCCCTTCCTCTCCCTCCATTCATATCCCTGTGGCTCCCAAGCCTGGCCCAGGGCTCCCTCACTTCAATAAGCCTCTTGTAATTTTCTTAATTTTTAGTGTTTTAAAACTTAGCATAAGATTTTATAATTGAAAGTAATCAGAGGGGTTTTCCTGTCTGCCCACTCTTCCTGCCTAGCTGGCGGGGGGGGGGGGCTTTATACTCCTTCAGCCACTGTCCTGGGTTGGCAGTGCCCCTGCCTCCTAGGAAGCGCAGTAGAGCCGGAGGTGAGGGCACCTGAGGGTCCCGCAGCTGCCTTGGCTCGACTCTCTGCTCAGAGCCACCCTTCTGTCTGTCAAACGGCTAGTCACTGACTGCCCAGACCTGGTCACCTTTTCTACTTCAGCCCTGAGTGTCTTCACTCTCTGCTGGCTGTCCGCCTCCAGGTGTCCTGTCCTGTGAGACATAGAGATGCTCTGACTGCCACTGTGACCCTCGTTGTCCTTCGGGACAAAGCCGGGTCCTCCCAGGAGGGACCAGAGAGGAGCCCCCAGCGCTGCCACACCCTTCTTTTCCCCGCCATGTCCCTCTGCTTCCCCCAACAGAGGAACAAAACTGCAACGTAAAGAGGCTGCAAATATTTTTACATCTAAAAATTTGTAACCATTGCCCTGTTCTGCCATTTCTACCTTCCCAGAGAACCACTGTTCTCTTTATTTGGGGGGGGGGGGTAAACTCTTCAAGGCTCAGGCTTTTCTTAGATTCTCGCCTTCTTTACATTATATGGGGCTGTTTGTTTGATCCAGACATTTCTGACAGATCTGTACAGCTGCAAACATGGTGATTGTGGAATGATTGGCCCAGAACTAGTAACCCCTCAAGTGCCCCATGAGGACTGGCCCGAGTATTTCGGAGGGCCTCAGATGATGTGATCTGTGTCACATTAGAGCCCCTTCCTTCTAAGAAGCGTCCTTAAAGGCATTTTCTCACAGCTTTTCTTACTTAATGGGCTTTTAGCAAATGTTACTTGATAAAATATTTTCCTCATGTTATTTTTAATAGCTAACATATTTATTCATTCTAAACAAATTAGGAAACATGGATAAGCAGATATAATAAGAAAATCATACAAACATACTATTGGTGGGCAATCACTCAACATGGTTCATAACCAGCTGCCTTTAGGTCTTAAAAATCTACGCCAGGCACTACACTAAGTTCCTTCCATATTTTTACCTCATTTCAGAGCCTGTGAAGAAGACACAATGATTACATCTATTACACAGATGAAGAAATTAGGCACAGAGAGGTTAAGTAACTGAATGAGGTCATACAGCTAGTGAGTGTATAATTTCAGAGATATTAGTGACTCAACTGGCTCTCTGTGTCCTCATAGAGTGACTGGAACAAGCTTACTGCCAAGGAGTGATGTAGGGTTGATTAGAAGCAGGGAGCATGTGGCCGGTGAATGTGCTAGCTATGTGACCTCTCCACACTTTTTTTTTCAACTTTAGAATAAAGAACTAAAAACCAAGGTGGCTCTGTGGTCTGAAACTCCTAGGATGATGGTATCTAAGGCCGTCGCTACGAGGTAAAGTCTCCCTTTTGCCTCCACAACCTCTGCTGAACATTCATGACCCTTGACATTCATCTCCCTAGAGCAGCGGTTCTCAGCCTGTGGGTCGCGACCCCGGTGGGGGTTGAACGACCCCGGTGTATTGGTCATTCGACCCCCGCCAGGGTCGCGACCCACAGGTTGAGAATCGCTGCCCTAGAGAAAGATTCCAAGCTCTTAATACTTATATAATCATTTACTGTCTGTTTCCCACTTCGTCTAGACTAGGAACTGTGTTAATCTTGTTCACCGCCGAATCTTCAGAGCCTAACTAATAAATGAATGAATAAATGTGGATATACTTTTCCTCCTCTTTGTTGTAAAACAAGCTCAATCTGCGTTTCAGCACTTTCTCCAAACAAAACAGATCAGCTCAGCTATTGTCCTTGTCCCTCCACTGCTCACGTGTGCTGTGCCATTGATGATTATCTTAATCATAAATTACTTATATTTATTTAAATGTGCATGTCTCGTATTTTACCTTATTCCCTGCACAGTTAAGCCCACGTGCCTTCAGTAATGACCTAATCATGACCGAGTCAAGCAACGATAATGACCCCCTAATGGAAATGATAGTCGAAACCATCAAAGTTACTTTCTAGGGTTGACAGAATCCAAAGTGACAAATTGTAAAGAAAAAGAAACAAAAAAGGCTTCTGGGTTCAACTCTCATTTCCATACCTCTCCATAAAATGATCACTGAAAAGAAAACACGGTCTGTAATTACATGAGTCATTTAAAAATTGACTAAAACTTCCTCTTTTAGCAGCTTTAGAGTTCTCAGTTCAGTCCCCTAGAGCAGAAGCCCAATTCTGAAACTCTCTGGCATGTGCCCAAGCTGGAGAATGGGTCGCTGTCATCAGTGTCAGGCTAGGGCGGCAATTCTGATGCATCTCTCTTCCACACTCCCTGCAACAAATGCTTCACTTTGCTAATGACAGAGGTGATTACAGACTAGAGAAGAAACCAGTGTGAACCAAGTCTTCTGAAACCCTTGGGCCCCCAGATGCTATGTTCTCAACACTTTGGCCACTGGCCCTGTAACTCCTAGTAAAGAAGATAAAGAGTGCCCAGCAGAAGTAAAAGACAGTGAAATGCCCACATCTCAAGCAGTGAGATAAGTGATCCCGTGGTGGAGTTTGGAATAAAAAGGCAAACCTGACTTTCCAAGGAAAGGGAGGATGGTCAATTGTTTCCTCTTTTACTAGTGTTGAAGTTAAGAAACCTCCAAACCCATAGAGAGTTTTTATGAGTTTATTTGAGCCAAACTGATGACAGTTGCCGGGAAAGTGGCATCTCAGGGGACTGAGGAAATGGCCCTGGAGAAGGGTAGTTCTGCAGCTTAGTTGACACAGCAGCATCAAAGGAGGAGTTGAGGGGGGTTACCTGAAATCCATTGGTGGGAGGTTAGGGAGGGGCGGGGGAGAGCAGAGCTGGGAAGTCTCTGGGACTGGATAGATACACAGAGAGACAAATCCTTCTTTTGCATTTGTGGTTATGGGATAGTTAACAATGAGCATGGCAACAATAGCAATGAGGGTTCTGTGGTATTGTGCTCTGGTGGTCGATTGTGCCCGAGACCAGGGAGTCATGTCCATGATCCCACACTGAAGTCAGTGACCCTGTGCTCCAGCTGGTGACCCCACACTCAAACCTGACGAACCCCCATTCAAGCCAGTGACCCTGGGGTTTCAAACCTAAGTCCTCAGGAACCCAGGTTGACATTCTATCCACTGCGCCGCTGCCTGTTCAGGCAAGGTCTTTTAGTTTTAAAGATTTATTTTTTTCCTATGGTTTGGGAAAGGTCACATGGGAACATTTTCTAACTGAAATAGAAAACTGAACAGAATATACCTTTTGTTTTATGATTTTGATAGAAATTGCAGTGTTAATGGTATGATAGTGATGCAGGTGCTCTGGGGGCGCAGGGATCTGAGGGTTAACCACCAGCTGTGGGCTCTTGGCTTCGCCCAGGAAAGAATTCAAGTGCGAGCCAGCATAGAGTTTAAAGTAAAAGAGAGTTTATGAGTGAAGCCATGGGACAGAGCGGGCTACTCCACAGGAAGAGCACCTCCTTCCTAGTGAGATTTACTTCTTTTATTGAGGTTCATTTCATTGAGGGGTAGAGCATTCAACGAGAGGGAGGAAGTCAGGCTTTTTCCAAGGTGGAGACTACAGAAGAGCCACACCAGCCGTGTTGTGCTCTGTTATTGGCTTTCTCCTCCCAATCATGGCAGCTCTGCGTGTGTAGTTTGGTATGCTAATATCTACAGTAAGCTCATTATCAGGCTGGCGGTTGCTGCAAGGTGAAATCAGTCACCATGGTGGACTGAGCTAATCTTCTGTGGGTTCTTAGCCATATATCCACTGGGGGTTGGCCTTACTATCTTTGGGATAGTCCATCAGTTATTGCTGTTTTGCCACATGCCCTGTCTCAATGGTAGGTCTCATGTTTGCAAAATAAAATATGGTTAATTAGCTGCTTTGTGAGTGTAAGCGATAGTATGGTTTGATCAGTCTGCATTCACCAACATACATGGATTTATAACTCTAGGGAGAGATTGGAGTATAAAGGTAGCCATTAAGGAAAAAAGAGAAGTACATTTATAAATTAATCTGGGAAAATTGCTTAAATCACCCATAAAATATATTTTCATGCTACCTCTCAATATGTTCCAAAAAACAAGCTTGTCTGTTTCTTCCTCAAGCATTAGAACATACAGATGTTTCTCGGGTTCAACACTGGAAGAAGTGGCTGACAGGAGATTAGGGGTCCTGTTAGACAATGACAACAGCAACACACACACACACACACATATACACTCACACAGGCAGGAGAGGTCAGGCTTCGAGTTTGAGAAACCCACAAAATTAAAATGTCCTGAGGGTGTTTCCCATCTCCAGGTCACTCAGACACGAAGCCTCACTGAGTGGAGTGGCAGACACAGGCTCTCACTCTCGTGTCCTCTTAGGCTTCCTCACTCTTGTCCTGGAACAACTAGGTGAATGTGTGTGAGTTTAATGCTTCCATATGATCCTCCTGTGTCTCATGGGGAATTACAATCCACCAATTAGCTGCCGTCTCCTAGATTAAAGCAATTAGTTCTGGCATGGCAGTATAAAGGAGCGGAGATGGTAATGGTGGTAGAGCAATTATATTGTCACAAGTTAATGTCCTTGATCTTGATGATTGTGTGGTCTTTTCTACAGTGAATCCAAGCCTGAAGGTGCTACGCCGTATCTGATGTTGGTTAGGCTACGAAAATGAGCTGGCTGGCTGAAGTTCGGAATGAGTAAGATCATTATGTGAGTCTCATGGATTCCTTGAAACACAGTCTAAATTTGCATGTTAAAATGGCTCAATGCCAGTCTTTAATGGAATTCATTATACATCAATAGCTTTGCAGGAAGATGACATGCAGGAAATCAAAGAAGCATATATTCCAGGGAAGTAACTCTTTCTTCAAAACTGGCTAAATGAGTCAAGAAACCGGAAACTTTCCCATGATGGACGATGGATTTTGCTTCAACGTTTTAAACAATTTGAATCTTTTTTTGCAGGGTTTTGCTGAAGGAAGTGGTTTAAAGTTGTCAACTTGGACTTGGACTTTTTGATAGTGGTTTTAATATAACTAGAAGAAGAGTGTATATGTATATGAATAAATGTTATAAAGTTGACTTTTAAATAATAAAAGAATATCTTACCATGATATGAGTTCATGTTCTGACCCATTGTTAGTGGGGCAGTTATTCTCTATTGAGTCATGGGCAGGGGAGGATTCCTTTTAGCTAATTCCCCGACACACACAACCCTCCCAAATAACGAGTGATGGCCTCCTCACCACACCTTGGGAAGCCACTGTTCTTCTGTTGGGATTGGAACCTGGTTGCTAAAAACAACTCACACATAAGTACAAAGGAATGTGCTATGTGACTTTGCCTTTGTGACTAATTTTCTTTTCAATATTCATTGTATTATCTAAGTAAATTATTGGATGTGAGGGGGAGACTAGAACACAATGCTGTTAGCTTGTATCTCCATAATATATATATTTCGAGTTCAAAGGAACAGTGGCTGCTGTCTGCAGCTAGGAAGAATCTGCATTTATGAATTAGAATCATACATGTATTGCTTTTGTGAAAGTGTTCTTAAATATTGATACGTGCACTCATTACCAGTGGAGTTTGTGACTGCTGTGAGTAAAACCAACTCTAACTTGTAGACATGCAGACATCCACTCAGGAAAGAATATTCTTTGACTAAAGGAATAACAGGAGACCTTCATCACCCTCAAAGGTGAATTATTTCGGCATTTTGATCATCCTCTCTGGTGTATAACTCTAAACATTTTCTCAGGAAAGATACTTAAAGCCTTTCAATGTGGAATGTGAAATATCAGTATTATCCATAAAATATTTAAAGGTATAAACAAATGAAGGGAAGTACTGTATTTGTAAATTCATTAAAGCACTGTAACCCTTGAATTGTTCCATAACTGTGCATTAGGAGAAGTCACCCAGAGACCATGCAGGGAGCTCTTATTCCTCGATCATCACACTGAGGTGTAGTAAATATGAGACTTGTGAAGGAGCCCATCTTACTGAGCTAACAACCTGAATGGTTTCCATTAGAATCATGTATTCTCAAGTGAAAAATGGATTTTATCTTGGTTTAACTAGAGTCAGTTTTGAACATGGAAGTACAGTGGGACGTAATAGAGACAGGACCTGCTCATGAGGTCTTCAGGTTCACTGTGGAATGAGTAGTCTTTGGATCTCCTGAGTACAAGAACAGGGAAGCTTAGGAGCCTCAAAAGATCTGAACTCTTCAAACACAAAAGTATCTCTTTAGTAGCATCAGCAGCACAATATATTTGTTATTTGTGGATTATTTCTTATACCCTTATGATTTCAGCTTTTATCATTTGAAATGGTTTTTAAATAAACATATCTGAGTCATAAAACAGATGATGATAGTGGGAACATGTATTAGTCTAAAAGTAGTATTCAGGAAATCCACAAAAAGAGACACTAGTTCAGTTGAAACTGAAATAATTGCACTTATATTAATTAATATCTTGAGTAAGAACATCTGATGTGGGTTTTCAAGTGACTACTGAAGGTGGGAAATGAAAAGAAATTTAGTTTCACTTTGATTACATATAGTGTTACAAGTTACTATTAAGAAATGTTTAAACAATTGATATAGTATATCTTTTTAATTATTGCTTATAATATGCCTTATAATAAAGAACTTGATGTTATACTTTGTGAAACTTGTTTTTTTTATTTCTTTTAACATTAAAATTATTATGCATAAGTAAATTAACTAGTTTTTATTTGATTGTTTGTGATAATATAATTAATAAATCAATTATTTTTGTCAGTAAACAAATATTTAGATAGCTCCCTGAACCTTTCTGCTAATTATCCCTGGATCCAAATCAATGGAAAAAGTAATCTATTATATTTCTATTCTAAATCTGAAAAAATAGCCTAACCTGTGGTGGCGCAGTGGATAAAACATCGACCTGGAAATGCTGAGGTCACCGGTTCGAAACCCTGGGCTTGCCTGGTCACAGCACATATGGGAATTGATGCTTCCAGCTCCTCCCCCTTCTCTCTTTCTCTCTCTGTCTCTCTCTCCTCCCTCTCTCTCTCCTCTCTAAAAATGAATAAATAAAATAAAATAAAAATAAATAAATCTGAAAAAATAGTAATATTATAAAATTAAGAACACAA
Organism: Saccopteryx leptura; assembly: GCF_036850995.1. Classification (NCBI taxonomy): domain Eukaryota; kingdom Metazoa; phylum Chordata; class Mammalia; order Chiroptera; family Emballonuridae; genus Saccopteryx; species Saccopteryx leptura. Next base: position 16,439,392 of record NC_089513.1, read on the forward strand.
ACATACTTCTGAAATTTTTTCATATTTATTCACTTTGAAAATCCTTAACTCTCCTCTGACTGGCTTATTATTACAGCATCCTTATCATTATCAAGGTAGGAATCCAATTCACCAATAACTGAAAAGTCTCTCAACAAATACCATAATCATTATAATTCTCTTCATTCTTCCCCTCTTTCCTTCTCTTATATTTTAATTAGAAACATTAAGGATGTAATAAAAATTTCAATTATCATATTTTATTGCTTTGCTATTATTAAAGTGTACACTTTTAAGGGTTTACAATTTAGTAGAGCCTGACCAGGCGGTGGCACAGTGGATAGAGCATCGGACTGGGATGTGGAGGACCCAGGTTCAAGACTCTGAGGTCACCAGCTTGAGCACGGGCTCATCTGGTTTGAGCAAAGCTCACCAGCTTGGACCCAAGGTCGCTGGCTCAAGCAAGAGGTTACTCTGGGTGCTGTAGTCCCATGGTCAAGGCACATATGAGAAAGCAATCAATGAACAACTAAGGTGTTGCAATGAAAAACGAATGATTGATGCTTCTCATCTCTCTCCGTTCCTGTCTGTCTGTCCCTATCTATCCCTCTCTCTGACTCTCTCTGTCTCTGTAAAAAATAAAAAATAAAAGAATTTAAAAAATCATAAAATTGTAATAGAAGTATGAAAAATTAGGATAATTAGGATTTATCCTAGGCAATCAAAGTTGGTTTAGTTGTGTTCAGCATGTTGATATGGTGATGTTTTCATGGGCATGTGTCTGCAAAAACTTAATAAATTATGTATTTTAAATATTTAAATATTGACTTCATTAAATTAGTAAAAATTTAAGTTAGCACTGTTATTTTACAGCCTACCCAATCACTTTCTCAAAGAGGATTCATTCAGTTCTTTTGCAACCAGTATCTATTGAGTGCCCCCTACTGGCCAGGCACTGTTCCTGACGTTAGGGCTCTAGCAGTGAGGAGAGGGGAGGAGGGTGCAGGTGGTCAGGAATAATGAAAAGAAGAAGAAACTCTCTAACTTCATGAAAATATATCAGTGAGGAGGAACAAATAATAAAGTTAGAGATGGCCCATTGACTGTGAAGAAAAATAAAGCAGACTCGGGGATCTGGAGGTACCAGGGGTGAAGGCTGTGAATACAATTTTAAATTGGGTGATAATTGAAACTATGGTAACTATAGATTGGTCATTTAAATAGAATAGTCATTTAAAATAATAACTTGCTTGCCCCGGCCAGTTGGATCAGCGGTACAGTGTCAGCCAAGCATGTGGAAGTCCTGGGTTTGATTCCTGGTCAGGGCACACAGGAGAAGCGCCTCGTGGCTTCTCCACCCTCCCCCCTTCTCCTTTCTCTCTCTCTCTCTTACCCTCCCGTGGTTAAGGCAACATTGGAGCAAAGTTGGCCTGGGTTCTGAGGATGGCCCCATGGCCTCCGCCTCAGGCACTAGAATGGCTCCTGTTGCAACAGAGCAACACCCCAGATGGGCAGAGCATCGCCCCCTGGTGGGCATGCTGGGTGGATCCCAGTGGGGAGTATATGGAAGTCTGTCTCTCTATCTCCCTGCTTCTCACTTCAAAAAAATAAAAATAAATAAATAAATAAGAACTCGCTCACTATGCTGTACACCTGAAACTAATACAGAGTAATAGTGAAAGTAAACTGTAATGGAAAGCTAAAGTAAAAGTAAAAAAAATATTAGGAAGTTACAAAGCAACACTTCTGGTGTATTTAAAAAAAAGTACTCTAGTACTCTCTCTCTCTGAAGATAACATGTAAGCAAAGATGGAAAGAAAAATAGGGAAGTGGCTGGAAGGAGCACTTCTTTGGTGGATGAGGGGGTCCAGGCAGAAGCAAGCACAGCTGTACATACTTTGCAGGATGGGCAGGCCATACGCTGAACCAGCAAGCGAAGAATAAGACCTACTATTGTCTAAATCAGGGGTCCCCAAACTATGGCCCGCGGGCTACATGCGGCTCCCTGAGGCCATCTATCCGGCCCCTGCCGCACTTCAGAAGGGGCACCTCTTTCATTGGTGGTCAGCGAGAGGAGCTTAGTTCCCATTGAAATACTGGTCAGTTTGTTGATTTAAATTTACTTGGTCTTTATTTTAAATATTGTATTTGTTCCTGTTTTGTTTTGTTTTTTTACTTTAAAATAAGATATGTGCAGTGTGCATAGGGATTTATTCATAGTTTTTTTTTTATAGTCCGGCCCTCCAACGGTCTGAGGAACAGTGAACTGACCCCCTGTGTAAAAAGTTTGGGGACCCCTGGTCTAAATCATTTTCCATGCAATATATTCTTTCATATTTTCTTTTTATAAGTTGTTCCTTTTATTTGATTAGTGTTGGGCAGATAAAAAATATTATGCTCACTGGGTTAAAGATGGAGCTGCCCACGTGGAAGCCCGACTCCCAGGTGCTGATATTAGTTGCCCTTCCTGCTTGGGATGGGCGTGGTTATGTTAATATGGGTTGGGGGAGGGCTTTCATGCCAAAAGGTTTTAAAAGGAAGAGAGATCACATTGTTCCAGGAGAAGACGGATTACATTAGAAGAAGCTCATGCTGTAAGAGAGCAGACTAAGGCCACGTGGAGGAGAGGAGAGGCAGCCAAGATGGAGGAATGCTGAAGAAGCCAGTTAGTGCAGAGTTTGTGCAGAGAGAAAGAGAGGAGGAACTGGGGTGAATAAGGCTAGTGAGCTAGAAACCTTTGATTCTAGGAAATTTGGATAATTATCCGTCAGTAGCTTTGTGAGCTCTGAATGAGTGGGTTTTGGAGCCCAGTGTATGTTTTTACTTGCCCGCCGGGTGCAAGCTAGGATTAAAGCTAATGGCCCACCAGTTCTTGGCTCCATTGTTTCTTTACCGTCTGTCCGAATCTAAGGTGAACCTGCATGGGCCAGGCGGCTGTGATGGTGGCCGCAGCTACTGGCTTTACAATTAGTAAGTTTTCCCTCCAGTTCTTTGAATTCTGAGCAGTGGTAACATGACTTTTAGGAATCCTATCCCAATCCCCTCCCTGTCTGTATTATTCTAACACACTGAGAAAGCCCATGTTCTCTTGAAAGGGAAGTGAAAAATGCTCTTAAAAGGTTCGGCTACCAGGCCCTGGCCGGTTGGCTCAGTGGTAGAGCATCAGCCTGGCGTGCAGAAGTCCCAGGTTCGATTCCCAGCCAGGGCACACAGGAGAAGCACCCATCTGCTTCTCCACCCCTCCACCTCTCCTTCCTCTCTGTCTCTCTCTTCCCCTCCCGCAGTGAGGCTCCATTGAAGCAAAGATGGCCCGGGCGCTGGGGATGGCTCCTTGGCCTCTGCCTCAGGCGCTAGAGTGGCTCTGGTCGCAACAGAGCGACGCCCCGGAGGGGCAAAGCATCGCCCCCTGGTGGGCGTGCTGGGTGGATCCCGGTCAGGTGCATGCAGGAGTCTGACTGTCCCCGTTTCCAGCTTCAGAAAAATACAAAAATACAAAAAAAAAAAAAAAAAAAAAAAAAAAGGTTCAGCTACCAGACCTTAGCAAGGTAGCTAGCTCAGTCCGTCCAAGCATTGTCCCAATATTCCGAGGTTGTGGGTTCTATCCAGCTCTGGGCACATACAAGAATCAACCAGTGAGTGCGTAAATAGTTAAGTAGAACAACAATCCAACGGTTTGCTCTTTCTCTCTGTAAAATCAATAAAAGTGGTCGTTTTTTGGTTGTTGTTGTTGTTCCACTTATCTCATTCCTTGATTGTTTCTTATATATATGCTTTGACAAGGGATCAAAGCCACACCCTTGGTGTATCGGGAGGATGCTCTAAACAACTGAGCTACCTGACCAGGGCTGCGTGGTCAGGGTTTTTTTTTTGTTTTGTTTTTTGTTTTTTTTTTATCTTAAATAACAGTTTTATTGTTTTTTGTCAGGTATTATTTAATATTTTAATTAACATTTTAAAACTCTTATAATCTAGTTTTGTGTACCTCTTTTATTCTTATTTAAGAATAAAATGCATGAAATAATAAACTACTTTTTGGTATATCTTTTTTTATACTTTAAATGGTCATAAGGACAGAGAACTAGTTGTTAAATTATTTGAATCCCAGCACTGAATTAGGGGTCTGAAGTTCAGGGAAAAGATTTGTCAATCATTGGGATATAAATGTTTTGACCTACCCTCTTTGCCTAGAGGACTTAGAAGGAACTGCTCTTGGCATTTGGATGTGAAGCACTTACTTAGCACGACTCAAATCTCCTGTTTCACTTTTCTATGTGTGAATGAGCACGTGATGTAAATTTCTCTGGGGAATCAAGCAGATTGAAGTCTTCTGTTGTAAACCTTCTTGCTGCTTTTTTTCTTTTTAAAAAACTTTTTAATAAAGATGAGTCTATCTTTCAGAAACCTATAAAAATAGTCCAAAGCTCTGGTCATTTAAAAAATCTGATTACCGTCACAAAACGTTTCTTGTACCTATAATATAGCCTTAGTCACATTATAATCAGTGTGTTGGCTTTCTAATCCAGAATGCAAGTGACCTCAGTGAGTTTCTAACAGAACAGCAATGCTCATACTCTTATTATCACTGTTCGGTCTCCACAAGTAGCAATTCAAATTAGAAATAAAAAATTCCTTGGTATAGAGAACAGTGAATAATAGTACCTTGTAAACCATTTTAAAACAAGAAATTTTATCAGACCCGACAATGAATGTCTCGATGGTCTTTTTTTTCCTCAATACAAGGCATGTTATGACTATTTAAAAATCCTATAAAACATTAGGAAAAGCAAGTCCCTAATGGCTTATCTCAAATTATTTAAGATGAAGCCAGGGGCAAAGATTCTGTCTGTATGAAACAGCTTGACTGTTACTGTGGACAAAAGTTGAGAAAAAGGTGCCAAGCATTTATTTGCTTGCAGTGGGAGAGTTGTTTATCTTTAAATTAAAAATGCATCATCATTATCTTGACAACACCCATTTAAGTAACATATGGAGGGAGAGCCACTCTGGGAACAAGGCAGGCTTTGTAAATGAGCATTTGAAAGGAAGCTGCCTGGTTGTGGTCTTGAATTTGCCTTCAACAATGCTCCTTTCACCAGCCTGTGACTCAGGCAGGTACCACCACCTGCCTCGGCATTTTGTTATGGGGCAGAAATAGGTTACACCATGTGAAAGTGCTGTGCACCAGCGAATGCTTCAATATGTTAAGTGCAAATTGTATATTGCATTGTTTAAACTTATTAAAAAAATTTCCCTTGCAAAACTCAGGCTTCAAATAAATCATGAGAAAGGTTAGAGAGATGGATAAAATCATTTGACTGCATCCTAATGGATACTTCTCTCTTTTCTTACTTTTTTTTTTTTTAACAGAGACAGAGAGTCAGAGAGATGGATACATAGGGACAGACAGACAAGAACAGAGAGAGATGAGAAGCATCAATCATCAGTTTTTTGTTGCAACACCTTAGCCGTCCATTGATTGCTCTGCCATATGTGCCTTGATCGCAGGCCTTCAGCAGACTGAGTAACCCCTTGCTCGAGCCAGTGACCTTGGGCTCAAGCTGGTGAGGTTTGCTCAAACCTGATGAGCCCATGCTCAAGCTGGTGACCTTGGGGTCTCGAACCTGGGTCCTCCACATCCCAGTCTGACGCTCTATCCACCGTGCCACTGCCTGGTCAGACTTTTCTTATGTTTCAATAAAACGTTATTTACATAATCAGGCTACAATTTTCTAGATGCAAATCAGTTTCCTGGTGGAGAGAGAAGACTGGAAAATGGAGGTATAATTGACATGACATTAGATTAGTTTCAGGTGCATACCATTTTCAACCTGATGCAAGTTTCATGTTAATACCCATTTAATGTTCCCCACCCAGGACACACTGAACTTCAGCACAAAAAAAAGGTTGCTCTGAGTACACAAAATAATTGATAAAAATGCATTTTTATTTGAAAAGTGTGCAGTAATGATCACTGAATACAGTTCTCAACCGTAGCATTCAAACCCAGACACCACAAAATCATTGGATGCTATGATTTCTCAAGTCACTAGAGCTTTGGTACAACAAAATAATGATCTAACAGTGTCTGTCAGGCATCGCAGTCTAGTCAGGGCATAGAGAAGAAAAACTCGAGGTTTATAGTTTTAAGTTACATTCATAGCACTAGACAAAATAGAGAACTGTGTAGACGACAGGCAAAACAATCAAACGTGCTTGGCCTAACAATGAGGACTGTATCATTTAAGTATCATTTAACGTAGACTATTGGGATACAGTGAAGTATGTCAGGGTTAGAACACAAAGTTAGAACATTGTCTACTTTTGACACATTAGCTTACTTTTCTTAAATAATTTCAGATACAGGCAGTATCTTTTACAAGGCTATGAACACAAAAACCCTGTTTGTACAAGGAGGATTTTGACCAAGTTGTAAAATACTATCTAGAATATAATTGGACTCCTTGAAAGAAATACCAGATGACATAAAAAATGAAACAGAACTCATATTTTTTCAGTAATGTGAGCTATATTAAAATTTTTCAATCAAATATAATGACCTCAAGTTGACTACATGTTGATAGCTTCCAATACTTCACAAGTGGTTTAAATTATGACTTGATTTTTTTTATTAGTTCTTAGTTTGTGATAATTGTGTCTGCTTTTAAAATGGAGCATAACTTAACAAACCAAATTCTTATATACATTTGCCATTGAGCCTGACACGAACCCTGTGAGGCACGCAGGGTTTACAAGTCCCATATGAGAAGAAACCTCTAAGATATTTAATAATAATATAATATTTAATAACATGCACGTGGTCCTCAACCTGTTCTTCCTGGACCCTTTCTCTTCTATAAGACTAGGCTTCCTCTCAAAGAGCATTTGAAAACATAACCTGGAGAAGAAAAGACTGAGGATGAGCATGTGTTGTTATGTACTTCAAGGGACACGATTTTGATGTGCCAGCAGACATAAGGACAACAGCCACTAGTTAAATAAGGGACGCATTAGGTGAAGACAGACCTACCAGCTCCAACACAATTTGGTAAAGATCTTTAAAGACTAAGTCAGTTGAGGAGTCTTAGCCATTATTTCCACATTCTGTGGGAAAGCGAAAGAACTGAAAACATTCAAATGACGCAATCCGAAATGATTCATTTGTATATTTATTTTTTCCTTCAAAAGATGATACCCTTTAAAATAATCCCACTCTTTTGGCACTGTTTGTTGTCTAAATATGATGTTAGAAAATCTCTCAACCACAAGCTGCTGCTAAGAGCTCTGCAGATAAGCATATTTTTTATGCAACTTTGATTCATGAGAAAATGAGTGTCAGATAAATAAATGTAAGTTTGCAGTATTTGAAATATTTTTAGCTTAAATGTTTTTATTGGCTTAGTTCTAAGGATATAATTCTCTACTTGGTAGATAGAAATGATTGATAAATATTTGCCATCGATCTAGTTACAAAGCTCTTTCTCTTACTCTTTTTTTCCTGCCTAAAAATCAACCATGTAAATATGGACTTCTCCATGTTCTGCCATGTTTAAGAACTCTACTTAGACAACTTTTAACTCTTATCCCTCTTAAAGCTCTTGTTCAACAATGTCATTGCAGTTGGGTCTCCACCCAAGAATTCTAAGGCAATAAGTTTATAAAATTCCCTATATATCTAGCAATACATTTTTTATTGGTTCTAGTTTATGAGACAAATGTTTTTATGGATTTATAAAGCATTGAGACAACACTCATTTTAGATAATATTCTATATCTACTTTCCATGCTAAGAGCTCACACTCTCCCCAGAAATAAGTTTGTATCATCTTGGTCAAAAAAAAATCAACAAAAAATATAGATCTGGTGAATTTTTAGACAACCTCTTCAAATATAGAAAGCATCTTGGCATCTTTAAAAAAATGATAAAGCTTTCCTTAAAATACTTAAACATTCTAGACTTCTCTTAAAGCTTTACAACTAGGCAGTCGAGGATGAAAGTCAACTTTTTAAAATTCCTTTAGTTAACATCAGCTCTCAGAACTTCCTTTTATAGTATCTTAGGAAACAGAAACGTCAATATTATTTCTCTAATGTTTGAGTTTTAAACTCCAAAATTCTTTATAGATGAGCATCTTTTCTCAAATGTCTCAGTGTAATACACAATGAGGAAAGCATATGGGTCCCCCTCCCTTCTATTCAGGTAAACAGAGATACAGAGAGGTAACCAATCTAACTTCATGGACGCAGGTGTACAGGTTATATTCTGTAGCTAGTTGTACACTTTATCTATTACATACACATTATTTATCTTTATAACTGCTGCACTCTATTGATGAAAATATATGTTTCATCAAAATATTGATTTCTAGTGGACTCTATTTACAATTTAAAGAATATTTTTTGCTATTATTATTTTTTTAAATAATGTCCAGATTATCTATGGTCAAGCTTCTCTCTCTTATAAAAGCTAATTAAAAACTCTTGCCTGATTCATCTGAGCTGTACTGACTGGCAGAGAATAACTTACACTGGAAGCATAGAAAAACACCCCCTCCCCGATCCACAGAATGGCCCATCTGGTTAAAAACAGCAGATAAAATATTTACTTTAGAAAATGCTGGCTTTGAATTTTTGCAGTGTGATAGCTGATAATATGGAAATGGAGCAAACAGGCTAGAGTGTGACTTGAAAGAATCTGAAACTCTCATGTAGAGACCCATAAGCTCAACTCCTAGCATTTGATATTTTCTCTGATTTGTGATCTGTCATCCTCATCACACCAAGACAAACATTGTTCTCTCAACTATTTTTGATATGCTTTTCAAAGGATTTTTCATTTTTTACATTGAATGGTAATCTTGTACCTAATCAGTTAAGCGTCTCAAGCAATGCTCCCTCCATGACAAGTAAACTAGGAGACCAATAGATGGTGGTAAAGATCTCCACATTCCGGTAACTTTTTTGAGTAATTTGCTGAAGACTTAAAAGACTTTTAGGCCCTGGCCGGTTGGCTCAGTAGTAGAGCGTCGGCCTGGCGTGCAGAAGTCCCGGGTTCGATTCCCGGCCAGGGCACACAGGAGAAGCACCCATCTGCTTCTCCACCCCTCCCCCTCTCCTTCCTCTCTGTCTCTCTCTTCCCCTCCTGCAGCCGAGGCTCCATTGGAGCAAAGATGGCCCGGGCGCTGGGGATGGCTCCTTGGCCCCTGCCCCGGGCGCTAGAGTGGCTCTGGTCGCAACAGAGCGACGCCCCAGAGGGGCAGAGCATCACCCCCTGGTGGGCAGAGCTTCACCCCTGGTGGGCGTGCCGGGTGGATCCCGGTCAGGCATATGCGGGAGTCTGTCTGACTGTCTCTCCCCGCTTCCAGCTTCAGAAAAATACAAAAAAAAAAAAAAAAAAAAAAAAAAAAAAAAGACTTTTAGCTGTGCTAGTGTCTCTGTGAGGCCTTCCTATAATGTGACATTATAGGAAATGAGCTATATTGTTAGAGACAAATTTGGTCCAGAGGTATCTGAGGCACTGTGTTAGAGCAATGTAAACATCAAAGTAGAGTAAACACTCCAGAAATGGTCTGTATACCAGAAAGGAATTTCATGTACATTTTAAATAATCTTCTAAAATACAATTTGGTTTACTAGAGCATTTTGGAGATAATTAGTAACAGGACTCATCTTGGTTAAAACTATATGTTGTGGGTGAAATTATTAAAAGCAGTCTGTATACTTTATGGCCCCAAATCAACTTGAGATTGTAAAATAAATAATACAACATAATTAACTATGAAATAAGAAGAAATTTCTATTAATGTTTACATAAAAATTGGGGTCAGATGTCAAACTTGACAGAAAATCAAGTTTTATAAGTAGAATAGTATTATAACTTATTTTTTTGTCAAAGTTTTATTGTTTTGAGATTATTACCCAATAACTGTTATTTTTCCAGGCATAGTTCTATAATTATGGGCATCAACACCCTCTGCTTCATGTTGCAGCTATCAAATGACAATCTTAAAATAGACCCTGAATAAATGCTTGTTAAATAACTGACAGTGACAGAATCTTGGCATAAGTAAATCAATCATATAACTGGAAAATAAATAGAAACAAAGACATATCCAAAATAGAATACCTTTGGGATTCTATAAAAACTAAACATTCTCTATTATGGAAATGAAGTGGCTATCACAGCTTGGATCCAAATAAGAAATTGATATCATGACCTCAAACATTGACCAAATTTTGCTACAGCAATAGTTATATTGTTTCTGTTCCCCTTTCCTCTAAAAGAAACCCCTTTCTGCTAGCTAATAGCTTTCCATCCTCACAGCACAGGTAGTGTGGTCATGAATAAAGAGCATCATGGAGAAAAACACCATTGGAGGGTATATCCAAGCATCATTCATCTTAGAAGTTGGCATTGTACTTGTAGAAGTCAGAGGAATTGAGCAGTAAACACCAAGAACATCACAAAAAGCTAACCCATCAAAGTTTCCAGATTGCTTTGATTCATGGCACATTTCTGGGTCTAGTTCACACTAAGAACATTATAAATAGACATTCCCTTGGATATGTGTTCCTAAAAGTGACTCAATCCCAGATGGAAGTTGGTAAGCAGAGGTTATGAAGGGCGTAGGGGTGGGAGCAGGGTTTAGGATTCTTTCTAGCTCTTTTGTAAATTGAAAAGAAACCCACAAATAATAGTCACTTTTTGTTTCACATCACCAGCATATTATCTAAAAGGAATTAAGGTGAAATAGTTTTTCTTGATCACAGTGCCTGTAACTTAACAAGCTAAATAGGCACCAAGGTGGAAAAATGAACTGTAATTGGAAACATTTTATAGTAAGAGGAATATTCTGTCAAAAAACCATATACTCATAACAAAAAGAGAAAACTTAAAATGCCTTTGTTATTGATAAAATTCACTGAAATATTTAAATAGTGGTTTAATAGAAGTTGATTATGTTAGTTTGGGCATGGTACTAATAGGCTGATAGCAAATACTTTTGAGATCTTCTTTAGAAACAAAAGGCAGCTTCTTGTGAAAAAATAAAGTGATTTTAACTAATTTTTGGTGAGATAAGACACAGTGCCATTTCTCCCCAACCCCCAAATATAGGTCAACTACAGGTATTTTGCCTTAGGCAAAATAAAAACAAATGGTAAATATAATCTGGCATATATTACCATTAATTTTTATGTGATTAATGGCATGAAAATTCAGTGACCATAGAATTGACTCATCATTATTCTAAAGTTATTGGTCTATAAAGTGACACAACTGTATGTTTACAATTGATTCAAAGCCAGGGGTGGGCATGGGTTAGAGAGGAGAAATGTGATTTAGAATTTCCAGTGCTTCGGTAAATTGAAAAGAAACCCACAAATAATAGTCACCTTTTGTTTCAAATCACCAGCATATTATCTAAAAAACTTTAAGGTGAAATAGTTTTTCCTGATTGCATTTTAAAAGAGATATTTAATAAACAGCAGTCTTTAATTTGTCATTGGGATTATTTATCACCATTTGCTAAGAAAAATGAAATATGAAGCCAAGCACTGAGACTATTTCTAAACTTTTGTTTCAAATGGAAACTTTTGGATCTTCTCTTAATCCCAGCTCATAGTGTTAACTTCTAATTGGCTTGAGTGAAAGTTGGCTAACTCTTCCAGACATCGATAACAGACACATTTAATTCCATTTGTCCAAATGCCATGTTCCGAACTTTCATTTTTCTCCCAGGGCATTTTTCTTGTACTTTGTCATTCACAATCTTGTTCTTGTCTATCTGCCATTTATTAAGAATATAAAATGGCATTATTACACAATCTCGTACATTGGAACAGAAGTCTGACATTCATTCTCTTATAACCTCACCACTTAGTCATTCTAGTACAGCGTTTTGAGTGTACAAAGTAATGTCATCCTTAACAATCCATATATACTTTTTAAATTGAGTGCCCATTTTTAACTACCATATTTTTCCCAATGCAAACTTAAAAGCAATAATCAGATTTTAAGTAAGAAATGAACCCAATCTTTTTAAAATAAAATCAGCTATGTTCTCCCTTCGGTAACCTGTCCCTTTCTCCAACATGACGGGATAATTATTTTCTGATTTAAAACTCACTGTTCTTTCATCTTGCATACTCTCATATATACTTGTCTTCTTTATAAGAAAAATATATTGGGCATTCATGATGGTGAGATCACATTAGGACATCTTTGATCTTGTTTGAAGGTGTGTCAGAAACAACTGGCCAATTCTTTTGAATACTGTGGACTATTTTGGTTTCTTAAAATAGATATTTTGGCAGAAAAAGAAAGGCATGCCAGTATGCATGGTCTACTCAACAACAATGTTGTGGTTTGTGGCTGTTTGTGGAAGTAATATTTGGGTGAGGTTCGTGATGAGTTCCTGTGAAAAGTCTAGCAGGCACATTTCTTCTCTGCTGGTTTTTCCCCATCTAGCCTTCCAGAGCTTCCCCCATTGACAGTGTCGGGGACTTGTGTCTTCTCTACACACTGTTCCATTCGCTTCATTATTAAGTCCAGAAGAGTTTCCACAGCTTTCTCCACATTCTGGCCAGTTGCTGCACTTGTTTCAAAATATGGTATTCTAGCATAAAAGAGATGGCAAGTCTTTTTGAGTGGAAGAAATCAGAAATGATACAAGATGGACAAATCAATCACACATGCAAAAATATGGCAAACAGAGATTGTACAATAATCATGGTTGTGCTGAGTTGGAAAGTATCCTTGTTTTTTCTCAATGACTAAAAATAGATGAGCTGCTCATTAGTATGATTATAACCAGTACTATGGGCAAGAAAACTGAGACAGGAAGTACTCAGGAATTTGAAGTCAAGGCACTATAACTACTTTCTAAATTTTTTTTTGTTTTTTGGGGTTTTTTTGTTTGTTTGTTTGTTTGTTTTTTATATTTTTCTGAAGGTGGAAACGGGGAGAGACAGTCAGACAGACTCCCGCATGCGCCCGACCGGGATCCACCCGGCACACCCAACAGGGGCGACGCTCTGCCCACCAGGGGGCGATGCTCTGCCCCTCCGGGGCGTCGCTCTGCCGCGACCAGAGCCACTCTAGCGCCTGGGGCAGAGGCCAAGGAGCCATCCCCAGCGCCCGGGCCATCCCTGCTCCAATGGAGCCTTGGCTGCGGGAGGGGAAGAGAGAGACAGAGAGGAAGGAGGGGGGGGTTGGAGAAGCAAATGGGCGCTTCTCCTATGTGCCCAGGCTGGGAATCAAACCCGGGTCCCCCGCATGCCAGGCCGACGCTCTACCGCTGAGCCAACCGGCCAGGGCCACTTTCTAAATTTTAAGAGGGTAAAAATACTTAAACTGGTGATCAATATTACTTCTCTTCCAATCAATTATCTGGAAATCTGATTTAGAAATTAAGTAAGAACCAAATAGAATATCCATGTGGAAATAAATCTATACTTATTGAAATCAAAAGTTCAAGAATACAAGTACATTTTTAATGTTCCCAAGGAAATCCAAAAATCGGCAGACGTGCTAAAACTGCTTTAATTGCAAAAAATAATGACAAAGTCTGCTTTGGAGATCAATTTATAATTGTGTGGGGTGTTTTTAAATTTTTAATGTGCTATTTCAGCTCACCTAGGGAAAAGATTGTAATATTATGCATCAGGTATTACCTTTAGAGGTTTGCAGCTATTCATTGAGAGGAGGTAGTGCGTCATGTTGAGGAATATGCTTTCTGATCTCAGATGGCCTGGGTTGAATCAAGCTCTGTTACACCCTCCCATCAATATCTCTATACTTCAATTCTTCATATAGAAATAGGATAACTCTCGATCTTTTACATATGGTTCTGAGGGTTTAAGTGAGTTCAAGTCTAGAACAGTTGCTGGCACATAATTATAAAGTAAATGCTACTATCACTGAAAAATTGATTTAAAATATCACATACTTTCTCTGGAAAATATTTTTCATTCATGTGCCATTCTTGATTCAAGGAGACTCCCCCTAGTATCAGTCTTGTCCCCTACCCCATCACAAAGCAGCAGTGTGCAAGGTCAGATGACATCGCCACACAACTGACTTACCCGTACTTGTCAGCCAGGTCCCGGGCTTGCCGCTCATTGACTTCCCTTTGATCAGGCAGGTCTGCCTTGTTGCCAATTAATATTATATCTGGGTTTTCACAATAAGCGTTTGCTTGCAGTTGGCCTTAGAAATAAAGCAGATGGAACCAGCAAGTTAGTTACAAACAAGTGTTGTCAAGTGACTGCTCACATTGGATTCCTGATCTAATTGTTCATCTCCAGCTTTTTATAGTATTTTAATCAAGTTTCTGAACTCTCCTCAGCCACAGATTTACCTGTAAAATGGAGATAATGCCTCACAAATTGCATGTTGTGAAGGTCAGTAATAATTCACACAGAGCACTGGTATGCACACCTACTCCTGCTCTTCTCTGCCTGGGGAAGTGCCCTCTGAGAGGAACACATGGCTTCAGACCACTTGTTCCTCAAACATCAGTGGAGATGATAGACCATGGTTGTAAAGTACAGAAGTTTGCTCTTTCCTTCAGGAGCCTGCTACATTCCCGTTCACCGGAAGTTCAAGGTGGTGAGCAAGGAGGAGAGAACAGTTTTGAACCACCACAAATTTATGTAGGAATAACTTTAAGACAGGAAACTTGTTTTTCTCTTTTCTCCAGGAAACAGTGTGTGTGTGTGTGTGTGTGTGTGAGAGAGAGAGAGAGAGAGAGAGAGAGAGAGAGAGAGAGAGAGAGGAGAAAGAGAAAGGAGAGGAAAGGAGAGAGAAGAGAAAGGGAGAGAGGGAGGGAAAAAGGAAGGAAGGAAGGAAGGAAATAAGAAATCTGTCAGCCTGCATTTTTGTTAAAGGATTACTCTAAGGTCATCTGAAGACATACTGCATGCAATTTTGCCAAGGAGGCAGACAAAGGCTCTACCCTGTAACACTAGTTATCTGGATGGTAGAGCTTAAAGTGTTACTAGACATAGTAGTTAATTATATTAAATCCCCATAGTATCCTTCTGAAAAATTTTTACAAACAAGTAAGAGTCTCATCTGCCTTGATAAAGGATGAAGAAATCATTCTCTGAAGGTATCTAAAAATCTTATCTCCTTATCTCCTCAGAATCTTAACAACACCAAAATCTAACTAAGGAAATGTAATAATAAAAGAAAATAGAGGCAGATCCTAAGATAAATACTTATTTCGAGAAGCCATCGTTTTCCCCATGATAACAATCATGTTATTGAATTAAACATTTAAAGCAGCTATAGATTTGATTAGATATAAATAATATGTAATAATAAGAAGTATCGACATAGGGAGTACATCTTCTCCGTGCCTGACACCCAGGCTATGGTCTATTGCAAACAAAACCTTGAAGGAGATGAAAGAAGTTGCACACACTATAGACTAAGAAGAGAAACCAAGGCCCAGGGAATTGGAAGTACAAAGGCCCTGAGGCAGGAATGTGCCTTCTGTCCTTTACTTGGAGCATCAGCCGAGGCAACTGGCTGGAATCCCCTGAGCTGGCTGGGAGAGAGTAAGAGTGACCTAGAGAGGCGTGTAAGGCCGGTCACCCCACCTTGTAGGTAGGTGAAGAATTCTAGGTTTTATTCCAAGTGAGATAGAACATTCCAGAAAGAAGAACTTCCAGCAGGGAAATAATATGATCTAATTTAACAAAAAAATATCACTCTGGCCACAGACAGCCTCGACAAATCTAGAAATGACAGGACTATCACTAGCCCCACAGGAGACATGTCTGTCCCATTAGGATTAAAATTTACACTGGTAATAAAAATGCAAATGAAATATTCTCTTTAGTGCTATATCAATTTTAAAAAATTAAAAATCAAATACTACTCTTCTGTGCTGACATGTATTAATCCGGTTTTCGTGACGGATTAGGCAACTTTTAACTGGTACTATATAAAAATTGTATAGATTTTTCTATACAAAGCTGCCTCACATTTGAATATTTTTTTGGAAAAAGAAAGTAAAATTGCAATGTAGGTGATTGACACACTGAACCTTATCTTCATATGGCTCGTCTGCTCTGGAGCAGTTTCTCACCTAATTCACCCATTAGTTAATTAAGCCTTTAGTTAAGCCAAGTGTAAGGGATCACATTGTAGGTGCCAGTGGACCTGCTCAGAAAATGCAGCTGTTTTTCTCTGTGTCCTCTCTGGGTTAGATGTACCAGATGTGGAAGCTCACATAGTTCTAAGAAGTTCTTTAAGACCAACTGGACAAGTGGAGTTCATGGCCTTAAAATCACAAAAAAATAAAGACCTGAAATCTAGATTTTTATGAAGCCCTGGAGGCTTCTTCTAATAAGGTCCAAGGAAAATGCAATTCCAAGCTACCACGGGTGATCCACATGAAGCCACCGCGGGTGATCCACATGAAGCCACCGCGGGTGATCCACATGAAGCCACCACGGGTGATCCACATGAAGCCACCGCAGGTGATCCACATGAAACCACCGCGGGTGATCCACATGAAACCACCGCGGGTGATCCACATGAAGCCACCACGGGTGATCCACATGAAGCCACCGTGGGTGATCCACATGAAGCCACCACAGGTGATCCACATGAAACCACCGCGGGTGATCCACATGAAGCCACCGCGGGTGATCCACATGAAGGCTACCGCTTTGAAGGTGACATTGGAAACTAAACTTAGGATGAAGGTTAATCTGCGATACCCAATCCGGTTTCATCTTGTGAGGCAGACAAGCAGAGAGAGCTGCCGTGTCACAAAGCGGCCACTGCGGGTTACTTGCTCGGTCCCACTTACTCATCCAGTTTCTGACATTTAAGAAACTCTGTTGACTGGTGAGGTCAAACATCAATAAGAAACCCATGGCATCTCTGAAAAATGCAGTCGTGAGGCTCCGGAATCTGCCAAGAAAGCACAGGGATAGAGCTGAGCATTAGTCCCATATGTATTCTGGTGACAATACCAACAACACTATTTCCCCTTTATGTTTTTTAAAATTTTTATTTATTTATTCATTTTAGAGAGGAGAGAGAGTTAGAATAAGAGAGAGAGAAAGAGAGAGAGAGACAGAGAGAAAGGGGAGAGGAGCAGGAAGCATCAACTCCCATATATGCCTTGACCAGGCAAGCCCAGGGATTTGAACCGGTGACCTCAGTGTTCCAGGTCAATGCTTTATCCACTGCGCCACCACAGGTCAGGCTATTTCCCCTTTAAATATGACATCTCCATGGTATACCTTATGGATTACCCTACAGAATGGGAGATGACTCAGAAAGATGGCCGAAGAGCCGGGGAGGCCATCTGGTGGTCGATTCTTTTTAAGAAATAATCTGTAACATTCAATCACACGCTTGCATACACAGCCCCTTGGACTCATGGGTTCTTGGGCATCCTGTGGTCTACAATTAAATGTAAGCCACTTTAGAATATGGAGACCTTAACTTATACTTTTCAATTCTAGTATGTGCCCAGGAGAGAGTTTGGCAATGGCAGCCCGAAAAGAGTGCTCAGATTATAAATTATAAACCACAACTTGTTAGCAGCTGGAACAAGAGTTCTTTTGTAGGGAAAACAACATCGGTGAGAAAACTCTTTTATAAGCACTCTATGGATTTAGAGAGTGGCATCCACATCTCATGAGGAAGAGAGAAGGCAGGAAAGAAAGGAGGAAGAACATGATTAAAGGAACAGAGGGAAGGTCAGAGAGACTCAATTGTTGGAGAGAGAAAGTTAGAACACTCATTTCTAATGGAAGATTTTCTCTCTTTACACTATCTCATGGGCAGAGTAAAGACTATCCATCCCCTGCTCCCACGCCCTCCACATCAACATTCCCAGGAAAGCTGAAGATGTGCTGAGATCCACTGCAATGTCAGGAATGAGTGAAACCAGAGACCACACATTAGGACCAGAGAAAGTTGGATTATACCGATATTACATTTGGCAATAGGTTTTTAGAAAGGCACATAACTCGGAAATTAAGAATATCAATTCCTTCTTAAATGGCCTAATCTTAAATGGTTGCTTATCTTTGCTTTTCTCAAGATTCTATTCTCAACCCCGTCTTACTCTACATACATTCACTGGGTAATCTCACCCATTTCTTGGGTCAATTATCACTAATATGCTGAACCCTGAATTTATAGATCTACATTGTTCCTGACTTCACATTGTGTGCCCAATTACTTGTTGGATATTTCCACTTGGAGGAAACTAATATACCTCCTACTCCACTTGCCTAAAACCAAACTGGCCTCCTCTGCCGATTTCTTCTCCTGTCGATGTAATTACCACCCTCTTTTTCCTTCACCTGCTGCACACCATCAGCCAGTATCTCCTGACCCTCACGTTTCCGCCCGCCCGCCTTGCACTGCCCCAGGTTAGAACCGTGCTCTTTCACCTGGGCAACTGCCACAGCCTTCTCAACAGGCTTCCTAGCTCCAGTTCTGGTTGGGACCCTTCCCTTCCCTGGTTTCTTCCCAATGAATATATAAATCCGCTACTAAAAAACATTCTAATGATGATGCATTGCTCTTAAGATAATGACTGAGCTCTTTGCTAAGCTGTCCAGGCTCTGTGTGAACGGACCCTCGCTCCCCCAGGCAGCTTCATCCGGGACTACCCACAGGCTCGCTGATCTTCTTATCGTCTTTAGAAAGTTCACTCTCTCCCCTGGGCTTTCACACATGCTGTTCGCTCTGCAGGCAACCATGCCTTAATGCTTCCTTCACCTCCTATCCCTTTAGCCTGAAAAAGACTCACTCATACATTGTGTATGCGTTTATATATCTACATAGCTAGGTATATATGTATAACGATATCAGAGGAGACACCACCTCCCCAAGCAGGATTCCCAACACCTACATCCAGATTACGGGCTCCTTCTGGTACATCTGCCTATCACCCTTTGTTTTCCTTTTACCGTCCTAAGGTTATACTGCAATTGTTTGTTATTTGCCCAAATTTTAGTCTAAACTGTAAGTTCCAAGAACAAGGGAGCTCTGTGTCTAACTGACTGTGCCTTATGTTTTCATGACCCTGAACACAGTATTTGCTCACTACATGTGCGTCAAATTAAGAGAAAAAAGGAAATAAAGAGAATAGCAAAGAATAAAAAATTAGTAAAGATTTAAATGATTTCAATAAAGAACAATTCTTTGGATACTAAAGCATGGAGAAAAGATATTTTAACAACTACTTATTTCTAAATTAGGAAATTTCTGTTAAGACATAATCATAATGATTATGAAATACCAAAAATTATACTCAAGTTTTTTCCTGTGGATGTATTCCTACTAGTCACTGGATGCTCACAGAAATTATAGTGCTTTATTGGATCCCTCTCTTTGGGGACAAGCTGTACTCATAAAATTATCTCCTACTCAACCACAATAGTGTGGTTAAATCAATCACAACAGCCTACTCTCTCTTCTCTCTGTGCACGCATGGGTGTGAGTATGAGTGTGTGTGTGTGTGTGTGTGTGTGTGTGTGTGTGTGTTTTATTTGAGGATAAGAATTGCCTGATTCCCCTCTCACTGCTCATAGCACATGACAAAGTTGCTTAAAAACATGCTTGTTGTGTGGATCTGTTAGGGGAAAATACTTTTGCATAGATACTCAGTGTGGACAGGATACTCAGTGTGGACAGGATATTCAGTGTGGACAGGATACTCAGTGTGGACAACATACTCAGTGTGGACAGAATACTCAGTGTGGACAGCATACTCAGTGTGGACAGAATACTCAGTGTGGACAGGATACTCAGTGTGGACAGATACTCAGTGTGGACAGGATACTCAGTGATACTCAGTGAGGACATGATACTCAGTGTGGACAGCATACTCAGTGTGGACAGCATACTCAGTGTGGACAGCATACTCAGTGTGGACAGATACTCAGTGTGGACAGATATTCAGTGTGGACAGATATTCAGTGTGGACAGCATACTCAGTGTGGACAGCATACTCAGTGTGGACAGAATACTCAGTGTGGACAGCATACTCAGTGTGGACAGGATACTCAGTGTGGACACTCAGTGTGGACAGGATACTCAGTGTGGACAGCATACTCAGTGTGGACAGCGTACTCAGTGTGGACAGCATACTCAGTGTGGACAGCGTACTCAGTGCGGACAGCATACTCAGTGCGGACAGCATACTCAGTGCGGACAGGATACTCCGTGCAGACAAGGCTCATCACAGGGACCCTTCTCTCCCAGTTCCCTTGTTAATCTTCCTTCTTTCCAGGACCTATTCTGGACAGAAGGTAATTGATTTCCAGCTTCACCGACCAACCTCATTCTATTCATAGGAAGAAGAAAGCTAGGACCCCATAAAAAAGAAAAGAATACAGTTCCCAGGATCACATTATTTCTCATTGTCCCGCACTGGGAATGATCCCTGTACCCTTCAGGCTTACATAAGTGGTATTATTTCCCCTCCTTTCCATAATACCTCTCTTATCAATAATAACCATATTTTATATGGGTATGCTGTCAGGTGTCCTCACAAGGGGTTGAGGTGTGAGGCATTCATTGTTTATCTTGTTGCTTAGCTACACCTTATATTTACCCACTGCGAAATGCTCAAGGAATCAATGGCCCCATTGTTATGGAGACTGTCCTCAGTCTTCCCCATTTCCTCTGCAGAGCAGCTGTCTTCAGGGGACAGATGAGAGAAGCCTGCCATCATGCTTAGGCTGACATATCATGTGTGAAGACATATGGGAACCACATTTTCTCATATTACTTCTTCAAATAGGAATCAAATCAGTCTAAAAAACATACATCTTTGTGACAACCAAACTGACACATGAACAGAGATCCTTGCGCGGAATGACTCCAGCAGCACCAGCGTGTTGAAGGATGTGTGCAAATGGAATTCACAGTCAAAAAAGCTAACCGAGAGGGCCCGGCACCTCTCCTGGCATTTACACTCACTGAAAGTGAGAACGCTTTGGACGCATTTCAAAAACTGCAGTGTTTACAAGCATAAACACTCTAAAACATGCAAGGCAGAATATGGAGGTATGTGCTTTCTAAATAGCTTCTTTTGACAATCTATTGCCAATTTTCATTTAATCTACTATTGAAGAGCTTCATGAGCCTGGGGTCTTGAGCACTTTGAACTCTTGCATCTCAAAGACATATATTTTCATCAAACAATGGAACAGCATCTCCAGCTCTACACAAGTGACACTATTGTCCACTGAGTTTCTCTACTCTTGGACTACACTGAAAAACCAAGTGTAGACTCTGCCCTTTTAATCCGACAATTTTGTTGGGGTGACAAGGCTGCAAGTGAATCAATCAACCCAAGAACAGCAGGTAGAGTCACAAATAAAAGATCTGCCTTATGACAAGGTGGTAATTAACTAAGGGGTGGTAGAGGAGTAGTTTGTAGGGGTCTGGAAGGAAGAGGCAGCGTGTTTCAGTTGGGGTGCTCAGAAAGGGCCCCGTGGAGGTGGACCAGGAGCCAGACCTGGGAAAAGGAGTGGGTCATGTACGGTGGGAAGGGAGTAGAACATTGCAGCTGGACAGCAATGTCATGTCCGAGACCTCAGAGAACAAAGCCAGTCACGTGACCCACGGGGAAGAACAGAAAGACAAGAGCAAGATCTGAAGCCCCTCTCTCTCCTTCAGCTTCTCCTTTGAGAAGCATTTGTGACAGTGTACATTTCTTATCTTAATCTAATTAAAATCTGGAGAAGTTTTTCTAGTTTATCTTTTTCTATTATAAAGTACACTGACAACGTATACTAAGAATCTTCACAGATGTTTGTGAAAATGTCATTTTTGAAATCTGAACCCAACCCACAATGCTAGTCATGGTTAATTAACTTCAAATCATTTATTTTTATTTCTCAATACACATGCTTATTTTGAAACCAGGGAAAGAGTTGCATATAATGTGGTTTTAAGTTCACATACGGCCTTTACTCTCAAATAAGTTATTTCCTGAAACCAATACACGATAATATGTAAAGTAAACTAATGAAATAATAAATAAAAATTAAGATAAATAAGTTTATTTTTTCCGAGCTATCTGTAGCTAGAAACAAAGTAATTCACTGTTACCGCTCTTGTCCTGCAGTGTCCCAAAGCTGAAGGTGCACCTTGAACGCCTTCCCTGCTGATCCACTGGGCCCGTGTGTGTTATAAACCTGAAAGACACGATTTGCATCAGTTTAGACTGCTTTCGGTTTTGTCATCATTCACATTCCCTGGGTTCATTCAACATGTGTTTTTCTCAATTACTATAATCAAAGTTCATAGTGCAGGATAAATATTTGCTGTTTTTTTTCCCAGAAGTATCACATGTACTCTCACTTTTAAATGTCAAGTACAAGTATGATTTTCAACACAATCTAGGCATACTGCAAACTTAAATTAGATACCTTCTGTCATTTCCTCACAGAGGCAGCAAATATCAGATTTAGGACCCAAGTTCTAGATTCAACTATCAACTGTTTGTTTAACTTCTCAGAATCTTATTTTCTTACCTGAAAATTGAGAGGCAAAATCTCTCCCTACTTTAAGAGTTACTGCAAACTTAAATGAAATAACATATGCAAAGGCATTTTTAAAACAGTGAAATGACTTATAAATACCTGGAGATATTTTCCTGTGCATTGGACTTTCAAAATGACTTAGCTATGACATATGCACAGAATTTCCCACTAAATTTACATAGGCTATTTCCAGTCGTCCTTTATTAGCCATTTCTTCCTATGTATTTTTTTTTAAACCTTTACAAATTTTAAAGTATGGTCTTTTGACTTCTTATTAAGCAAAGCATAACAATTTGAATATTTCATCAGCTCTCTTAAGTATGACATGGTGAAATGTTTTAAAGGGAACAGAGCAAGGACCTATAGCTAGACCAGTGGGGGCGTTCTGCAGGGGCGAAGGTACAAGAAAAACCCTGTAGGGGTTAGAAGCAAGCTTGCTAAGACTACACTCTATATAGTACATCGACTTTCAGATAACAAGCAGGACATTATAAGAAACCATGAGTTAAACTTCTCACCCGTCATTTACTTTGTTGTTTTTTTCCTCAATTCTCAGGGCATGCACAGATCTGTGACATCAACTGGAAGCCACAACCATCTTGGCAATCAAGAATACCTTGGGTGGCAGTAAATCTGGCTAAACTTATGTGCCTATGCTACACATCCCACATGTCACAATATCCTTATTCCTGTCATTAGCGTCTAGCAGAGGAGAAGGAAGTGGTTGCGATTCTCACTGAAACTCCTTTATCCTGGAAAATAGCATAGATTGGTCTCACATTCTGTTCCTACTCAGCCAGTGATTGATGGCTGAGTCCACACATAAATAAAAATGCAGCAAGAACTTACAAAGCTCATGTTCCAGCTATTTGCCAATCACTCTTTCAACATCTTTTTTAAGAGTAGGAAATGAACACTTGTTCTTATTGAAGAACATAACTCACATTAAGAGTTAATGCTTTTAGGTCCTGCAAAATTCAAGTTTTGAAGGATTCCTTCAGAATTCATAGAAAACACACTATATACATGCATAAGTTATTTCAGTTGCCCTGTATACATTTGGAGACAAGCAATAGTGTCACTCAACATTTTTCTATGCAAAATGTTATTTATAGTTGAGAAAGTAAAAAGTAATATAAAGTGACAAGTTATAAATTTCACGTGATAAAAGACAGATGCCTCAAATGCAATAAGCATAGCTTCTTAATTCTTATTTTATCTGGGGCAGGGTATCAGCAATCAGATTAACAGTATGGGTAAGAACTCACCACACGTTTTTCCCGAAAGTCTATTCCTACTGTTGTGATGAATTTGGGATTGAATTTATTGTCTGTGTATCGATAAAGAAATGTCGTCTTTCCCACCCCCGAATCTCCAAGGGCCAGGAGTTTGATCAGATAATCATAGTCCCCATCGGTCATAGTGATGGTCTTGTTGGGCCTGTGTAAAAGAGGAATAATAATTTATTTGTATGGAAGTGGGGTTTTCTTTGCAGTCTTTCAAAACACAACGTAAATTGAGGTTTCAAGGTTACAAACTATGAATGCCTTAATTCTGCCAAATTCCCAGTGAACTTGCTCTGAGCAGCTTCAGGAGCACGTCAATTATTTTACTCAGCATAAATCTTTTTATATCAGGTCTATATGACAGCCACCATAGCCATTGCCACAGCAATAGCAGAACTTAAAGAGCCAGAACATTTTGTTTTAAAGCCGATCAGAAGCGTAGTGCTGGGAAAAGGAGAGACTCATAGGGAACAGAAAAACCCAACCAAGATGCCACAGGGAAGCTAGAGAGATTCTGCAGATACTGTGGGAGCGGGAGAGAAAAGCCTAGAGGACCGCTTTGCATTTAATCAGACAGGATGAGCTTTCTATCATGTGCAAATTTTAATTTTAAAAATTTAACAACTGGGATGACAACCTCTGAAAACACTGATTTGAAGTCATTTTACAAGCAATGTTTTAAAACTCTTGTTTTGGAATACCAAAGCCTCTGTTCTTCAATGGCAGGTCTGCTAAATACATATTTCCAGGCCTTGAAAGAGAGAAGGTATTAAGAGGCATAATTATGGTAATTCTGCTCATATTTCCCTGACTGAAGGAATAAAGTCACTTGTAATTTCTTCCAGTGCCCTAACCTCTCCTGCCTCAGTCTTTTTTTCTTCTTCTGTTGTTACAGTGACTACAGTGGTCCCTCGTCCGTCACGGGGTTTAGGTTCCAGAACATCCAGCAGAGATAGGAAAAATCCACACAAAGCAGGGACCTTATGTTTATTTTATTATTTACATATATTTTTAAGGCTTTATAAACCCTCCCCACACTCTTATAAACCTTTCCCACACTGTTATTAGCCTTTCCCATATTTATATTGCTTATTTTACGGCAAAAATAATTAAAATAATAGATATATAAAAATACCTATATCCCACAAAATCCCGCGATATAGTGAGAAATCCGTGATACAAAATTAAATACATACAATTTAAAAATCTGCAATACAGTAAGGCTACGAAAAGTGAACCTCGATATAGTGAGGGGCAACTGTAGAAGTGAAGAAGAGCCAAGGGCAACACCAAGAATACCACCCTGCACTTGAATAACTCCATCACTTATTGAATCGTGAAGTTTCTGATCTTGAGCTTGGTACGATGCTTCGCTAGGTGGTACAACTTCCTGACCGATGGGTTACAGACATGGTTTTGTCATACCTGGTACAGGGGAAGGCCAGTAAAGAAGCACCTAGAATGGAAAAGTTTCTCTCCTCACTGTGTGAGAAGAAGGAATATTTCCCCCACCTCTACGGATCCAGAAATCCTTCCTCTCTTCAGGAGTTCTGAGGTGATTAAAATTAAATTCAATAATAGGTTATTCCAGGGACATATTTTAAAATTGTGAGAAAATTGTAAAAATTTTCTACATGGAAGAAAATGTCATATATGTTCATCAATTTAAACAAGACAGTTTTTTTTTTTTTCACATTGTCCCTAGTGAGTGATCAAAAGGAAAAGGTTTTATGCTTCTGGATAAATAATAATTAAGATGATAATTAGGTACTTAGTAAATCAGTATCATTACATCATTTGAGAGATTTATGATTATTTTACTTTAGAATTTTTAAAAATTTGAACCATACTGCTGCCAAATAATACTAAATTTACTATATATTTATGTTTCTTTAATTAACGAATGGTTTTTGAGGAACGGGTTTGAAGAGTTGCCAACACATAATCTTATGCTACAGCTTTCATTCTCCATAGGATGCTTTCTTCACTGAATTAGGATTCTCAGGGTAAATATTTACTGGCCATTAATGTTTATTTACTTTTTGTCTTTTAATATCTATACAAAGTATAACTACTGCACAGGAGGATAGGCCATCAACAACCAGTCTTCCTTATTAAAAGAATAACAGATATCTCAACTACTGGCATCAAATTCTTCTTGGAAAATCTCAGCATTAGTTTACTGCCCTGCAGTGCCTAGTTCTGAATCTGAGTGGCTCTAAATATCTTACCAGGACTTTGTTGTTGAAGATGTTGCTGCTTCCAGTCTTTGAGCCAATGGGTTGCTAGAAGAGATGACTGCAAAAGTCATATGATTTCTTCCCACTTGAGGCCTATTACCACCACCATCACTCTATCTTCTGTTCTTTCCTCCCAAGCTTGCCCATATAAAGCTCTTTCAAAAGGTGATAAAGACTGTTGTTTCACTAGTAGAACTGGGTGAAACTGCTAATTCTAATGGGAAAATAAAGTGATTAATATTTATTCTAACTATGATAAAAGTGACCAGAGCCAATTTTTTCCCTGGACACAAACATTGATCATCTGGAGAAGAAACAGAAGCCAATGGCTACCTAGAAAAATAAAATAATGTAATCAAGAAGACATATCAGGATACTTTAAAATTTTGCTTAAAGTTAACTATGTGTTTTGTAATGTTTTTGTGACAGTGTCAACAAAGGCTAAGTCTTGAGGGAATCTAGTTACATATCTTCAATACAGAATGCCAGGTTCAAAGATTCAAAAAGTGTCATTCATAATCTATATAGTTCCTGACAAGGTATGCATGCACTTAAAACTTAAATAAGGATGCAAGAAAATGCAATATAACTTTACAAGATGGAACATGATTAACTTATAAGTAAGTCAAGTAGTTGTGATTCTAGTTCAAATGGAACAGTGGTCCTGATGGACTCCAGTGATCTGAGAAGATTCTGTAGCAGAAGAGAAGCCCATAGCACCGGATAGGGTCAGGTCCAAGGGGAGGGGCTGCAGGATCTCTGCCGGGAGATTACCTTCCACTTGTAGAATGAAACTATCGTTATTTAACAGTTACATGACCTACCATGTATTCTTGATCTGAGCCAATTCGTTCTGTGTTGTTTGTACATGAACTTGCCTGGGCAATATTGGGAGTGCCTCCCAGTCAGGCTTTAATCCAGAGTAAATGACCCTGGCTCACATGCAGCTATTCCACTGTGGCCCACACTACACTTTCCTGGAAGTAAAGGCACCTGAAATGAATGCAAAGCTTGGCACTGTGGAAAACCTCTATTTAGTGTCTCTAACAGACTAAAGAAATTGACATACTAAGCTAGGCACGAGATGATAATTCACCTCTAAGTTTCTCTCAAAAACAAAATTTATTTCTCTTTTCATACCACTACTCATATCTATATCTCTCCATATATAATGCTTTTGCATTTAATTTGGTTCCTCTTTTATTATCATGTGGTTTTCAGAGTCCTAAAATCATATGATCTCAATATTCTATCCTTAGCACAGCAAATACAACACCACAAAGAAAAATAAAAGCCTTGGCAAGGTTTCCTCTTCCAAGAACGGGGCTAAAAAAATGATCTGGGAAAGATCAGAAGGCTGACAAGTTGAGCAGTACTATTTATTCCTGCACAATGATTGATGGTCTGGTCAGTTCTTGGTTCTGTGGATCCAAAAGGGAAGAAAGAGCCAGAAGGCTGCTGTGGTTCAGGAAGTGTGTCTGACTCCCCACCATTATCACTGTGTCACAAGCAAGACCACACAGGCCAGGAGGTCTTTGAGATACAGAAACCAATGTGTCATCCTTAGAGCCCTGTGTGGGAAGGTATGGGGCTGAGAAGAGGAGGGAAAATATTCAAAACACCCACAAGGCTCTGTTTAATGAATGATCTTAAAGGTAGAAGGAAATCTAAGTAATCAGGTGGGCTAGCCTTCAGTTTATGGATAAATCACGCCACTGGTGGGGTGACAGTTTCTAACACAGGGAAATCCAAGGCTATTGTTCATTATAATTCAAAATGAAAAGTGGGTTAGAAGCCCAGCTAGTTGGCTCAGTGATAGAGTATCAGCCTGGTGTGTGGAAGTCCCAGTTTCGATTCCCTGTCAGGGCACACAGGAGACGTGACCATCTGCTTCTCCACCTCTCCCACTTCCACAGCCATGGCTTGAACGTTTTGAGCAAGTTGGCCCTGGGTGCTGAGGATGGCCCCTGTGGCCTTGCCCCAGGCACTAAACTAGCTCATTTGCTGAACAATGGAGCACCAGCCCCAGACAGGCAGAGTATCACCCTGTAAGGGACTTGCTGGGTGGATCCTGGTCAGGGTGCATTCAGGAGGCTATCTCTGCCTCCATACCTCTCACTTAATATATATATATTAAAAAAGGAAAAGTGGGTTAGATAGATAGACACTAAATATTTTCATTCTATGGGGAAAAAATATTCACTGGGTATTAATAGGTACATGATTTTCATTGTTAGAAAATTTCAAAGTTGCTCATAGTTTTTCTCCTTTTCTTCCTCCTTGCTATGCTTCTTTCTTGTTCAAAGTAAATTCCATTAGTTCAAGAAATTAATATCCTCTATGCACTGCTGGATCCACAATAGTATAGTAGGAACACACACATATATTTAAACTTCTCGGAGCTGTGCGAATGTCATGATTGATTGATTGATCATAGAGCTGTTGGTGGAAGTGGTGTTCCTCCAAGTTCAGGATTTGTATTCTTCCTCATCCGTAAGGAAATATTTAGATTAATTGATTACTTAGTACTTTCCAGGTCTGGTTTCCTGAGCTCATTTTTCAATTTTAAGTTGCACAAGAGTATAAAAAAGCTTCTCAAATAGAATATTCATATTTCAGAAGAGCAATTCCAGATAACCTGGGGGAAAGATGACACACAGAGGGACAATAATTTTTGAAAGTGAGATCTGTGCTGGCAGCGTTTATAAACTTGTCAGATGAGCAGGTCAGGGCTCAGAGGACTGGGCTCCGCCACCAAGGTATCCGCTCGCCCGCCCAACACACCTCTGACTTTGCTTAGTTCTGAGGATACACTCTGCTTCCTCCAGTTGGAAGCTTAATAGATTTTACATCTAGGTATGGATGACTGCTATGCAGATGGACTTAACCAGGCAAACTGGTGCTCTTAACTTGTTCTCCAAGTAATAATCTAAAGAACACCATGACAAACCATGACCTCGTGACTTGAACTTATTAAATTAATAAAAACAAACATAATATTCCTAAGGCGCTGTGAAAAGCTTAAAATAGTAGACAAACAACATATTAGTGATATTATTTTGTATTCAGGGTAGAAAGTCTTAACAAAGCCGACAAGCAATAAAGTGGACAAAAGTTTTATTGTCCTCATTTATTGGTTTTTGATTGGTTTGTGTTGGGCTACAGTAGGTCCATTTTTGAGGCCTGGGATTCTCTTAGTAAGCACTTCCATTGTCTGACTAAAAGCCTGAGGGTGGTTCTCAATTACCAACCTTCAAACACTGCTTTCCAAAACCACATTCATGTCCTGGGGATTGGGTTAAATTTTGATGGCTGTGCATCACTAGAACAAATGGCATTTTCTGAATGGAAGAGGGGGAAATGTTTTTTTAATAATTTTTTGACGTATTCTATAGCATCTTGTTCTGTTAGGAAGGTGTACAGAAGAGAATATTTATTCCAATTCTTCTGAAAGGTTATTTAAAATGAAAGAATCTGAGTATATATGGAAGATTCAAACCAAATTGCAAATGTAAGTCAACATCAAGTTAATCGAACAACTTTTATTTAAGCTGACAATGGTCATTATGTGTACTGGAGTGATCAATTGTGTTTTAAAAAATAAAAGTGTTTTTGTTTTGTTCTGTGATCAAGGGATCTAATATAATAGAGATAAACCAATAATTTATTGAGAACTTCAGCTTACCATGAAAATAAAAGGTAAAAGTTATAACACAAGTCAGTTTTAAATTGATTTATCTCCATCAATTTATCATTCTCACATAAAAAAAACTCACTTCTAAGACAATAAGTACGTTTATTTCTCAAAAAATATGTTTTCAAAACTAACAATTTTTCCTCTGGTTTAATTTTGGTGTCTTTTTTTTTTTAATTTTAAACTTTTTTTTAATTCATTTTTAGAGAGGAGAGAGAGAGACAGAGAGGGAGAGAGAGGAGAGAGAGACAGAGAGAGAGAAGGGGGAGGAGCTGGAAGCATCAACTCCCATATGTGCCTTGACCAGGCAAGCCCAGGGTTTCGAACCAGCGACCTCAGCATTTCCAGGTCGATGCTTTATCCACTGCGCCACCACAGGTCAGACCTAATTTTGGTATCTTTTGAAGTTATATGGAATTTTTTCCTTTACATTTTATTGCAAGAATATTTAAAATCTCCGTTTTGATTCTTATTTTTCCATTTAATATTTCTAATTCTATTTGCATTTCTTTGTAGAAAGTTTTAGGAAACCAATGAAAGTGGCAATCTTATTATGTTAAAAGTTTATTTCAATTTTCATACTGTAGCCCACAGTTCAGTAATACTATTTTCTATTATAATTTTTCATTGGAATATCCTCTACCCCTATTCTTTATCTTCTAAATTCAAGCATATCCACAACTTCTTTGTTCATGAGTTCATCTCCAATTTTATTCCAGTTTCCATTTGCCCACAGGGACATAGTGCTGTGGAGTCAAGTTATAGTAGACATTGGAATTCTAAACTTGAAGTTGCTAAAACCCAACTTTGTCCTTGAAGTATTCTTACTGAGAACCCTGTAGCTTGTCAATAATCCTCATATTTAGGGTCAGAGTAGGGGAGTTTACCTGAACTGAAAGAGCACTGAAACTATTCTGTTTACTAATATCGATCTATTCATGTGTTTCCCTACTTATTGGATCATTACAACTTAGCAGGAACCAGCCGAGCACAAA